>NC_044976.1:162227788-162544152 GCF_008728515.1 Papio anubis
CTTGAATTCCTGGAATAAATCTCACTTGGTTATAATTTATTATTCTTTTTACATATTCTTGAAGTCAATTTCCTAAAATTTTGTGAAGAATTTATGTAACTTAGATACTTTAGAGATATTGGTTTGTAGTTTTAACGTCTTATGCTATCTTTTCTGGCTTTGGTAACAGGTTAATGCTGTGCTCTTACAGCAATTTGAAATGTAGATATACTCTTCAGTTTTCTGAAAGAGTTTATGTAGAATTGATATCGCTTTTTCCTTAGATATTTCATAGATTTTATCAATGAAGCCATTTGGACCTAAGGTTTTCTTTGTGAAAATATTTTTAACTATAAATTCAGTTAATTTTAATAGCTATGGGACCTTCAGGTTTTCTGTTTCTCCTTGAGTGAGCTGTGATAGTTTGTGTCTTTCAAAGTATTTGTCTATTTTATGTAAGTTGCCAAATGTATTTGCATAAAATAGTTCATAATTTTCCTTATGAACATTTCAATACTTGTAGAATTTGTATATCTCTTCTCATGCTGATATTATAACTTTATACATTTTCTCTTTTTTCTTCCTATTTGACTGGGAGATTTATCAATATTACTGATCTTCTGAAAGGACAGCTTTTTTTTCTTGATTTTCTCTAATCTTTTTTCCTTAAATTTCAATGATTTTCATTTTGATCTTCATCATTATTTACTTCTTTCCTTCTACTTCCTTTACATTTAAATTGTTATTCTTTTTAAAATTTTAAATATAAAAGCTGAGTTCACTGATATCTGTTTTCTTTTCTAATAAAGGCATCTAATGATATAAATTTCTCACTAAGTAGGTTAGTGGCATTCCACAAGTTCTGTTATCTTATTTTTATTTTCATTTAGTTATAAATATATATTTGCCCTGAAACTTCCTCTTTTACTCATGATTTCTTTGAAGTGTTTTCTGGAAAAATAATGGTTTTATTTTTCCCAAAGTTGATAAAACCTATAAACCCATGAACCCAACTAGCCCCCAAGCAAACAGGAGAATAAAACCATGAAGACAACTACTTCAGAGTAAATAATAATCAACTTTCCCCAAATGTGCAGTGATACAGAGAAAATCTTAAAATCAGTCAGAAAAAGAAAAATTAAGAGGAATAGAAAAGGATGACAGCAGATTTCTCATTAGAAACAGTGCACACTTGAAGCAATCAAGTGGCACTTTTAAAGTACCAAAAGAAAAATAATTATCAACCTAGCATTCTATGCCCAGCAAAAAAAGATGTCAAAAGCAAAAGCAAAAGAATACAAAATACTAAAGAATCTGTGGCAAGCAGACTTACAGTATAGGAAATGTTGAAGAAAGTTTGTGTCTTTAAACACAGTTTTTTTCATGGATTGTATATTTCTTTGCATATCCGTGAGAAGAGTTTAGGCAATTCCCCAGAAATACTACTTGATTTTGGCTTACTATAAATCTACAGTATTCAAGATAATGTGGTATTTTTGAAAGGCTAGACACATATATCTTTGGAACCGAATAGAGAGTTCAGAAATAGACCTACACAGATATGGTCAATTAATTTTTGAGAAAAGTGTGAAGGCACAACAAAGAGGGAAGGATAGTCTCTTCAACAAATAATACTGGTACAATTGGACATATCAGGGGAACCATCCCCCAATATTTTAACATAGGTCCTTTCTATTTTCCCTAAGTGTCAGCCAGTCTGAGAAATAAAGAGAAAGAATACAAAGAGATTTTACAGCTGGGCCTCCGGGGGTGACATCACATATTGGCAGGACCATGATGATGACTGCAAGCTGCAAAACCAGCAAGTTTTTATTAGGGATTTTAAAAGGGGAGGGGGTGTACAAACAGGGAGTAGGTCACAAGGATCACATGCTTCAAAGGGCAATAAAGATCACAAGGTGAAGGCAAAATTAGAATTATTGATGAGGGTCTATGTCCTGCTGTGCACACATTGTCTTGATAAACATCTTAACAGGAAACAGAGTTTGAGAGCAGAGAACTGGTCTGACTAGAATTTACCAGTCTGGACTTTCCAAATCCTAGTAAGCCTGAGGGTACTGCAATAGACCAGGGCGTATTTCAGTCCTTATCTCAACTGCATAATACTGACACTCCAAGAGCAGCCGTTTATAGACCCTCCCCCCAGGAATGCATTCCTTCCCCAGGTTATCAATTATTAATATTTCTTGCTGGGAAAAGAATTCAGCGATATCTCTCCTCACACGTCTGTTTATAGGCTCTCTGCAAGAAGAAAAAATGACTCTATTCTGCCTGACCCCACAGGCAGTCAGACCTTTATGGTTATCTTCCCTTGTTCCCTGAAAATTGCTGTTATTCTGTTCTTTTTCAGGGTGCACTGATTTCATATTGTTCAAACACACATGTTTTACAATCAGTTTGTACAATAGTGGTCCTGAGGTGGCGTACATTCTCAGCTTTTGAAGATAACTTGGTTAAGAGATTAAAGTAAAGACAGACATAAGAAATTATAAGAGTATTATCAGGGATGTGATAAATGTCCATGAAATCTTCACAATTTATGTTCTTCTGCCTCAGCTCCAGCTGGTCCCTCCGTTTGGGGTCCCTGACTTCCTGCAACAGGCTATACATATACAACGAAAAAATGAATCTCATGCCTGATGCAAAAATTAACTCAAGGTACATCACAAACCTAAATATAGAGCTAAAGCTATTAAAGAGTTTATAAGAAAATATAGGATAAAATTTTGGTGCCCTTGGATTAGGTAAAGAGTTCTTAGACACAATATTGAAATTATGATTAATGAAAAAGCAAATAGATAAATTGGAGCTCATCAAAACTAAAATCTATTGCTCTTTGAAAAACACTGATAAGAGAATAACAAGCTATTCACATATTCATAAATAATACATTTGACAAATAATTTTTGTTTAGAATATAGAAATAATCCTAATCCATTTTAAAAAATAGATAAAAGTTTTGTTAAAGGCATTTCACTACAGAAGATACAGAGGTGGCAAATAAGCACATAAAGAGATGCTCAGCATCAATGGGGAAATATCAATGAAAACATGAAGATGATAATGCTAAGCACCTACTTGCATAGCTTTAAAAAAGGGCTAGTAATCAAACTGAGAAACTATAAGTCTCATACCTTGCTGGTGGAAATGCAGAATGGTACAGGCGCTCTGGAAAACAGTTTGGTAGTTTTAAAAATAAAGTCAAATACACTCTTACTATATGATTTAGCAATCTCACTCCTAGGTATTTTGCTAGAGATAAGAAAATTTATGTTCACACAAGACCCTGAATATTTGTAACAACATTATTTATAATTGCCCCAAACTGGAAATTAATGTCCTCTGACTGATAAATTATTAACAGAGC
Organism: Papio anubis; assembly: GCF_008728515.1. Taxonomy (NCBI): domain Eukaryota; kingdom Metazoa; phylum Chordata; class Mammalia; order Primates; family Cercopithecidae; genus Papio; species Papio anubis. The sequence continues at coordinate 162,231,156 of NC_044976.1, forward strand.
TATTGTACATTTATACAATGAAATATAAGACTGCAATTAACTACTGATACATAGAACAACATGGATGAATCTCAAATATGTTATGCTAAAGTAAAAGAAATCGGTGAAAGGTTACATACTGTATTAGCCCATTTTCACGATGCTGATAAAGACATAGCCGAGACTGGGTCATTTATAACGAATAAGAGGACATGGCCTGAGCTGTATGTTGGCCCCTTTTAGCCATGCCTGGAGTGACTAGAATGCAGGGGACCAAGTCCCTAGGCTGCACACAGCACGGGGACCCTGGGCCCAGCCCTCAAAACCATCTTTTCCTCCTAGGCCTCCAGGCCTGCCATGGGAGGGGCTACCATGAAGACTTCTGACATTCCCTGGAGACATTTTCCCCGTTGTCTTGGGGATTAATGTTTGGCTCCTCGTTACTTATGCAAATTCTGCAGCTAGCTTGAATTTCTCCTCAGAAAATGGGATTTTCATTTCTATTGCATTGTCATGCAAATTTTCCAAACTTTCATGCTCTGTTTTCCTTTTAAAACTGAATGCTTTAGCAGCAGCCAAGTTACCTCTTGAATGTTTTGCTACTTAGACATTTCTTCGGCCAGGTACCCTACGTCATCTCTCTCAAGTTCAAAGTTCCACAGATCTCTAGGGCAGGGGCAAAATGCCACCAGTCTCTTTGCTAAAACATAACAAGAGCCACTTTTGCTCTAGTTCCCAACAAGTTTCTCATCTCCATCTGAGATCATCTCAGCTTGGATTTCATTGTCCATATTATTAGCATTTTAGTCAAAGTCATTCAACAAATCTCTAGGAGTTCCGAACTTTCTCAGATTTTCCTGTCTTCTTCTGAGCCCTCCTAACTGTTCCAGCCTCTACCTGTTACCCAGTTCCAAAGTTGCTTCCACAGTTTCGGGTATCTTTACAGCAACATCCTACTCTACCAGTACCAATTTACTGTATTCATCCATTTTCATGATGCTGATAAAGACATAACCAAGACTGGGTAATTTATAAAGAAAAAGAGGCTTAGTGGACTCACAGTTACATGTGGTTGGGGAGGCCTCATAATCATGGCAGAGGTGAAAGGCACATCTTACATGGCAGCAGGCAAGAGAGAGAATGAGAGCCAAGTGAAAGGGGTTTCCCCTTATGAAACCATCAGATCATCAGCTCTTGTGAGATTTATTCACTACCACGAGGACAGTATGGGGGAAAACACCCCCGTGATTCAATTATCTCCCACCAGGTTCCTCACACAACACATGGGAACTACAGGAACTACAATTTAAGCTACAATTCATATGGTATGATTTTATTTGAATGACATACCACAAAAGGCAAAGCTATAGAGGCTGCAAATAAATCACTCATTGTTAATAACTAGAAGTCAAAGGTGGCTTTAATTTTTTTTAATCAATTAATTTTTTTTACAAATGGACAGTATAGGGAAATATTGGAGGTGAGAAACCTCTTCTACATCCAGATTGTGGTGGTGGTTCCACAAATTTATGCCTTTTGAAGAATTCACAAAACAGTTTATAAAATATACAAAGTGAATTTTATTGTATGTAAATTAAAAAAAGGACTTAGTGATGGCTGATATGCAGCCATGTTGGTTGGGTAACGAATGAGTAATGAGTTATTGTTTTAAAAAGGAAACATGAAAATACTATAAATCCTTCAGGGCCTATGGATTACAGAGGAAAGATGTAAAACATTAACCAAGATTTAAAATGATGGAAGTTCTAATTATGCTATATGTTTTGTTAATAGTTAAAAATCTCATTGTGATCATAAATTTCAAGTTATATAATTTATGAATATTTAGAATTAACATGATGTCAGCCAAACCCTTTCTAAAGATATTTCTACATAAATTCCTTATTTCTGCATTGAAGTGCTACATTTGAGCATTTTGTAGTCAGCACCTCATTTGGCTCCCAGTGATTCTTACCTCCTGGTATCCACATCCTCCTTTGGCCCCACTCATCTACTTGTTCTACTTGGTTGCAGCAGTTTATAGCAGGGGTTGGCAAACCATGGCCCACAGGCCGAATCTGGTCACCTAATAGTCTTCTTTATGGCCTGCAAGCTAAGAATGGTTTTCCCTTTTAAAATGGTTATATTTGAAGTGTTTATATAAGTACTTACATATCTTCAGTGCCACTGCTTCATCCACAAAGTAAAAAATATTTACAATTAGCCCTTTAAAAAAAAAGTCTGTGGAGCTCTAGTCTACAGTAATTGGTTTCTGCAGGGCCCAGACTAGTGATTTAAATGGAGGTATGCTGGAAACCATCTCACCTCCTTTCCACCAATACATCAGCCCAATTCACCTTCAGTTTTAAAACAACTGGACCATCACTTGTGTTAAGGGCTGTCTGATGTTCTACTTACCATCAGAGTTGGGGAACTCATTGTTATCTATGTGGTGAAGGATCCAGGCCCTAAATTCCACTTTCAGTACCAAACATCCCAGGTGGGACTCTCTGGAAAAGATGCTGAGACAGTTTGGGTTGCAAGATGGTTATTAAGGATCTGTATCTGTGAGAGTAAATGTGGACCCAACAAAGCTTCAATACCCTGGTTTGGAACTCTGGAGTATTACTTATCAGAGCTATTTTGCATTGGGCCAAAAGTTCAGGGCCTTTATACTCCCACATAGTTTTGGCGTCAAATATAGGTTGCTTCAGGAAGATTGTCACTTCAGGTGAGGTAATTCTCTGATGATGGAATCTGCATTCCAAGTGGAGCCATCAGACTGGGCAAAGGCATGGTGGCATTTTTAGGTGACTACAGATATTTCTATGTTGCTAAAGCATAAAGTGTAAGGCAAAGAGATGTTGGAGATAAGGATGTAGAGTTAGGTGAAGGTCTGGCCTTGAAGGGCATGTGTGTGCAAAGCTAAAGAGCTTAAAATGATGATTATGATTTCATTTTTATTGAGTGATTGCTATAAGCCTTTTGTTTTATTTACATTATTCTCATTTATCTCTGAGATCGACAAGAAAGCAACAGTTTAAATATTAGAAACTAGGCTTAAAGAGTATAAGCAATGCCCACGATCACATATGTGATGCATGAAAAGGTCCAGCATTTGAACTTCTTTTCACCTGAATGTCTTATCACAAAGACATTCATAACTAGTTAGAAGCATGAGGATCACATAGATTTTCATTTTAGACATAATTCTATGGAGAAAAGTAATGCTACAGATAGAAATATTGGACAGAAAACTGTTACAGAAATCTGAGTGAGAGATAATGAGAATGTAGCCAAAGGGAACAAGAGTGGGATGGAGAGGTGATAAATTTTTAAAAAAATATATGAAGTAAAGCTGTCAACACATTGAGAAGGCCTGAAAGTAGAGGTTTCAGAGAGGGAAGAGTCAAGAATATCTCCAGATTTCTGTTGTTGGAAACATGGTGAATGGTGGTGCTGCCAACAGTAACTAGACTGTGGATATAATTATTGTGTATGCGTGTATCTCTTCCATTGGAATGTGGTCACTGACTATTATTTCTGCATTACAGCCCTTAGCATAGTTTCTGGCTCAATCTGTATGGGGATCAGAATGGACTTTACTCATAATAATCTTATTACCACCATCATGGAATGAAACTATTGTGTCAATATTGTTCAAGGATAATAAGCTTATTGAGGAATATTAAAAATTCGTAATGTCTTTATCATAATTTTCATTTTGCGGAAGTATAATTTTTCTTTACCCCCAGAATGTAAATTTTTAAACTTATTTTACAAGTTCATTTCTAGAGAATAATTATCTACAAAATAAGAAGACATTAATTAAACTTGTCTGATGAGAATTTTGATTTAGAAATCAACCCTACAGTGGGTAAGTTTGATGTAGGAGCAAGATTATGACACCAGAGCCATGACATCATAGGTCTTTCCGGATCTTTTCCTGTCAGTTGACTTCTAAACAAAAAAACCTTTAACAAGGTTCTTTTACATTTCAGTAACTAAACCTCAAATGCCATGTGTCATACAATAATTTCTGTCCTTTAGAGAGACGTTAGGATATTTTTGTTAGTTAAGCACCTAATTTTGTAAAGTGACTTAACTAGTTATCTTTGTTTGTGTTGCTGTGAAGGAGTAGCTGAGGGTGGATAATTTATAAAGAACAGAGGTTTATTGGCTAGCTGTTTTATAGGCTGTACATGAAGCGTAACTCCAGCATCTGCTTTTGGTGAGGGCCTCCAGTAGCTTCTGCTCAAAACAGAAGACAAAGGGGGGAGCCAGACTATATAGCAATCACAGCAAGAGAGGAAGCAAGAGAGAGAGAGGAGGTACCAGGTTCTTTGTAACAACCAGTTCTAGGGAACTAACAGAGCAACAACTTACTCACCACCCCCTACCAGGGCGTTAATCTACTCATGAAGGATCTGCTCCCATGACCCAAACCCCTCCCAATAGGCCCCACCTCCAACATTGGGGATCAAGTTTCAGCATGAAGTTTGGAGGGGTTCAACATCCAAACCATGCATGGTACATGCAACTGACAGCTGTGCTTGCAAAAGGGAAATTTAAAATGATGACTAAAAGTTGTCCATTCTTTAAGCAGCCTTGTGAAAGAGCTTAATCTAAACCTTAGAGTAAAATTAAATTTGAATATAACCTCAGTGCTATGGTCTGAATGTTTTTGTCCCCCTAAATTCACATGTTGAAATCTTAACCTTCAATGTGATGGTATTGGGAGGTGGAGCTATTGATAGGTGAATATATTATCAGGGTGGAATCTTCATGAATGGCATAATTGCCCTTGTAAAAATGGCCCAAGGGAGTTCATTTACCCCTTCCAGCATGTGAAGGCACAGCAGGAAGGCACCATCTATGAAACAGGAAATAGTCCCTCACCAGACACCAGATTTGCCAGCACATTGATCTTGAACTTTTTCAGCCTCTAAGAACTGTGATAAATTGAGAAATAAATGTCCATTGTTTATAAGTCACTCAGTATATGGTATTTTGTTGTAACAGCCGGAATGGAGTAAGATATTAGGTCATCTGCTATTTGGATAACACAAAGTTGGTCATATACCTGCTCTGAGTCTCAATTCCCCATTGATAAAATGAAAAAGATCATACCTTGCAGGATTGTTACCATGATTATAGATACTAATGCAGGTAATGCACTTGGCATGTAACACGTACTCAGGAATGGGAGTTGTTATTGTTATTATTGATTACTACTGTTAATCCAAGTTTGGGTTACAGGCTTTATGACCTGGTGACATCAGCGCTCTGAGTTCCCTCCTGTCATTTCTCAGCTAGTGCCTGCTAAGGGATGTGAATTACATTTTAATTTTGGTGTAAGTATAGTTGCAATGTGAAGTACAAGGAGTGGTAGGAACATACCTATGTTACCTTTAGACAATCTAAAAGACAACCTCTGACTTTCAGGCATCTTCTCAAAGAACTAAGGGAAAAACCTTGAAGTATAAATGTTTTTGTGTTTTTACTTGCTGAAATTTAATGGAAGATTTGCCATTTGGGGATTGCCTGCATCAGTGCTTCCCTCCATTAGCACAAAGAGGTGAAAGTTGACTGCTATTAGCTATAATTAGCTACTGATCATTTTGGACAACCAGAAAATCCGGTTTTTCCTCCAGACATTAAAAGGGCACTCAGAAAGGATATAACTTTTACAGTGTATAATTTTAAACCAGAGGATGTTGAATCCTTCAAAAGCAGCGCTTTCAGCATGGTCAGTTCTTGTGTCTATTTTTAGTGTATTTATTAAAGATGTGTTATTGTATGTTGGAGGAAAAAAAGAACAAAACATGAAGGAATTTTACAAATGGCTATATAGTGTTGTGTGTAAAACACTGAAGCTAATTGAATTGAATGGCTTTGAGCCCTTGGAAGTCACAAAGTGACAAGGTTTGCTTGACAGCTAGTGAGCGATTATTTCCCGTCCCACTGATTAATTTGGTCAATTAGTGGCAAATAGGAATGTCACAAGTGGAAAGGGTAATGAGAGTCATTATAGATGTAAGAGTAAAATTGAGGGCAACCTTGTCATAGAAGGGGTTTGTGGTGGCTAGCTCAGGCACTGATGGGACCAAGAGTTTATTCCCGTTTCTGTCTCTCCTTCCCTAGAGACTGAATGTTAGTTCAACCAGAACTTCTAAGAAATCAAAAGGGACCCCCGGCAGCATTTTCTAATGTCTATATAAAAGCAGTTTTTGTTGTTGTTGTTTTTTTTTTTTTTTTTTTTTGAGACAGAGTCTCACTCTGTTGGCCAGGCTGGAGTGCAGTGGCACGATCTCGGCTCACTGCAACTTCCGCCTCCCGGGCTCAAGCAATTCTCCTGCCTCAGTCTCCCGAGTAGCTGGGATTACAGGCGCATGCCACCGCGCCCAGCTAATTTTTGTATTTTTAGTAGAGACAGGGTTTCACTATGTTGGCCAGGCTGGTCTCGAACTCCTGACCTCAGGTAATCCGCCCACCTCGGCCCCCCAAAGTACTGGGATTACAGTATCCATCTGCTATTTGAATCTTTTAATTATGTCCTTTAATTAAAATCTGCAGTGGCCTTTTAGAGCAAGTCAGGTAGATTCAAATCTGAATACCCCAAATACAGAGCATGTCTGTGACTGCCCAACTGGGAACTGCTAACTCCAACATTAGAATAAGGCCATTCTATTAGTTTTCTGTGGCTGAGGTAAAAAATTACCTCATAGCGGGTGGCTTAAGATAGCAGAAATTTATTTGCTCATAGTTCTAGAGACCATAAATCCAAAATCAAGGTTTTGCTGCTGCTGTTGTTTTTCTAGAGGCTCTGGGGAAGAATCTGTTCATGCCTCTCTCCTAGCTTCTGGTGGTTGCCTGCAGTTGTTGGCATTCCTTGCCTTGTAAATGCATCACTTGGATATTTGACTCTGGTTTCACAGGGTCTTTTCACTGTGTGTGTACTCCTCTTCTCTTCTAAGGACAACTGCCATTGGATTTAGTACCCACTGTAATCCATCATGATCCTGTCTTGAGATCCTTATCTCAAGTGCATGTGGAAAGGCTTTTTAAATTTTTTTTTTTCCCCCAAAAAAGCTCACATTCACAGCTTCTGGGTGGATATATCTGTTGGAGGACTACCATTCAACTCGCCACAACCACTTTTACAGTGAATGCCTTCCAGTTTGATTATGACCCGTAAGAAACTGTGAAAGGGTCTGAGAAGCAAAGAGGATGCCATATGTGGTATGTGAAGGCAAGATTTATGGTCTTTGCACTGACTTCAATTTACCATGGCTGCTGGGTCAACAGTGCCTGGTTAATCCATGACAAGCTACTGACAATCAGCTCTAAATCTGACAGCAGGCTCCTTCAGTCCTTCTTTTTCCTGTCATTGCCTGCTCTGCCTCAATGACTTAATGATGACATCTGGCCATTGGGTACCCTTCGGGTGTTGCTCCTTCTACGTGTCTTGTTTGAATGTGAGATCTGCTCTAATCTTGCCGTAACCAAAGGAAACAACATTGCCTAGCCTTAGTCAATTTTCAGAGCCTTCAGAAGCTTGTTATCCCTCCACCGCCCCGCCCCCCCACCACTCATATTTGTTACTAAGTATTTTGGAAATGTGAGAATGTTATTGCTAACCTTCTCCCTAGTTTTACTACATTGCTGTAAAATGTGTAATTCACGTATCTTATCATATCACTCCATCAGATGCTATTGCTTCATGCTTCCTGGGTTAATACTATTACCTAAAATCTCCTCACATTCAGTCTTTCTAACTATGTCTGTTTTTCCTCTATCCCTAAATAAAGACTGGTTGAACAAGGCAATACACTATTATGATGTTGTTTTTAGGTGAAAGAACGAAATGTGTTTTGGAGAACAGGAGATTATTTTCCGCTGTAAATTCAGCTCTGTGTTCCATTTGCCCTGCTTTACTCCTTTTGGTCCTTGACCCTTTTTTGGCTTGAAGCATCTTTTGCACTTGTCTTGTAAATGGTTTCCTGATAACACGCCATCGCTGGTTCAGTTTAGACTTTATACTGTTACCAGTTACCTTTCCCCAAAATGCCACATCACAGTCTTGCTTCAACTTTTTGGTGATCTTGTAATGATCATAAGATAAAGTAAAAAGGGATTTGCATGGAATAAAATTCGACCCTAGTCTATCCTTTTGGCTGTGTTTTTTCCACCAACTTTTAACCACGGTATAAGCAGATATGCAATACATGAGTTTCTCACTCAGCCCCAAGCAAGTCATACCTTCTTGGGCTCTTGTGCCTTTGTGCAGGCTAAACCCTGTGCTAAAATGCCCTTCTTCTATCTTCTCCTTTTGACTCTCTTATAATCCTTCAAGACCCACTTATGTCTTTTCCTCTCTCACACCTCATGCTCCTGGAGGCAGAGGTAGTCTTTACTCTCTCAATACTATATTTATGCCTATATTATATAAAACATAAGCTGTGTTAGTAATTCATAGCTGGCCAGTCATTCAGAGATGTGGTTTGAACTCACTACATTCCAAGATGTGTACACTGAAATTTTGTGAGTATATTTACTCCCTTCACTAGTCACTGAGCCCCACGGGTAGAATGATGGACAGTGTATCCCTACTGCCTCACATTGTGACAAAGAAGTCTAAAGAAAACCTTGATGAATAGATGAATGAATACAAAAATGAAGGTAGATATTACATGTTGCTAGAGAATATTTTGATCAACTCCAGTGTGTTCTTAGGTTACAGATATCTGGACAACTTTCTTGACTTATGATTGTTTACATTCCATCATATAATGTATTCACCATTCTAAGATAGACTAAGCCAGTATTCTAAGATAAGCTATATATTAGATACATAACTAAATATTTGAGAATAGAAGGACCAAGTATTGGCATCTCTTCAGAAGTGATAGCAACTATTTTACCTTCAAATAATCTACAAATCAATCTGTCTGAACATAGATTTCTTCTAAAAAAAAACATTGCTATAATAAAAACAGTGTTGGCTGGGCCCTTTAGTGTTTCCTGGGGTGACTTGTCAGTGTGATACATTATATACATTACATCAGTGTGCCTGATTGTCAATCTCTGATATGTCTGCTCTGTCCTTGTGCGTTGCACCAGACAGGAAAACAGCCAAGCCTGGAAGTGTGTACTAAGGTGGCATGCACTGTATTTGATGATAAATGCAAGGACACTGAAGATGCATGCCTTAGGTTGACACGTAATACCTAATTCAGTTTCATTATCATTAAAAATAAAAGAGAAGAAGGTGGCGAATAGAAAAGGGAAAGGTAATTCATAGCCTAGATGGTATATTGGGCTTTCATGTGTCCTGCTTTATATAGCAAGGGCAGCCTTTGAATGCAACATCCTTCATTGTAACACACATTGACTTTGACACTGCACCTTGACGAATGCATGGCCAGTGCTAGTGAACGCACTGTTTCTCTCCCATATATTTGGTTGAAACAAATAGGAAGTTTTCCATTTTTAGTTTCACACTTTATTAAGTATAGCTCTGCTGATGCCTATTTACAGAGCAAATTAACTGAAGTGAAAAGGAAAGAAATAGGTCTTTACTCATGCAAAGCAATGAAATCATAATCCCAGAAAAAAAAGACATGTCCCTCATTGCCCTCATCAAGATGTATAAGTGAGTTTTAAAATATGACTTGGCTTGTGCATCATTCTCAGAGTCCTTCAGTTACACACCTGGAACTAGTTACTACCAAAAGTATTGTAGGTCTTCAAGGCAGCCACGTTGGTTCTCATGTAATGTACAGTTTGTTTTTAACATCTACTCTTAATGAATGGAAAGTTTTCCATGTATTAAAAGACAGGATATAAAAGGCAAAATAATGTATATAAAAGCATATGGATAATGAGGTGTCAGATGTTCATACACTAGATTTGTGACCTTGGGGGAATTATACAAGTTTTGCCTCAGTTTCCTCATCCGTAAAATGACAAGTTAGATAAAATGGTAACAACAAAGTCTTATATAACATTTATGGTTTTCCTGGCACTGTTCTAAGTGCTTTTTATAGAATTGTTTGAGTACTCACAGCAATCCTATGGAGTAGGATCTATTACCAATCCTGGTTTTAAAGACACTCATAAGTGGGAGCTAAGCTATGAGGATGCAAAGGCATAAGAATGATACAATAGACTCTGGGGACTCAGGGGAAAGGGTGGGAGTGGGGTGAGGGATAAAAGACTACAAATTGGGTTCAGTGTATACTGCTTAGGTGATGGGTCACCAAAATATCTCAAATCACCACTAAAAAACTTATGTAATCAAATACCACCTGTTCCCCCAAAACCTATGGAAATTAAAAATTAAAAAAAGGAGGTGGCAAGAAAAGTAGTTGTCCAAAGCTGTACAGATAGCAAGTGACAACTGAAATTTGCACCGGGGTGTTCTGACCTTAGGATCCATGTTTCTAATCGCTATCTCATACTTCTTCCAGCACCTTAGTGACTATATTTTCACTGTTGGGTAGGAAGGGGAAGCATTAGCTAGAAACTAGTACATAATTTTGTATAAAATTTGTTTTCTTGCCCAGAATCAGTGGGAGGTGTTCATTCATACACCAAGTCAGTATGAATCTGTTTATAAAACCTTTCATGAAACACTTTCCTAAAACTATGATGAATCATTGCAGCCAAGAGGACAAAAATAGGACAGGATGACTGAACATTCCCATCCTTACTTAACCTTTGAAAGAATTTTCATTTCTTAATAAATTTTGGACTGATTCAGGCACAGTAGGTAAAACGTTTTCTAGGGATACTGATCTTGAAGATGGGATGGAAAGTGTAGAATACCCATTCATTTCCAGCACATCAGTGTCTCCCATATAGATACTATAGAAGGAATAAAAGCATGCATTTGGTCATCTTGCCAAGCACTGGACTCAGTCTGGCAAGGAGAGAATTCTAGAGTTGTCTGCTCTTGATGGTGCCAGTTGGGCGCTGGATAAGAATGTGGCCATTGTGAAAACTTTAATGTGATAGATGAAATGTTACTTGCTAGTAAAATTTTTATGAGCAAGTGGTGGTGTAGTAAGAAGTTCATGACATTTGTATTCAAAGGACCAAAACTTGAATCTAGGATCCATTATTTCATTGCTTCATGACACTGTGACAATAAACATTTTATCTCTCAGATGTGTCATCTGTAAATTGTGGTTAATACTCACTTATCTTGAAGGGATGTATGATCATTAATATGTGCATGTATTTTGTACATGGTAAACATGACTCATAGGTAAGTTATTTTTGTGATTGTCATGAAGAATTTAGGCATGCACCACCAATAAATGTTTTCATGGGTAGTTTTCTCTTCAGTTTTCAACTTCACACACTCTCTGTCTTTTTTTTTTGCTGCATCTAAAGGCTTAGGGTGATATTTTCCAGATTTTTAATATTGCAGTTAGAGACGTGGGTTTTAACAAACAACATATGCCCTAATACTAAAGAGAACAAACTAGAATTAAGAAAAGGATAATAGAAAAGAAAAAATTAGAGAAATAAGAAAATGTAGCAATCCTCTTTTGATATTTCCAGCCCATTAGATTTGTAATATTCTGTTACATTTTGGAAATGTCACTTAGCCCATGGATAAGGCTGTCAATTACAAGATTCTACTCCTAATAAGAGTGGCTCTATGACCCAGACTTGGCCAATTGTTTTGCTCATTGACCAGGTGAGTCAGAGGCCTTCCCTGGAATTTGATTTTTTGACTATAAAAGAGAAAAGTTCTCTTTACTTTTAGTTGGGACATTATAAATATGAGGCTCTCTGTGGCCTCATCCCCATCTCACACCCCCATACTGCAGAAGAAATTCACATGTAGGAGAGAAGGAGGCTAAAGACACAGAAAACAAAACAGAGATGATGAATGCAGAAAGTCTGGACAGATGGTATGGTACTGTTTCTGAAGCCAGTTATTCCTGAGGCCCATTCCACCTCTAATGTTCCCATTCATTCAAGAGATATTGAGGGCCTGCCAACTCAAATGCGAGGCACTGTTCTAGGTTTTTGGGGATTCAAAACAGTTAAAAATGTTTGCTTTGTGAACTTACATTCTAATAGGGAAAGGCAGACAATAAACATAATATTTAAGTAAATTGCACAGTATGTTAGAGAATGATAAATCTCTTGGAGTAGGGAGAATTGCACAGGGTAAGAAAATAAATAGGCAATGCTGGGAGAAGGGAGGGAGGCAGATTTCAATTTAGAGAATCAAGGTAGGCATTTTGAACAAATATTTGAAAACGGTGAGGGAGTATGGCAAAGGAGTATCTGGAAGAAGCATGATCCAGGGAGATGAAACAGCAAGTGCCTTGACCTTCAGGCAGAGTGTGCCAGGTATATACTAGTGACAGGTGGCCAGTGTGGCAGAATCTATTTGAGGGAAGAGTTGAAGGGGATGAGATCAGAGAGGTAAAAGGAGGTAGGTCCAGATTATGTGGGGCTGTGTAGCCGTTGTAAGAATTTTTGTTTTTATGTTTGTAAAATGTGAAATCATTGTCTGGTTTGAGCGGTAAAGTGAAATGATCTGATTTATACATTTAAGAGATTTGTCAAAAAATACTATCAGATTGGACAACAATAGAAATAGGAAAACTGGTAAGGAGGCTATTTGAATAATTCATGGGAGAGAAAATTACTGGTGACTTCAACAAGGATGTGAGAAATGACTGGATTATGGATTTAAATGCAGGCCAACAAGATTTCCTGAGGGGTTGGATAGTATTATGACCAAAAGAGAAGGATCAATGATGACATCAAGTTTTTTTTACCCGGAGCAACTGACGAATGGCATCATTATCAGCTGAGGTGGGGAAGGCAGTAGGTGGAGCAGGAGTTCAGTTTGGGACATGTTGAGTTTAAGACAGCTGTTAGTCATCTGAGCAGATATGACGGTAAAGAAGTAAATATATGAATCTGGAACTAGGAAAATGGATCTAAGAGAGATAAATTTGAGTTTCATCAGCATATACAGAAGGCATTTGATTACACGACCATGGATGAGTAGAGTGAACTATAAAGCTGGGGGGAAACCAGCAGAGGGTGATGTCCTGGCAGGCAAGATAATAAAATGGATCAAGAAGGAAGGAACGGTTACTATGTCAAATGGGTCAGCCTGGGTCTACTGATGACCTTGTCAGGAGAAGTATTGAAGAGGTACTTTCAGTGAATTAACTGGAGCAAAAGCTTGCCTGGAGTGCACCCAAGAGAGTGTGGGAGGAAAGTGGCAGACAGTGAACATAGACAGCTTTTTTTTTTTTTTTTTTTTTTTAGGAAATTTTTTGCTGCAAAGGGGAGCAAATAAGACGGTATTTCACTGGGGACATGGATTAATTTTTTTTTGAGGTATTTTACTTTTTAAGATAGGAGAAATCATAGCATATTTTTGAACATCAGTGGGAATGATTCAAAAGAAGGAAAAAAATGATGATAAGGACACGGAAGAATTGCTGGATCAAGTTTGTTGAATATGGGAGAGAAGGATGGAATCAAGGGTGCTAGTGGAGGAAGACTTAATGGGAAAATATAGTTCATTGATAGTAATAGGAAAGAAGGCAGTTTATGGAAATAGATGCTGTTATAGGTTAGATATGGGAGATTGGAGTCTGCGGACATTCTCTTTCCAGTTACTTGAGCCAATAAATTTGGCTTAAGCCTCTTCAAAATAGTTCCTGATATAACCAAAAACAAGAAGGGGAAGCTAAATAATTTTCCCAGGATCATATAGCTGACAACATAGCATAGTGCTAAATGGAGTGGTATCTGTGTCAGCCAGAACTTGAATCTTGTTCTTGATCCCAAGTCTACTTTGACATAGGCCCGTCAAAATCTTATTTATTATTCTTGCAGTTGTTTGCTGAATGCCTAATAGGCATCTCTTAGTAAAAGGTATAACTTTGGCCATGCTGATGAAGGAGAGGTACTTGGTGCATTGCTGAATTATAGAAGAGGGATTCCATTAGGTTGGAGATATACAGGAAGACTTGTTTGAAGAGTGACACAAGAACCGAGAGCAGAGAAATGAGGAGTTAAGAAGACAAAGGGCAGAGGAAAGAGCATTTGAAGCACTGAAAACAGTGTTGGCCATTCCTTGTGGTAGGAGAGAGCATGAAAGTGTGAGGGAGGGATGAAAGTCAGAGTGCTGGAGCAGAGACTCCAAGTGGAGCTTGGTATGCCATGAACCTGGAATGGGTTGAGGTTAGGGGCTTCTAATACGATATGTAAATACAAGCAGTAAGTGTTATGAAGAACAGATACAGGGTGATATGAGTATATATTTAAAACACTGGTAATAATAGCATGTATGTCACTTATAATGTGTCCATATACACTATCTCATTTAGTTTTCGCAGGCTAAATAATTTGTATTTTATGGTTTTAGGAGAGAGAACTTAAATGTAATTTGCATTTAATGCTTTCTTCCAATTTTAAAACTTCTCTGTCTTAAACTGTAAATATTTTGAAAGATGGAACTGGCTTGCTCTGTACAGTACTTGCCACTTATTCAAGTTTGGTTTTGAGAAAGAACTCAAGGCTGGCATTATCAATCATATTCTGAAATTCACTGGAGAAAGAGATAACGCTGTGAGTGACTGTACCTGCAACTTTGTATGTGAGATCCTTCCTGTATTATGTTATGTGACTATAGATAATGATCACCTTTGACTGGAAGGATTTTTCAAGTATATTTCAAGTTCTTTATTTCGCTGCAATTTTGTGGGCTTAATTGAAAGCTTGCTCTTCATAAAACTTTATACCTAGTGCTGTGGGGAACACAGATAAGCGCTGTCCTCATGGGGATTATAATTTATTAATATAGATGTCAAAAATCAAGTTAAAATCATGTAAGGCAGAATGTAAATGACAATGAGAATACCTGTTATTCACTGAACAACTGTAATATTCTAGACTTTTTCCGTGTGTTATCTCTAATCCTGTCAACAATACTGAATAGTAGGAATTATTTTTCTTAACAAATACAGAGTTGGAAGCTGTAAGCCAGTAGATAACTGGTCTGTGGTTACATGGTACAAAAGGGCAAAGCCAGGCCTAAAGTTTCATTCTATAAAGTGGTTTTATATTTGCTATTTTTTGTTTTTTTGGCTCTTCAACATGGATTGCAATTTAGAATGTTTTTATTTATAAAAGTAAAATGAAGTCATTACAGAAAATTAGAAAATACATAAAACTAAAAGAGAAACAAATAATTTTCCATGGCCTTGCCAGAGTTAATCACCATTCACATTTTAGAGTAATTTATTCCTGTCTTTACATACTTATATGTTTGTGTGTAAAATTACATATCTATTTATGTACATATTTATTTTGGAGGTAAAATATACTGGTCATGTTATTTATACAACCAACTCTGTATATATATAAGTGCTTTTTCACTTAATAGTTTTTGTAAATATTTTTCAGTTATCAAGTAAACTTTGGAAACATGATTATTGGTATTTCTGTAAAATTCCATGTTGAGCATTTGACACAGTTTTTGTAACTCCTTTCCTTTTGCTGGATTTTTATTTTTAATTTTATAATATTATAAATAATTCTGCATTAAATATTCTTGTACAACAAATGTCATTCACAACTGATTTTCTCCTTAGAGTATATTATGAGAAGCAGAATTACTTGATTAATGTGTATGTATACCTTTAAGAGTCTTAATGCAAATCACTAAATATACTGATGTTTAGGCATGTTAGGCCTTTTGGGGAGATTCAGGGAAGCTCTTTCCAGATCAGGGAAGTTTGAACAAGATACTTAGTTCAGCTTATATTACTTGAACACATAGTATGTACCAAGGACTCTCGCAGGCATTGGGGATCAGGAAAAGGCAGTTCTGCTCCAGAGAAGTGCTGTGACTCTCTTCTAGTTAAGGTGATCCCTTACTCTCAGGATCCTCCCCAGCCCTCATCCTTTCCCCACCCTCTCCTGGAAAAAAATACTCTTTCCTATAGAGACCTTGCTGCATTTTGGTTATGCCCTGACCTTCTTGAATCAAACAGCTTTATTATCATGTTCCTGTGTTCTGAAGACTAAGGGGCCAGTCAGTGCAATACTGATTCAAACCTTGAGCATTTCTGGAGCTTAATTCTCAATGATGGGTAAAGATTCACAACAATAGTGAAGCGGCAAGAGCTAACATCAGAATGTTTGTATCATAAATGGGAGGAATGGAGAGAATTGGTACTAATATTAGTATCTTTTTATTGGCCAGTAGTTAAGTGTTTTACGCATGTTAATTTTACCCTGTCAGGAAGGTTCCATTACCCTCATTTTACAGATAGAAAATTTGAAGCAAATGGAAATAATGTGCTCAGTAATTTTCTAGAGAAGTTAAATATGGGACTGCTCTACTAGACATTTACAAATATTATCTCCATTAATTCTTTCAGCAACTCTTTGTAGTGGTTACTGAAGTAATTATTAATATTATCATCCTCACTTTATAGATGAGGAAACTAGGACTTAAATAGTAGCAAGAAAGTGTCCATGGTTCCATGGCTAGGAAAGATGGCTGCTTCGATCCATGTTGGCATGCTACCAAACTTGTGTCATTTCTTCTATTCCACACCGCCTCTTACAGGAAAAAACAGTAAATTGTCTTAAGACTTGTGTAATTAACATAATTTGTAATATGTTTTTTTTTTCATAAGTGCATAGTTTTGTTTGCTTTCTACCATTCACCCAGTAGATCACAACCAAATAAAGACAACAATACAAAGTAAACATGGAGAGTTTTCTCAATAAACTTTAATTGAGGGAAGATATAACACAATTTGAAGATTTAATATTAGTTGTTTTGAATTTTCCCTAGATTAGAAGCAGGCAGAGGTGCAAATGTTGGAGTTTTTTGTGCCATCAACGATCACGTAAAAGATAATCCTAGCTTTTCGAATGCTTCATCCTTTTTAAAGCCAACATTTAAATGAAGAGAGCAGCATCTGGTTAGGAAGTCTTCATCAGGTCTTTCCCCAAAGATTCTTAATCGTAGCCAGTGCTCTACCTGGCAACTGGAGGGAATTTTCCTGTTGAAGCTGTGTTTATTGTACAATATGGAATATAATCTGAAAGGAACTTCAAGTCCTAGCATTGCTATGTGATTGGAATGTTGAAACCTGATAGGAGTAAATAAACAGCAGGTGCCCCATCTGGGGACCCCTCAACAATGAGTAGAGACGAGTGAAGTCTCATCTCTCTGTTTTACTCTCCCCATCAGCTGGAAAATTAACAAGACACAATTTGGGGATGCGGTGGTTAGAAAAGATTTGGAGTTTTTTCTTTAAGATGTAAATATTATCTACTAGGTTTATTAACCTGTGGTGTACTTTGAGCTTTTAATGCAAAATTGTATTTTCTATCTTTGAAGTAATCCTCCTTGGTTTATCAAACCAGACTGTGTTAGATTTTTCTGTGAAAAATTAAACGATCATTAAGATTTGAATCCTCAGGCCAACAGTCCTTAACAGCAGAATTCCTCTGTGCTGCGGAATGTATTTAACTGCTTCCATTGGAGGTAAGAGTTGTCAAAAAGCAAGCATTTAATACAGGTCCACAGTCCTTGACCTGCAATTCCAAAGTGAAAAAACAACTCTGAAAATAGATTTTTAAAAAGATTGAGGTAGAATTTATGTAAAATACCAGATCCCAAGTGTTCAGTTAGATGAGCTTTGACAACTGTATACACCTGTGTTATTTCCCACTCAAAATAAGATATAAACCATTTTCATCACCTCATAGTTTCCTTAAATTACCCTTTTTTCTACAATCCTCCCAGGAATCACCTTCTGATTACTATCATCAGAGATTAGTTTTACCTGTTCTTAGATTTCATGTAAACAGTCATATAGCATGTTCATTTCTATGTCTGAATTCTTTCATTCAAAAAAGTTTTGAGCTTTTAAGTCTTTTGATCGGTATATATTTTTATTTTTCTTGGGTACATATCGAGGAATGAAATTACTGGGTCATAGAGTAGATATTTTAGATTAATAAGGAAGTGCAAAATCTCTGAAGTAGTTATGCCATTTTGTACTCTCACCAGCAGAGTATGAGTGTTCTGATCACTCATCCTCATCAACATTTAGCACGGTCAGTCTTGATCTTTCAGACTTTGGGCCTTCTAATGGATGTGAAATGGTGTCACATCATGGTTTTAATTTGTGTTTACTGATGATTAATGATGTTGAGTGCTTTTATATTTGCTCACTGGCCATTTGTATATTCTGTTTTGTGAAATGGCTTCGCTTTCTTTTTTGCCCATTTTTAAAATTATTGATTTGTTAGAGTTCTTTTACATTTTAGAAATGAGCCCTTTGTCAGATACATGTATTTCAAATATTGTTTCCCTATAGTCTGTGAATTGTCTTTTAATTGAAAACCGAACATTTTAAGGTAAATTTGAGTAAATGCACTTAGCAGCGCATGCTGATCCGAAATTGTATGTGGCTAGTCTTTAGGCCGCTTATTATCAATATTCAGATGTTACACTGCAAAAATATTAGTATGCTTAATTACAAGATATTGCACCAGAACCCTCTGTAGGTTTTACATCATATATTATTGTTTTACTTTCTACAAACTCTGCCTCCCAGGTTCAAGTCATTCTCCTGCCTCAGCCTCCCAAGCAGCTGGGATTAAAGGTGCCCTCCACCAAGCCCGGCTAATTTTTGTATTTTTGTAGATGAAATTTCACCATGTTGGCCAGGCTGATCTCAAACTCCTGACTTCAAGTAATCCACGCACCTCGGCCTCCAAAAATACTGGGATTACAGGCATGAACCACCATGCCTGACCTAGAAACATTTTAAATTTTGAAAACAGTCAGTCCTGGCAGGGCATGGTGGCTCATGCCTATAATTCCTGTGCTTTGGGAGGCAGAGATGGGAAAATCACACCAGGAGTTCAAGACCAGCCTGAGTAAGAACTCATTTCTACAAAAAAATTAATACAGTAGCTAGGCATGGTGGTGCATGCTTGTACAATACTAGCTATTTGTAAGGCTGAAGCAGGAGGATCACTTGAGCCCAGGATTGTGAGGCCACAGTGAGTTATGCTTGTGCCACCGCAGTCCGGCCTGGGTGACAGAGTGAGACTCTTATCTCTAAAAAATGAAAAACAATACAAAAACATTTGGTTCTGAGAGTTCCAAATAAGAGACTGGGGACTCATAGTTTTCACCGTGTCCTTGGATGAAGATAATGTTATTGGACCAGTGAGTGGAATATTTGTGGCAAAAAGTATTGGCATCTTGTCTTAAAATAATTCATTTAATTACTGTTATGATTTTTTTAAATGAAAAGCAGGTATTATAAATTATAAACTTCTGGAAATCATAACTATTTTGTCTTCTATATTTTTCAATGTATATCAAGATAATTATAGAAATTTAATTACATTAGAGAAGTAAATACAATGTATTATAGTGATAAGTATTTTGATAAATGAAATTGATTTTTCTTTGTAACTTATTTAGAGTTGACTACAGAAACTTTCATCTCTGACTTGGCAATTCTTTACATATTTTTTATCTTTGGGGTAAAATTTTGCCTTTAAAATCTATTCTTCAAAAGAAAAGTGTAACCAAAATATTAGATTAACATAACAGCAAGAATATATTTGACAAACTTCTAGTTTTAGATAATTAGCACTTGAATGCTGATGACATGGCAAGCTTTGGAAAACCAAGAGCAATAATTAGTAAAATAGCAAAATGTGTTCCTGCTTTCTCAAGTAGATGATCATTTAAGATATGGGATTGGATAAAGTTGAGAACTCTCAATTCTTTTAAGTTATGTCAACATATGCAAGTAATTTTGATTATGTTGACTGTCAAATATTCCTTCAGTACAGAGTTATTAAAAATAATTTAGATTTTTTTCTTTTTCCGTTTTAGCCTAAACTATTTATCAGTCAGAAAGACCTCTATTGTATTTGCTTATTGTTTTTGCTGGGGAAACATTACGTGTTCAGTACACTTGGTTGAGTTTGACCATTTTTGACTGCTTTTGAAAAAAATCTATAAACTGTACACCATAATGTGTATTTCACAAATTGTAAAATAGTAACTCCCTGCTTATTGGAATGTTTCAGTCTTTCTCGGGTTTCATAATCATTATTCAACAGTGTCAAAAATCCTTTAAAACATTTGTAGGGAGAACTGACTAGATGGTTGAAAATAGTTTACATCTTTAAAGATAGTCACACCTAATAAACCTATACTATTGAAACATTAAATGTATATAGTAATATTTTGTTTCTTCCTTTAAGAACTTTTAGGATTACGTAAACTAGAGAAATTTTTAAAAGGTATCTCTCTTTTGGTTATTTCTCTTTACTTTTGGCAGATATAAAAAGAATATAAAGATATAAAAAGGCAATAAAAAGATACTAAATATATAATGTAAAGATTAAAAATATATAAGATATATTATAAAGATATGTAAAAAGATAAAAAGAATAAAATAAAATATAAAGATTTAAAAACAATGTGGAAGATATACAGTACATTTTAATCCTACATTAATGAATTAGAACAAATAGAAGGGTTTCCCTTTTAATAAGGTAGCGTTTTTAAAACTATGCCTATTTGTAAGTGAGAAAGCTAATGGACAAAGAGAGATGGTTCTTTACTGTTAATTGAAGTATCAGAACTATAAAACATTCTATTGAACTTTAGTTAAACCAGCATATTTAAGTTTAAATCACAATGTAATTAAATACATGGATTAAATTAAATTTGGTTTAAATTTTAGTTCCTTAGTCATACTAGCTGTGTCTCAAAAGACTGATAACACCTGGCCAGTGGCTACCATATTGAACAGCAAAGACACAGAACATTTCCATCTTCCAGAAAAATTATATGCACAGCACTGCTTTAGAAAATTTTGGCTGGTTTATAGATATCGCAAGTCTTATCCACTTTAATATTTTAATTCCCTATATAACATAATGATTTTGTAGCTTTTCTGTTTCAGGGAACACATGATTTCCCTTTGCTTAAATTTAAAACAGAAACACAAGTTTTAATTTATACAAAAAATGATACATCAACAACTTCTGAGCTTCAGGAGGGGTTCTTTACTTTTTCCCCCTCCCCCAGAAAGATCAACTTTCACATAATGTTAAAACTTGTTTCGGTTGGCTGCATCCTGACTATTCACTTGCAGACATCTGCTTCTCTTGTGGGAGCATCAGAAAAGAGCTCGTGTGATAAGTGTTTCAGGTGGTCTCAGGTCGTTTTCCAGTGTGTTTGGAGAAGCAGAGGATGTGGCACACTGTAACACAGCAACTGCCCATCTAGCCCAGCATCCTGCCCCCTACTGTGGCAAAGACCAAAGCATCAAAGGAAAGCACAGATTCCTCACAACACATTTAATTGTGCAATTCTACACCCGGGAAATGTTTTCTCTGACCCAGACTGGTAATCAGCTTATGCCCTAAAGCATGAGAAAAGGTCATTAATTATACAGTGAACTGGATTTTATAAGGATCACTTTGGTAGGAAAAACAGAATGCAAACGGAATGCCTTTAACTAATATGTTTCTATGTCCCTTCCATAAAAGTGGAAAATGGGAGGTTTTATACTATTTCTTATTTTAAAAAGAAAGAAATGGTGACCCCTAATTAAGAATATTGCTGGCAGGCTGTATAGAGAAAATAGGATTAGAATGAAAATGTAATAGGTTGAAGTGGGAAGGCATACATATATGTCTTGCTAGGGGCACATTATTCTCTTTCTTCTCTTTTAACTACAAAATATATAAAAGGTGTTAGGGCTTACAGAGCTTTTTTATTGGTTTTGTTTTAAAGCTCAAAGAATGGCCAATGAAGATTTAACCCCCTTAACTCCTAAGAATTGTGAACCTTCGCATCTGAATCTGAAGGAAGGGAGCAAGGCAGGAAGAGAAAGATTGCTTTCTTTCACTTAGCATCAACTACCCCAAAGCTGGAGTGAGTAGTTGCCATCCTGATGGCTATTTCCCTTTGTGACCCACATTTAAGTAAGACACAAGATTGTTATGAGATGGGGAGAGGGCAGGCCAAGGTGGTTGATGCCAGCATAGTCTTAGAATCTGTGGAAATGCTGGGCCAGGCCTAACATTAAGAGGAGGTGGGTGAAGGCTGTCTTTGGCAATGTTTCTATTAAGGAGCTACGATAGCATCTAATGCTATCTCCCGGCTATGAGGGGCAGTCCTCCCACTGTGGAAATACTGCGACTTTAGGGTAATAATGTCACTGGTTTGCAAGCTACAAGCATTGAGCTTTCATGTTGCCTCTGTTACAAATAGCTGGGAAATTATTTAGCCTACCTCAGTTTCCCACATTTCTTCATCTATAAAATAAAAAAATAAAATCTATCCCACCATATTGCGCTGTGGAAAAATAAAATAATATATGTAAAACTCCCTGACACATTGTAGGCTCTGAATCCATGGAAGATCTCATGGCTGTGACTCTACAGGGGGTATCTTCCTGGGTGGTGCCACATATTCTCAGTATCACCTCTACCCCAATAAAACTTTCCTATTGTTTCCTATTTACTTAAGACCCTAAGCTTTCTGAGATGACAACTAGGCTAGCACAAAGGATAATTTTTTTTTTTTTTTGTCAAAAACACAAAATGTTTAGATTTTTCTACTTGGTGCTTCCGCTCTACTCCATCTAAGGTGGGGTCTGCTGTTTCCATACCAATTTTTTCATGTTGGGCTTTGAGATGCAGTATTAAAATTAAGGGGGGAGCCAACAGAGGACTCCCAATGGCGATGAGTAGAAGAAAAGGGTGATATTTAGAAAGGAGAGAGTCAGTAGCCAGCATTGGGAGAATTTTGAAAGTGAAGGTAAGGAGCCTTCATGGATGCAAAAGAAAGATGTGAGAGGAAAGGGGGATCTTAAAAAATGCTGCAGTGAATAATGCATTTACACATGTAAGAAAAAATTTTCTTATTTTGAAGTTACTGTTCTGTTTTGCCCGAGTGTGTGCTTTGAACCACATCACTACACTGATACCAAACACCATAGTCATTTCTTCAGTGGGATTTGCAAATAAGCCAATTCTGGTTAACTAACATGTGCAGATGTGCTTGTGGAGGATGTATTTGTTGAAGGGAGACCTGTCACCTCACCTGTGGTTACACATGTTCCTGATGGATGGAAGGCTGTATTGTCTAGTGCACTGGTAACTTTATCAGAAACAATTTCAGACCAGGAGAGAGATACTAAGGACCATTTTTACATAATCTGGCTATGCAAATCAAACTGTAAGACCACCTTTCTACTCTTGTGTGTAGCATGGGAGCGACAGGAAGGCTTGGGGCTAGACACTTTTTAAATGTGAGGAATTTTCTTAGGAAACATTAACAGCTTGAGTGGAAAGCTTGCTGCTAGTGCTAGCTGCTTTCAGGCTGCACCCAATAATATAACCTGGTTTGAGAACATCCTTTTGTATTAGTCCAGCACCATTTGCCCATTTTTCAGTTTGCAGGGAGACGGTACTCAGAGACTTTGATGTTCAGGCTTGCGCTCAGTTTAGGAGATCATGTTGCTACTCCTTTCAGTCATTTAGGATTGCAGGAAAATTATAAAGATGATTTTAAAATTCCAAGTGGGATCCTGTTAAGCCCTTTAGAGGGCCTTAAACACTGAGAACCTTCTGGTATTCTTCTCTATATCTGATTTAAAACAATTCTAAATTAAAAAAAGAAGACTAAAATTGTGCAATAGAGTATTGATTTTTTTTAATGATTACTTTGATGCTTCTAATTAAAATTGGAAATCTATTCCTTCAGAAATACTTTTAGTGTCTCTGGTTTTTTGGCACCCCAGTATAGGTTTAAGCTAGCCACAGAAAAATTTCTTGCTTGGTAACTGACAGGTAGGTTGAGAAGATGATGAATAAATCCAATCTCATTGAAACAAGGTAGCATGGCTGATGTAAACATGTGAAATGGGAGCCCCTGATTTCAGTGTGTGACAACTAGTCAGAAGTCATTTTAATTTCTAAACAAAATGAGATAATCTGGTCTATTTTTTATTTTGTCTCTCTAGTAGCACAAAGCAATTTTTCTTTATGCCAAGCTCCAAGCCTATTTTTCCCTAATAAGCCTTTTTGGAAGTATCCACCATGATAATACATAAACAATTTTTTAAACCAGTTCTATGTTTAAATTTTCTCCATGTTGTATTGCTAAAGTCTAGAACATTGATAAAAATAATCCTGATTAATGATGTTATTACTATAATACAAGCAACATCACAAATCACTGATATTTGCATTGCACTTTACAGTTTACAAAGAATTTGATCTTTTCATTTGAACTTCATACCAGTCATGGGATGTAACAGGAGAGTCCTATAAAAGAGTTAATGAGCAAACTTCTTTCACATTTTAACAGAGACTTTCTGAAGATAGAATTTCTTGACACTAAAGATCAAAGCCCTGTTACTAGCTTATAATCATGATTTTTTTTTTTCTCTTTGCAGGGGGCAAGGAAGAGGCCTCATTGGCACTCTAAAGAACGCACTATAAAAATGTACCAATACTCCTTTTTATAGAGTCCTTATCCTTTAAGGTCCAGGGTAATCATTACCTTCTTTGTGACACCTTCCTCACTGCACAAGGAGCATTCTTTATTCTTTTTCTGACTGCCAAAAGTGCTTTATCAAAGCTTTTGTGTTTTGATATCCTTCCTAGGTTATGCGTTCCTTCAGGATTATCTTACTCTTTCTTACATGACCAGCATGTAATACAATAATTACAGCATGTAGTAGATGCTCAGTAAATATTTTTTCAACTGACCCATAAAGTAAATGAGTGAGTGAATAAGAAATGAATGGTTGGGACCAATTAGTTGGGTTGAAGGTAGTTCAACAATCAAGATTTCTAAATGTAGCAAGGCTGTTATAAGCTGGAGGATCAAGAGGAGTTCTTAGAATTGTAACTCAGCACCCCCCTTGTCAACATCAAGTGTAGCTTTAGATCAGCACCCTAAAAGCTGCAGCTTTTGAAGTGCTTCATAAAAGGAGCAACGATCTTGAAGAGATTTCAGATATACAGAAGATGATTAGAATAATAGAAGTGTTTAACAGCCCCCCGGGAGTGGGAGCACCTTAAAATTCTGTCCTTATCCTGAACTAAAAAATCCATAAGAAAATGAATGTATTCTGGTTACTCTTTCAGGGATTGCAAAAATTCTTAAAGGCAGCAGCTTGCAAGCAAGGCTCCTGGCAACATTCTACTGATTTCTTAAGTGTTCAATTCTGAAAAAAATAAAAAATAAAAAATGCAAATGTGAAATGCATCTTCTGATCCCGGCTGCTGAAATACAGCAGTTATCATTAGCGCTGATAAGCTGCTTGTCAGCACTTTGACTCCACATTATAGAAAAGCCACAGACTTACTTCACTTATTAGCACAAGAGCTAGTAAAAGGCTTCAACAGCGATATTTTAGACAGATCTTCTGTAGCTTCAAACACATAATCAGCAGAGTTCTTTAGGGAAAGCCAGTTGAAGTTCATACTTCACACCTTTGTACATTAATAACATTAATTTCACTCTGCCTTTATAATCAGAGAGTCCCACCTACAGATGCTTATTTGAAGATGTCTGAGGGCCCACACAAGTAGGGAGGTAATAATACTTCTTCTAAAGAAGGCTGTTCCATGCAGAAGGTGGGGATTAGAAAGATAATAATTATACCTGAAATGTTAATAACTGGATATCTTTTCTGAACTCTTATAAGTATTTACATTTAAAAATAAAATTGTTAAAAAATTTAGAAAAAGAATAAGAGCAGTTTCAGTGAAAAACGGGCAATTTTCTTTTTTGTGGTTGATGTTACTGCATAGTTCTCTTTGGGATACTTCTATGTAGGCCTGAAAAACTGAAGGAAACCATTATTATGCAAAGCACTCTGGCACAAATGGCATTATATATCTTATATGATAGGGAATTTCTGAAGGAAAAAGAAAGAAGAAAGAAAAGAAAGAAAGATGAAGCATTCGGTGTTTGGGGTTTCCAGTGAAATGTTCATTGCTGTGCTTGCCAGTATTATCCCGTAGCTGAGTATATGCTACTGCTATGCTATGAGGGGGGGAAACAAGAAATCCAAATAGTTTCATAGTGTGAGCTCTTAATTTCAAGTTAGGAATAATGGAATATAACTTTTAATACATTTTAGCATTTCTCTCTTCACAAAGCTCACATATTTAATATTATTCACAAAGATTGGGTAGTAGGTAGAAAACATCAAATGAATGTCCTTTAAAATTTTTATGAGGTAATATCAGTGAAAATTATAGAAGTAAGCATTGTAAGTTTTTTAACTTACTATTAAAAGAAATGATGTTCTCCCATTAACAAAGTAATGAACTCAGCTACTGAGGACTTCAAATCTACAATATTTGCAATGTCCAACTGTAGCTTCTCTTCTGGCCTAAATAATAGGTGTTGGTATTTGAAAATCAACCCTATATACTTCAAATTTGGATTTGAGGCTCTCTAGTCCTACAGGAGGAATTCCTAGAGTGATGTTGGTTGCAGCAACTCTCTTCCCTTTCACTTTTTGCCAAGGCTAAACTAATTCCTGCTCTAATCCTCTGTCTTTATCATCTTTATAAGAGGAATCGTCATTCTGGAAAGGATGGAGGAAACATAGCTACGAGGAAACTGAGTTGCTTTACATGTATTCAAGCCACCAATTCTTTAAGCACTATATTTAAACTACCTAGAGAACTTAAAGTGCTTGATGTTGTTATTCCAGTAACACTTGTTGTAATCTCGAAGAAAAGAACAGAATAGCCATCAGAAGGCCAGAGAAAGGAAAACACTGTCTTTTTTTTTTTTTTTAACATTTTATTGTTGAGAATTTCAAATATATACCAACATAGAACAATAAAATGAAATCCCTTTGAATCTGCTACACAACTTCAGTAATTGTCAAGTCATGTTATGCTGTATACTCCATTGACTGTATACATTCACTTTCTTCCAAGCTATAGAATTTTGAGGCTAATTCTAGATATCATGTTTTTTATCTCCATATTTTAGTACATAACTTTAAAAGAACTCACTTGTTAATTAACGTAATGAAAATATAAATACCTTACTGAAAAACTGAACATTTAAAAAATATTATCAAATATTCAGTAATTATGCAAACTATCCATTTTCTCATAAATCCTATAAACAGATTTATAGCTTGAATCAGATACATATGTGCCAATTCATTTAAAAAATTCCTTTAAGTCTTTAGTTTCTTTTTCTACCTCCCCCTTTTCCACTCTTTGCTTTCTTGCTTTTGTTATTGTCATTGAAGAGAAACAAGTTGTTTTCATGTACTTGGACAGATTCCTTTGTCTTCTGTATGTCCTCTAGTTGGATCTAGACTTTTGATCAGTTTTGGCTTTTGTGTGTGCACGTGTGTGTTTTCCTTTTGCTCTTGAGAGACTGATCAGTTTTGGGTTCAGTTTTTTTTTCTAAGACAGTTTGATAAATGGGTATTGTTCTATCAGAAGGCAAAATGTCTGATTTTTTTCTTTTTGTGGTGTTAGCAGACGTTGATGCCATATGCTTAGATCAAGTAATGCATTAGGAGAACAAAATGTTTAAATTCTATTCCATCTTTTCTTTTTCACTTATTAGCTGGTATAATACTATATAGTGAAACATCCTCTGATCTACTGTTAGAGTACCCAGTGGTACATTAGTATGGGAATGGCAGGATAAATGTTTGATTCTATTTACCTAGTTTTAAATTAATGAGTATAGTTCCAAGCATATTTTGATGATGACCCATTAGGCCTTTTTTGTGTTATAATAAACTCATGGAAGTAAACTTTAAAAATATGTTTCAGTATATTGTAACTATTATTTTCATTGATGATCAAATTAAGAGATTTTAGCCAGTGAGAGCCACTTCAATCTGGTTCCTAGAATCTTTTAAAACTACTTCAATATTTTTGGATAGATACATGTTATCTTGTATTACAAGATATTTGAGGCATCTTACTCATTTTATTTCCCAGACCTTGGCCTCATTTTTTCTAAGGATTTCTGGAAAGTGTACTTGGAAACCTTGTAGCCTGGGTTTTAGATATTAGTTGCATACACTGCACCTAGATTGGTCACTATGTTTAGGTCATAATTGTTTATTTTTCTGTAGGCAGAGCGAGGTATATGTTCTTGCTTTTTACAGATAAAATATATCATGTTGTATGTTCATACTTTCTAATTAAATTCAGATTTTTACATATATATCTTCTTTCATACTAACAATTTCAGTTTTTGAGGACATAATAGTCTTTTTGTTAATGTCTTCCTAGTCATTTTTGTCCTCTGAAGGTCATTTTCTAGAAGATTCTTTAGGAAATATTTAAGTGTATTCCATATGAACTTGCATATTGTTAAAATTTGTCAATAACTGGATATTAAATCTTCAGTTCACACTTTTTTCTTTTGGTGTCTTGAAAATGTTTCTCCATCAGCTCTGTCATTGCTGACATTCAATAGCAATGTCATTGAAAACACTAATTGCAATCTCACTTCCTTTCTTGCTTGGATAACCAAACGATTTTTTCTTTAAAGTTGACTATTTCTTACATTATTTTTGGTATATTAGTTTTTCCTATTACTGCTATAACAAAATACCACCAATTTAATGGCTTAAAAATACGACATATTTATATCTTACAATTCTCTAGGTCAGATGCCCAAAATGCGTCTCACTGGGATAAATCAGTAAAGATACATTCCTTTATGGAACTCTAAGGTGGAATTTGTTTGCTTGTCTTTTCCAGCTTCTAGAGGCTGTCCAGATTCCTTGGCTTATGGACCTCTTAATGCATCTTCAAAGCCAGCATTGTCATATCTCCCACTGGTGCATTTTCAGTAGTCACATTGCCCTCTGACCACAGCCAGGAAAGGTTCCATTCCTACAAGGATCCATATGATTAGGTTCACCCAGATATTATAGGATAAACTCCTCATCTCAAGGTCCTTAACCTTAATCACAATAGCAGACTCCCTTTGCCATGCAAAGTAACATTCACAATCCTGGGGAGGAGGGTGCAGGCATCTTTAGATAGGGGTGTTCATCTGCCTGCCACACTTGGTATTATTTGTTCCGGGTTCATTTTCCAAGAACATGGTAGATCCATTCAATTTGAAGTTTGAAATCTTTACTTTATGTGTGGAACATTTTTTTAAATGAAAGATTTACTTATTTATTATTTGAGACAAGATCTCACTCTGTCACCCAGGCTGGTGTGCAGTGATCATGGCTCACTGCAGCTTGTCCTCTCCAGGCTGAGGCGATTCTCCCACCTCAACCTCCCAAGCAGCTGGGACTACAGGCATGCTTCACAACACCCAGCTAATATTTTTGGGTGGCGGGGCGCATATTTTGTGTAGAGACAGGGTTTTACCATGTTGCCCAGGCTGGTCTCAAAACTCCTGGGCTCGAGCAATTCACCCACCTTGATCTCCCAAAGTGCTAGGATTACAGGCATAAACCACCACACCCAGCCAACAGATTTTTATTGTTGCTATTGTTCTGTTTCATTGCATTGCTTTACTTTTTCAAGGACTTCTATTACATATGTTGAAGCTTCTTTACTAGCATCTAATTTGTCAATTTTTCTCTTCTACCTTTTCTTTCTTTTCTTTTTATGTATTTATTTTTACCTTCTATTTCTCTTACGTTACATATTGTGTTTATTTGCTCTTGTTTTCATTCAGATTTAGTCTTTGTTTCTGAATGAGTATTTTTTTCTGCATTTTGTCACCTTATTTATTTATAGTAGACTTCATTTTTTAGAACAGTTTTAACTAACAGAAAAATTGAACTGATAATTCAGAGTTACCATATGCTCGCCTCCCCCAACACAATTTCTCCTTTTATTAACATTATGCATTAATGTGGTATGTCTGTTACAACTAATGACCCAACATTGATACATTGTGATTAACTAAAATTCATAATTTACATTTTCATTCTGTGCTGTACAATTCTTCGGATTTTAATATATGTATAATGTCATGTGTTCTCCATTAAAGCATCATTCAGGATCGTTTCACTGATCTAAAAATCCACCCCCTGAGCTTCATCTATTCATTCCTCATCTCCTCCCTCAAGCCCCTAGAAACCACTGATTTTGTTTTTTTTATCTTCTCTACAGTTTTGCTTTATCCAGAATGCCATTTAGTTGGAATCACAGAACATGTAGCCTTTTTCAGAAGACTTTGTTCATCCGATAGTATGTCTTTAAGATTCCTCAATGTGTTTTCATGGCTTGGTACCTCATTTCTTTTATTGCTGAATAATATCCCACTGTATAGTGGTGCCACAATTTGGATATCCATTCGCCATTTGGAATACCACTTGGTTAATTCCAGGCTTTGGCAATTATGAGTAAAGCTTCTATAAACATTTATGTGCAGGCTTTTTTGTGGGCATAGTCTTTGACTCAGTTGAATAAATACCTAGGAGTGCCATTGCTGTATCATATAGTAATACTATATTTACCTTTCTAAGAAGCTATCAAATAGTCTTCTAAAGTGGTAACTATTGTGTATTTCCACCAGCAATGAATGAGAGTACTTGTTGCTCCACATCATCACCAGCATTGTCAGTTTTTTTTTTAAATTTCAGCCATTCTAATAGGTGTGTAGTAATACCTAATTGTTGTTTTAACTTGCAGTTCCCCTGAGGCATATGATGTTGAGCATCTTTTCTTTTTTTTTTTTTTTTTTTTTTTTAAATTTATTTATTATTATTATACTGTAAGTTGTAGGGTACATGTGCATAACGTGCAGGTTTGTTACATATGTATACTTGTGCCCCGCTGGTGTGCTGCACCCATCAACTCGTCATTTACATCAGGTATAACTCCCAATGCAATCCCTCCCCCCTCCCCCCTCCCCTTCCCGAGTCCAAGCATCCGGCTTGTTCAGTTCCCAACTCTGGCGAGTGAGAACACGCGGTGTTTGGTTTTCTGTTCTCGCTGATAGTTCATAAGTTAAGAAATGATGGATTCCAGCTGCATCCATGTCCCTACAAAGGACACAAACTCATCCTTTTGATGGCTGCATAGTATTCCATGGTGTATATGTGCCACATTTCTTAATCCAATCTGCTGATGGACATTTGGGTTGATTCCAAGTCTTTGCTATTAGAATAGTGCTGCAATAAACATAATGCGGTGCATGTGTCTTTAGAGCAGCATAATTTATAATCCTTGGGTATATACCCAGTAATGGGATGGCTACTATATGGTACATCTAGTTCTAGATCCTTGGAGGAATCGCCTATACTGTTTTCCATAATGGTTGAACTAGTTTACAATCCCACCAACAGTGTAAAAGTGTTCCTTTATTTCTCCCACACATCCTCTCCAGCACCTGTTGTTTCTCCTTGACTTTTAATGACGCCATTCTAACTGGTGTGAGATGGTATCTCATTGTGGCTTTGATTTGTACTTCTCTATTTGGCCAAAGTGATGATGAGCATTTTTCATGTGTTTCATTATTGTATGAATGTCTTCTTTTTTGAGAAATGTCTATTCATATCCGCCCCACTTTTTGATGGGTTGTTTGTTTTTTCTTGTAAATTTGCTGGAGTTCTTTGTAGCCTGGATATTAGCCCTTTGTCAGGGATGAGTAGATTGCAAAAATTTTCTCCCATTCTGTAGGTTGCCTGTTCACTTGGATGGTAGTTTCTTTTCTGCTGTGCAGAAGCTCTTTAGTTTAATGAGATCCCATTTGTCAATTTTGGCTTTTGCTGCCGCTTTGCTTTTAGTGTTTTAGACATGAAGTCTTTACCCATGCCTATGTCCTGAATGGTACTTCAATTTAGGCTTTCCTCTAGGATTTTATGGTATTAGGGTCTAACATTTAAGTCTCTAATCCATCTTTGAATTAATTTTCGTATATGAGCAAGGAAAGGATCCAGTTTCAGCTTTCTACTATGGCTAGCCAATTTTCCAGCACTATTTATTAAATAGGAATCCTTTTCTTTCCCCATTTCCTTGTTTCTCTCTAGGTTTGTCAAAGATCAGATGGCTGTAGATGTGTGGCATTACTTGAGGACTCTGTTCTGTCTCATTGGTCTATATTTCAGTTTTGGGTACCAGTACCATGCTGTTTTGGTTACTTTAGCCTTGTAGTATAGCTTGAAGTCAGGTAGCTGATGCCTTAAAGCTCTTTGTCTTTTTGAATTGCATCATGTCTTGGAGATGGCTCTTTTTTAGTCTCCCATGAACTTTAAAGCAAGTTTTTCCACCAGTGAAGAAACTCATTGGTAGCTTGCTGATGGGGATGGCATTGAATCTATAAATTACCTGGGCAGTATGGCCATTTTCACGATATTGGATTCTTCCTATCCATGAGTATGTATACCTCTTCCATTTGTTTGTGTCCTCTTTTATTTTCAGTGAGCAGTGGTTTGTAGTTCCCCTCTGAAGAGTCCTTTACATCCCTGTAAGTTGATTCCTAGGTATTTTATTCTCTTTGAAGCAATTGTGAATGGAAGTTGTCCATGATTTGGCTCTCTGTTTGTCTGTTACTGGTGTATAAGAATGCTTGTGATTTTTGCACATTAATTTGTATCCTGAGATCTTTGCTGGTTGCTTATCAGCTTAAGGAGATTTTGGGCTGAGATATAATGGGGTTTTTAAATATACAATCATGTCATCTGCAAACAGGGACAATTTTGACTTCTTCTTTTTCCTAACTGAATAATTCCTGATTTCTTGCCTAATTGCCCCAGCCAGGTCCCCAACACCTATGTTGAACGAGTGGTGAGAGAGGCATCCTGTCTTGTGCCAGTGTTCAAAGGGAATTTTTCCGTTTTGCCCATTCAGTAAGGATATTGGCTGTGGGGTTTGCTCTCACAAAGAGCTCTTTATTATTTTGAGGCACGTCGCATCAATACCAATTTATTGAGCGCTTTTAGTATGAAGGGCTGCTGAATTTTGTCAAAAGCCTTTTTCTGCATCTATTGAGACAACCATGTGGTTTCGCCTTGGTCTTGTTTATATGCTGGATTATGTTTATTGATTTGCTATCGTGTTGAACCAGCCTTGCATCCCAGGGATGAAGCCTCCACTTGATCATGGTGGATAAGCTTTTTGATGTGTTGCTGAACTGCTCTACAGTATTTTATTGAGGATTTTTGCATCGATGTTCATCATCAGGGATATTGGTCTAAAATTCTTTTGTTGTATCTCTGTCAGGCTTTTGGTATCAGGGATGATAAGCATTCTATCAATGAGTTAGGGAGGATTCCCTTTTTCTATTGATTGAATAGCTTCAGAAGGAATGGTACCAACTCCTCCTTGTACCTCTGCAGAATTCAGCTGTGAACTATCTGGTCCTGACTTTTTTGGTTGGTAGGCTATTAATTGTTGCCTCAATTTCAGAGCCTGCTATTGGTCTATTCAGGGATTCAACTTCTTCCTGGTTTAGTCTTTATGTAAGTGTCCAGGAAATTATCCATTTCTTCTAGATTTTCCAGTTTATTTATGAGGCCATGTATTCTGATGGTAGTTCGTATTTTGTAACGGTGGTGATATCCCCTTTATCATTTTTAATTGCGCCGAGATTTGATTCTTTCTTTCTTCTTTTATTAGCCCTGCTAGTGGTCTACTGGAATTTTGTTGATTCTTCGTTCCAACTCCTGGATTCATTGGATTTTTGGAGGGCTTGTGTTCCCTATCTCCTCTTCCAGTTCTTGCTCTGATCTTAGTTATTTCTAGCCTCTGCCAGCTTTCTAATGTGTTTGTTTCTTGCTTCTAATCTTTACATGTTAGAGTGTCAATTTTAGATCTTTCCTGCTTTCTCTTTGTGGGCATTTAGTGCTATAAATTTCCTCTACACACTGCTTTTAAATGTGTCCCAGAGATTCTGGTATGTTGTATCTTGCCTCATTGGCTCAAAGAACATCTCATTTCTGCCTCTATTTGTACCCAGTAGCTATTCAGGAGCAGTTTGTTCAGTTTCCATGTAGTTGAGCTTGTTTTGATTGAGTTTCTAGTCCTGAGTTCTATAGTTTGATTGCACTGTGGTCTGAGAGACAGTTTGTAATAAT
This sequence comes from Papio anubis, assembly GCF_008728515.1. Classification (NCBI taxonomy): domain Eukaryota; kingdom Metazoa; phylum Chordata; class Mammalia; order Primates; family Cercopithecidae; genus Papio; species Papio anubis. The sequence continues at coordinate 162,265,265 of NC_044976.1, forward strand.
TTTCTGTTCTTGGTACATTTGTTGAGGAGTGCTTTACTTCCAATTACGTGGTCAATTTTGGAATAGTACGATGTATTGAGAAGAATGTATATTCTGTTGATTTGGGGTGGAGAGTTCTATAGATGTCTATTAGGTCTGCTTGCTGCAGAGATGAGTTCAATTCCTGGATATCCTTGTTAACTTTCTACCCTACAAGGACCATGACAGTGGAGTGTTGAAGTCTCCATTATTATTGTATGGGAGTCTAAGTCTCTTTGTAAGTCTCTAAGGACTTGCTTACAATCTGGGTGCTCCTGTATTGGGTACATATATTTAGATAGTTAGCTCTTCCTGTTGAATTGATCCCTTTACCATTATGTGTCAGCCTCTTGTCTCTTTTGATTTTTTTGATGGTTTAAAGTCTGTTTAGACCACAACCCCTTTTTGTTCTCCATTTGCTTGGTAAATCTTCCTCCATCCCTTTATTTTGAGCCTATGTATGTCTCTCATGCAGGAGATGGGTCTCCTGAATACAGCAGACTGATGGGGTCTTTGACTTCATATCCAGTTTGCCAGTCTGTGTCTCTTAATCTGAGCATTTAGTCCATTTTAGTACTTACAAGGATTGTTATGTGTGAACTTGATCCCGCCATTATGATATTAACTGGTTATTTTGTCATTAGTTGATATAGTTTTTCCTAGCCTCGATACTTTGGCATTTTGGCATGTTTTTATATATTGTACCGTTGTTCTTTCTAGTTAGTACTTTCAGGGTTCTGTGGCAGGCTTAGTGGTGACAAAATTCTAAGTATTGCTTATTTGCCCACCCCTCAACCCACCCACCCAACGAATGTTGGAATATTGGGCTTCTCCCACTCTCTCTTCATTTGAGTTTCTACCGGTGAGATCTGCTGGTCTGATGGCCTTTGTGGTAAACCGACCTTCTCTGGCTGCCCTTAAGATTTTTCCTTCATTTCAACTTTGCGGAATCTGGCACTATGTAATCTTGTGCCACTCTTCTCGAGGAGCATCTTTGTGGCATTCCTCTTGTATTTCCTGGATTTGAATGTTGGCCTGCCCTACTAGGTTGGTTCTCCTGATGACATCCCAGTTATGTTTTCCAACTTAATCCCATTTTCCCCTCACCTTCTTTGTGCACCCCCAATCAGACGGATTTCACTTTTACATAATCCCATACTCTTGCAGGTTTTAGTCCATTTTTTCTTCTTTTTTCTTTTTGGTTTCTCTTTTCTCGCTTCATTTGATTCATTTGATCCTCAATCGCTGATACTTCTTTTCTTCCAGTTGCTGATCGAGTCGTTACTGAAGCTCGCATTTGTTACCGCATTTCTCGTGTCATGCCATCTCTTTTCATTTCGCTTATGACCTTCTTCATTAATTAGTCTTAGCCACACTTTTCCCACTTTTTCAAGATTTTAGTTTCCTTTTGCTTGGCACGTACTCCTCCCTTAGCTCTGAGAAACTTGATGGACTGGAAGCCTTCTTCTCATCTCACAAAGTTTACCGCCCGCTGATCCATATATGGCGAGGCCGCGCCTCCTTTGCTGGGAGATGCGCCTTTGTTTTTTTAATTTGTTTTCACGCCCTGTCCCATCTTTGTGGTGATTCAGTCTCTTATTCCGGATGATGGTGATGTACTGATGGGTTTTTGGTGCAGGTGTCCTTCCTGTTTGATAGTTTTCCTTCTAACAGTCAGGACCCCAGCTGTAGGCTGGGTCTGTTGAGACGTTTGAGTCCCACTCCAGACCCTGTTTGCCTGGGGTATCAGCAAGCAGAGACTGCAGAAGATAGAATATTTCTGAACAGCAAGTGTACCTATCTGGATTCTTGCTTTGAAGCTCCTCTCAGGGGTGTACTCCACCCTGTGAGGTGTGGGTGTCAGGACTGCCCCTAGTGGGGGATGTCTCCCAGTTAGGCTACTCAGGGTCAGGGACCCCGCTTGAGCAGGAGTCTGTCCCCTTCTCAGATCTCAACCTCCGTGTTGGGAGATCCACTGCTCTCTTCAAAGCTGTCAGAGCAGAAATGCTTGGGTCTGCAGGAGGTACCTGCTTTGTTATTGCTTACTGTGCCTCCCACCCCAGAGTGTGGGAGCCCACAGAGACAGGCAGGTTTCCCTTGAGCTGCTGTGAGCTCCACTCCAGCCCGGGAGCTTCCCAGCAGCTGAGCCACTCCCACTTAAGCCTGAGCAATGGCGGGCGCCTCCCTCCCCCAGCCTCGGCTAAGCGTCTTTGCCGGTAGATCACAGACTGCTGTGATAGCAATGAGGGAGGCTCCGTGGGTGTGGGACCTCCCAGCCAGGTGTGGACATGACCCTGGTGTTCCTGTTTGTCGCCAGTATTGGGGTGAGTTACCCGATTCTCCTGTGGGTGTTGTGTGTCTCAGTTCCTGGCTAGGAAAAGGGATTCCTTTGCGCCTCAGGTGAGGCAATGCCTCACTTCCTGCTTCAGCTCGCTGGTCGTGGCTGCAGCAGCTGACCAGTAACAGACCCTCGGCACTCCCCAGTGAGATGAACCCAGTACCTCAGTTGAAAATGCCGAAATCACCGGTCTTCTGTGTCGCTGGCGCTGGGAGTTGAAGACTGGAGCTGCTCCTATTCGGCCATCTTGGAGCATCTTTTCTTATGCACATTTTGCACCTGTACATCATCTTTGGTGAGGAACCTGTTTAGTTTGTTTGTCCATTTCTTAAATTGTGTTGTTGGCTTTCTTAATTGTTGAATCTTAAGAGGTTTTTTTTTGGTATATTTTGGATACAAGTTATTTATCATATATGTGCCTTACAAATATTTTAACCCATTCTGTGGCTTGTCTTTTCATTCTCTTAAGAGTGTCTTTAGCACATCAGTTGTTTTTAACTTTAATAAAGACCAAATTATCAATTTTTTCTTTCATGGATAGTGCTATTGGTGCTGTATCTAAAAACCAAATCAAAGGTCACTTAGATTTTCTCCTGTGTTATTCTCTAGAAGTTTATAGTTTTGTTCTTTATATTTAGGTCTATAATCTATTTTGAGTTAATTTCTCTAAAAGATATAAAGTCTATGTATAGATTTATTTTGTGTTAGCACGTGGATGTCCAATTGTTCCAGCATGATTTGTTGAAAAGAGTATCCTTTCTGAATCAAAATTCTTTTGCTTGTTTGCCCAAAATCAGTTAATGGCAACTATTTCTAGGCTCTGTATTCTGTTCCACTGACAAATTTATTTCTTCTCTTGCCAATACCATGGTGTCTTGGTTACTTTAGCTTTATAGTAAGTCTTGAAGTCAGGTAGTGTTAACACTTCAGTTTACTTTACTTCAGCATTATTTTGGCCCCTCTGGTTATCTGCCTTTCTATATAAATTTTATAATGATTTTATCGATTTCCACCAGTGAGATTTTGATTAGGATTTCACTGAACCTACAGATCAAGTTGGAAAAAATAAACATCTTAACAGTATTGAGTCTTCTTACCAATGAACATGAAATATCTCTTCATTTGATTAGAATTTGTTTGATTTCTTTCAGCAGAGCTTTGTAGTTTTCTTTATATAAATGCTATACATGTATTGTTAAATTTTGACCTAAGTAGTTTTTTAAATTTATAATATAATGTAAATAATATTGTGACTTTAGTTTCAAATTTCAATTGTTTAATGCTGCCATATAAGAAAGAATTTAACTCTGGCTTATTAACCTTAAATCCTGAAGCCCCCATATAATTGCTTATTTTTTCCAGGAGTCTTTTTACTTTCTATTCTTTGGGATTCTCTTCATAGACAATCATGTTATCTACAAAGAGAGCTTTATGTTTTCCTTCCCAATATATGTATTATTTGTATCCTTTACTTGTCTTATTGCATTAGCTAGAAATTCTTGTACAGTGTTGAACAGGAGTGGTGAGAGGGGTCACCCTTACCTTGCTCTCAAACTTAGGGGGAAGACGTTTAGTTTCTTACCATTAAGTATGAGGTTAGCTGTAGGGTTTTTTGTAGGTTCTCTATCAGGTCGAGGAAGTTCCCTAGTCCTAACTGGCTGAATTTTTTTTTTTTTTTTAAATCATGAATTAGTGTTGTGTTTTCTCAAATGCTTTTTCTGCATTTATTGATCGGCTCATATGATTTTTCTCTTTAGCCTGTTGATGTGATTAATTGATTTTTGAATTTTGAAGCAGTCTCGCATACCTGAAATAAGTCTCTCTTGGTCGTGCTATATAATTCTGTTTATACAATTGTTTAATTTGTTAATATTTTGTTGATAATTTTTTTGAAAATACGATATGATTTTATAATACAAAAACAAGGGAAACACCTTAAAAGACATGCTGTTGCATGGTAAAGTGATTTAATTAGCAGACTGTCTTTGAAAATGGGACAACTTATCAGATGGGTTTTTACTATGTAATAGCACCATAATCTGTTACAGGGGCCAGGAAGCTCAGGTCTCATTGGTATAATACCCTGAGCTTATCTTTTCTTTTACTTTTTAAAACTTGTACATATTCGTTGGGTATAAATGCAGTTTTGTTACATGGATATATTGCATTGTGGTGAATGAAGTAAGGGCCTTTGGTATATCCATTATTGGAACAACACACATTGCACCCACCAAGAAACTTATTATCGTCCACTCCCTTCTTATCCCCCTACCCCTCTGAGTCTCCATTGTCCACCATTACACACTCTGCTTCCATGTATACACCTTATTTAGCTCCCACTCGTAAATTAGAACATGTGGTATTCATCTTTCTGTGTCTGAGTTGTTTCACTTAAAATAGTGCCTCCAGTTCCATCCATGTTGCTGCAAAAGACATTATTTTATTTTTTTATGGCTGAGTAGTTTCTCACTGTTAATATATATCACATTTTCCTTATCCAATCCTCCATTTATGGACTCTTAGGTTGATTCCATATCATTGCTATTGTAAATAGTGCTGCAATAAACATATAAGTGCAAGTATCTTATTGATATAATGATTTCTTTCCTTTGAGTAGATACCTAGTGCCAGGGATTCTGGATCATATGGTAGTTCTATTTGTATGTCTTTGAGAAATCTCCATTCTGTTTTCCATAGAGGTTGCACTGATTTGCATTCCTACCATTAGTGGATAAACATTCTTTTTTCTCCACATCCTCACCAGCATCTGTTATTTTTAGCCTTTTTAACAATAGCCATTCTCATTGGTATAAGATAATATCGCATTGTGGTTTTAATTTGCACATCTCTGATGATCAGTAATATTGAGCAGTCTTTTCATATGCTTATTGGCCATTTGTCTTCTTTTGAAAAATGTCTATTCATGTCCTGAGCCCACTTTTTAATGGGATTATTTTGGGGTTTTTTTTTGTTGAGTTATTTGAGTTTTTTGTAAATTCTGGATATTAGTCCCCTATTGAAGGTATAGTGGAAATATTTGCAAGTATTTTCTCCAATTCCTTAAGCTGTCTGTTCACTCTGTTAATTATTTCTTTTGCCAAAAAGGAGACTTTTAGTTTAGTTAAGTCCCATTTGTCTATTTTTGTTTTTGTTGCCTGTGCTTTTGAGTTCGTAGTGATAGTTTTTTTTTTTTTTTTTTTTTTGGCCTAAACCGATGTCTAGAATAATTTTCCTAGGTTTTCTTCTAGTATTTTTATAGTTTCAGTTCTTATATTCAAGTCTTTAACCTATCTTGAATTGATTTTTGTATATAGTAATATATAGGGGTCCATTTTTATTTTTCTGCATATGGCAATCCAATTTTTCTAGCACCATTTATTGAAAAGTGTGTCTTTTCCCCATTGCTTGTTATTATCGACTTTGTCAAAGATCAGTTGGCTGTAAGTATGTGACTTTATTTCCGGGATCTCTATGCTGTTCCACTGATCTATGTGTCTGTTTCTATCCCAGTTCCATGCTATTTTGGTTACTATAGTCTTGTAGTATAATTTGAAGTCAGGCAATGTGATAGCTCCAACTTTGTTCTTTTTGCTTAGGATTGCTTTGGCTGTATGGGCTCTTTTTTGCTCCATATAAACTTTAGAATTGTTTTTTTAATTATATGAAAATAATGTTAGTATTTTGATAGAGATTCCATTGAACCTGTAGATTAATCGCTTTGGGCAGTATGGTCATTTTAACTATGTTAATTCTTCTGATCCAAGGGCAAAGGATGTCTTTTCCATTTGTTTGTGCCATCTACAATTTCTTTCATCTGTGTTTTGTAATTTTCTGTGTAGATATTTCACCCGCTTGGTTAATGTATTCCTAGGGGTGTGTGTGTGTGTGTGTCTGTGTGTGTGTGTGTGTGTGGTGATTATAAATGGGATTGCCTTCTTTAGTCCTCAGCTAGATCATTATTGCTGTATAAAAATGCTACTGATTCTGCACCTTGATTTTGTATCCTGAACCTTTACTGATTTCATTCATTAAATCTAAGAGTTTTTTGGTGGACTCTTTTAAGGTTTTACATAAGGTCATATCATTAGGGCACAGGGATAACTTGACTTCCTCTTTTCTAATTTGAGTGCCTTTTAATTTTTTTTCCTTTGCTTGATTGCCCTGGTGAGGATTTCCAGCACTATGTTGAATTGAATAAGAGTTGTGAAAGTGAGCATTTTTGTTTTGTCTAGTTCTTTCTTTTTTGAGATAGTCTTGCTCTGTCACCCAGGCTGGAGTGCAGTGGTGCGAGCTCAGCTCACTGCAACCTCTGCCTCCCAGGTTCAAGTGATTCTACTGCCTCAGCCTCCTGAGTAGCTGGGATTACAGGCACCCACCACCACATCTGACTAACTTTTGTATTTTTAATAGAGATGGGGTTTCACCATGTTGACCAGGCTGGTTCAAACTCCTGACCTCAGGTGATCCACTCACCTTGGCCTCCCAAAGTGCTGGAATTACAGGCGTGAGCCACCCCACCCAGCCTTGTCTTACCTAGTTCTTAGAATGCTTTACACTTTTCCCCATTAAGTATGATGTTGGTTGTGAATTTGTGGTATATGGTCTTCATTATGTTGAAGTATGTTTCTTCTATGCCTAGTTTGTTGAGGATTTTTATCATGAAGAGATGCTAAATTTCATCCAATGCTTTTCCTGCATCTATTGAGATGATTATATGGTTTTTGTCCTTAACTCTGCTTATGCAATGTATCACATTTATTGATTTGCATATATTGAATCATTCTTGCATTCCTAGGATAAATACCACTTGGCCATGATGTATTGTCTTTTTGATGTACTGTTAGATTCAATATGCTAGTATTTTGTTGAGGATTTTTACATCTATATTCATCAGGAATACTGGTTTGTAGTTGTCCTTTTTATGTTGTGTCCTGTCTTGTTTTGGTATCAGGGTGATACTGGCATCATAGAATGAGTTAGGGAGAATTTCTCCTCGATTTTTCGAAATAGTTGTAGAAGGACTGGTATTAGTCCTTCTCCTTCTCCTTCTTTGCCTTCTCCCCCTCCTCCTCCTCCTCCTTCTCCTACTTCTTCTTCTTCTTTTTGAAACGGAGTCTCACTCTGTTGCCCAGCCTGGAGTAGAGTGGCACGATCTTGGCTCACTGCAACCTCTGCCTCCTGGATTTAAGCAATTCTCTGCTTCAGCCTCCTGAGTAGCTGGAATTACAGGCACCCACCACCATGCCTGGCTAATTTTTTTTTTTTTTTAATATATTTTTAGTAGAGACAGGGTTTCACCATTTTGACCAGGCTGGTTTTGAACTCCTGACCTCGTGATCCACCCGCCTCAGCCTCTCAAAGTGCTGGGATTACAGGCATGAACCACTGCTCCTGGCCTAGTTTTTCTTTTTCTGTGAATCTATTTGGTCCTCAGTTTTTTTTTTTCCTGTGAGATTTTTTATTACTGATTCAATTTTGCTACTCATGTTGGTCCTTTTGGGAGTTTTGTTTCTTGCTGGTTCAGTCTCAGGAGGTTGTATGTTTCCAGGAATCTATTCATTTCATCTGGTTTATCTAGTTTGTATGTGTACAGTTGTTCATAATAGTTTCTGATGATCTTTTGTATTTCTGTGTTATTAGTTGTATTGTTCATAATAGTCTCTGATCTTTTGCATATCTATGGTATTAGTTGTAATATCTCCTTATTCATTTTTGACTGTGTTTATTTGGATCTTCTTTGTTCTTGGTCAGTCTAGCTAGTATTTATCAATTTTATTTATCTTGTCAAAGAATCGTCTTTTCATTTTGTTGATCCTTCATGTTGTTTTTTGGTCTCTCATTTAGTTCTGCTCTAATCTTTGTTATTTCTTTTCTTCTGCTAACTTTGGGTTGTTTTTGTTTCCCTAGTTCCTTGAGGTGTGATATTACATTGTTAATTTGTTATCTTTCTACTTTTTGATGTAAGCATTGATACTATCGACTTTCCTCTTCGCACCACTTTTTGCTGTATCCCTCAGGTTTTGATATGTTTTTATTTTTATTCATTTAAAAAAATTAAAATTTCCAATTTAATTTTCTTGTTGACCCAGCCACCCTTCAACAGAATGTTGTTTCACTTTTGTATATTTTCACACTGTCCAAAGTTACTCTTGGTATTGACTTCTAGTTTTATTCCACTGTGGCCTAAGAAGATATTTTATATAATTTTTAGTTTTAAAAAATTTGTTAAGATTTATTTTGTGGTCTAACATGTGGTTTATCTTGGCGAATGTTCCATGTGCAGATGAAAAGAATGTATATTCTGTAGTTGTTGAGTGAAATGTTCTGTAAATACTGGTTAAGCCTGTATAGTCTAAAGCACAAATTAAGTCTAATGTTTCTTTGTTAATTTTCTGCCTTAATGGTCTGTCTAGTGGTGTGAGTGGGTATTTAAGTCTCCCACTGTTATTGTATTGCTGACTATCTCTTTCTTTAAGTCTGCTAAAATTTGTTTTGTGAATTTGGGTACTCTGATGTTGGGTGCATATATATTTAGGATTGTTACATTATCTTGCTGAATTAATTTCTTTATAATTATATAATTACCTTTTTTATCTTTGTTATTATTTTTGATTTAAAGTCTATTTTATCTGATATAAAGATAGTTACCCCTGCTCACTTTTGTTTTCCTTTTGTGTGGAATATCTTTTTCCACCCTTTTACTTTTAGTCTATAGATGTCTTCTATGCAAGATGAGTTTCTTATAAGGAGTATATAGTTGGATCACGCTTTTTACCCATTTTGCCAATCTATATATTTTAAATGGATCATTTAATCCATTTACATTCAAAGTTGATATGTGAGGCTCTTTTCCTGTCATATTGTTAATTGTTTTCAAGCTCTTGTATAAATTATTTATTTTTCTCTTTTTGTCTTTGTGGTTTGATAGAATTGTATCATAATGTCATTTGACTCTTGGCTCTTCCTCCTTTGTGTAATTGTTTTATAAGACCTGCGAGTTTTATATTTTCATGATGGTGAATATTCCTCTTGTTAACATATTTAAGACATGGATGAGCATCTCCTGTGGAACTGGTCTGGTAATGACAGATTCTCTCAGCATTTGCTTGTGAGGGTAAGACTATTTCTTCTTCATTCATGAAGCTTATTCTGGTAGCGTATACCATTCTTAGCTGATAGTTTTTCTTTCAGCACTTCAAAAATGCCATTCCATTCTCTTCTCACCTATAAGGTTTCTATTTTCTGCTGTTATTCGAATGGAGTTTCCTTTATAGGTGACTAGATGCTTTACTCTTGCTCATTTTAAAATTCTTTCTTTCACATTGATTTTAGATAATCTGAACATAATATGCCATGGTAAATTTCTTTTTGCAATGTATTTTCTGGGGATCACTGGGTCTCCTGTATCCTGATGTCTAACACTTTTGCTAGACTTGGGAAGTTTTTCCTGATTATTTCCTGAAATAGGTTTTCAGAAACCTATTTGACTTATCTTCTCCCTTAGGAATACGAATAATTTGTAAGTGCAATCTCTTTGTGTACTCCCAAACATCTTGAAGACTTTGTTCATTCTTTCTTTCTTTTCTTTTTTTGAGATGGAGTCTCACACTGTGGCCTGGGCTGGAGCACAGTGGTCCAATCTCAGCTCACTGCAACCTCTGCCCCCCAGGTTCAAGTGATTCTTTTGCCTCAGCCCCCCAAGTAACTGGGATTACAGGCACCCACCACCACGCCCAGCTAATTCTTTGTATTATAGTAGAGATGGGATTTCACTGTGTTGGCCAGGCTGGTCTCAAACTCCTGAGCTCATGATCTGCCTGCCTCAGCCTCCCAAAATGCTGGGATTACAGGCATGACCCACCATGTTCGGCCTCATTCTTTATTATTATTATTATTCTTTTCTTATTATCTGATTGAATTAAGAGACCTATCTTCAAGTTCTAAGATTTCTTCTTCTGCTTGACCTAGTCTAGTATTGAAACTTTTGAATGTATTTTGTATTACTTTGAATGAATTTTTTAACTCTAGAATTTTTTAATTTTTAAAATTTAATTAATTTTTATTTTATTTTATTTTATTTTATTTCATGTTTGAGACAAGGTCTGGCTCTGTTGCCCAGGCTAGAGTGTAGTGGCACAATCTCAGCTCATTGCAACCTTCACCTCCTAGGTGTATGTAAGCCATCCTCCCCACTCAGCCTTCTAAGTAGCTGTGACTACTGGTGCATGCTACCACAACTAAATAACTTTTGTAGTTTTTGTTTTTTGTGGAGACAGGGTTTTGCCATGTTACCCAGGCTGGTCTCGAATTCCTGAGCTCAAGTGTTCTGCCTGCCTTGGCCTCCCAAAGTCCTGGAATTACAGGCATGAGTCATTGTGCCCAGCTATTTATTATTATTTTTTCAAGATATCTATCTTCCTGGTAGATTTCTCATTCATTTACTAAATTGATTTTCTGATTTCTTTATATTGGTTTGCAAATTTCTGTTGCATTTCATTGAGATTTTTAAAAAATCAATATCTTAATTTTTTTTCTAGTATTTTGAGGAATTCTTTTTGATTGGGATCTATTGTTGGACAATTGTGATTCTTTTGTGATGTCATTTTCTTGCTTGTTCATGTTTCCTGTGTCCTTCCATTGATATCTGTGCATCTGTTGAAGTAGATGCTTGTTCTAATTTTGTGAAATTGCCTCTGTAGGGAAGAATTTTTTCCTGAAGATGTGTAACTGTTGTTGGTTGAGTAGGACACTTTGGCTTTGATTTTGGGTATCTGTAGTAATTTTTGTATGTCTTCTTTGGCAGTACACAGGGTCAGTGGTGCTTGTGATTTCCTTGGTGGCTTAGGTTATGGTTATTAATTGAGGCTGTGCTGAAGGATTTTTGGGGACTTGGACACCAACTGAGCCATTCTTTGGGCCATGGTGGTAGCAGCTGAATGTGCCTGTTTTTGGTAGTCAGAACAAATTATGCTGGCACTAGTGGTAGTGAGTCCTGGAGAGCCATTTCTTGGGCCTTTGGGGTTTTGGTTAGATGCTAGTATTGAGAGCAGTGAGCCAGGTATATGGGAAGGTTATCAGGCCCCTTGGCAGCTGGTATAATGTGGGTAATGGCAGTAGTGGTGGTAGAGCAACCCACTGGGTCCCAAGTGGTTTGTGTTGGTGTTGTTGATAGCTGTGATGGGTTAGGTAGGCTAGTCCCCAGTTTCACAGCTGTCTGTAGCATGGAGGTGGGTATTGTCCTAAATGTGCTTAGGAGACCTTGGTTGTACCTGTTCCTCCCCAGGCTGGGTGGTGGCTTGGTGCCATGGTGGTTTGCTGTACCCGTCAACCCATCATCTAGGTTTTAAGCCCTATATGCATTAGGTATTTGACCCAATGTTCTTCCTCCCCTTTAAATTATTCTACTATGAAGGCACATGCACACATATGTTTATTACAGCACTGTTTACAATAGCAAAGATGTAGAACCAACCCAAATGCCCATCAGTGATAGACTGGATAAATTGTTGATGATTTTTACATTTATTTTTATGAGAGAGATTGTCTTGTTACTGTCCTTTCTTGTAATATCTTTATCTGGCTTTGGTATTTTGATAATGATGGCCTCATATAATGAGTTAGAAAGTAATCTTTCTGCTTCTATTTTCTAGAAAAGATTCTAGAGAATTTTTGTCATTTTTTTTTTCTCAAATATTTGGTAGAATTCACCAGTGATGTTATCTGGTCCTGGTGACTTAATTTTACAGGTTTATTATTATTGAGTTAATTTATTTCACAGATACAGGATTATTTAGAAGATCTATTTCTCCTTTGTGAGTTTGGTTAGTTTGTGTCTCTCAAAAAGTTAGTCTGTTTCATCTAAGTTATCAAAATGTGTGGGTAAAGAGTTTTTCATAATATCCTTTATCATTCTTTTAATGTCCATGAAACCAGTAGTGATGTCCCTCTTTCATTTTATATTTCAGTAATTTGTGTCTTCTCTTATTTTTCTTGGTTAGTCTGGCTAGAGGTTGATGGATTTTATTCATCTTTTTAAAATGCCAGTTTTTGATTTGGTTGATTTTTTAAAATATTAATTTTCTGTTTTAAATGTCATTGATTTCTGCTTGATTTCTTTCTTTTCTTCTGCTTGCTTTAGGTTTATGCTGCTCTTCTTTCTTTAGTTTCTGAAGGTAGAAGTTTAGATTATTGATTGAGATCTAGCTTCTTTGGAAGCACATACGTTCAATGCTGTAGATTTACCTTGAAGCATAGCTTCCACTGGATATCACATTTTTTGATGTTTTATTTCATTTAGTTCAAAATATTTTAAAATTTTTCTTAATCTTTTTCCTGAATGTGTTATTAAGAAGTGTTATTGTTTGATATCCAAATATGTTGTGATTTTTCCTGTTTCTGTTACTGTTTTCTAGTTTAACATTGTGGTATGAGAGAACACTTTGCATTATTTTTATTCCTGAAAAAATTTAAAGACTTTTTTTATGGCCCAGAATGTGGTCTGTCTTGGTGTATATTTAATGATATATTAATATATTCTGCTGTTGGATCCAGTTGATTGATGGTGCTGTGAAAATCAACTATATTCTTACAGATTTTCTGCATATTAGATTTATCAAAACTGTATTGAGGACACCAAATATAATAGTAAATATCAGCCATATTGCTTGAAATATTTCTTTTGCTTCTCATTTTCTTTTCTTTGTCATATTCCAATCATATGTGTGTCACACTTTTGTAATTGTCCCAGAGTTCTTGAATGTTATGTTCTATTAAACAAATTATTTTTCTTTTACATTTAATTTTGAACTTCTCTTGATGTGATTTTCAAGCTCAGTGATTCCTTCCTTTACTATTTCCAGTCTATTGGTGAGTCCAGCAAAACATTCTTCATTGTTGTTACAGTGTTTTTTATTTGTAGCACCTTTTAACTGTTCTTTTTAATGTGAAATTCTGTTTACACTATACATTTCTCCTTGAGTGTTGCCTGCTTTTTCCATCAGAGCTCATGTTATGTTAATCACGGTTTAAATTCTGTGATAATTACAAAATCGATGTCAAATCTAAGTCTGGTTCTGATGTTTTTCTGTTCTCTTTAGACTATGTGTTTTGTGCCTTTTTTTTTTTTTTTTTTTTTTTTTGAAAGCTGGAAATGATAGAAACAGGTAATTAGGCTTTGATTTTATATTGATCTTCCTAGGAGTTGAGCTATACTTCCTGTTTGCTGTAACTATAGGTGCTAGAAGAGTAGGTATTTCTTGTTTTCTTATTTCATTTTCTCCTCTATTGTCTTTGGGTTTGGCTAAGAACTTCTTAAATAGAGTCTGTGTCCTACAGTTCTTTCAGTTGGAATCTGCTCTTATACTGGAACCATATCAATATAGTGGCAAATTGGTGGAGCCAGAAAGTATTCTACAACCTTGCGATTTAATGTATGTTATTTAGTGAGACTGAGTGATTGAACTCTGACCTTCAGAAATACTTCTTGGCCTTTTTGCCTCCTGCCTTTATGAGAGGCTTGAAGGCTAGAGAGGATTTGAGCTAGGCAATTGACTTTTCTACAGGTAGGCAAGGTTCTGGTAAAGTAGTTTCCCTTGGAAGGCAGTCCTTTGTTATGGAAAATACTCTGGGTATATTTCTAAGTGGTTACATTTTCCTTTCTCCTACCAGAAACAGGACAGGATTTTTCTCTGATTTTAGCCATGAGAACATAGTTGGGTTTCTGGAAGTAAAACTCACTCAAGTGTGGAAGTCCCCCTAAAACTAGCTCCCATGCTAATCCACATTCTTCCTTCAGCAATTCATAAAAATAACCATTTAACTGTTTCTGTCCATGACTGACTCATGCAGCTTCTGCTTCAGGTAATCTGGTCTCAGCTTGATTCTCTGTAGTCACATGCCTTTCCAGATTTTGGTGTGGCATGTTGCCTTGTGACCTCAATTCTCTGATGAATCTAAGAAAAGTCATTGATTTTTTAGTTTGTTCATTATTTATTTATTTATTTATTTTTGTGAGTGTGAGTGATGACTTTTAAGCTCTTTGCATGTTGGACCTGAAACCAGATATCTCTCCTTATTTATTTTTAATTCTGATTTATAGATTTATTTTCATATTTTGTTTTATTTTCTTACTTTCCTTTGGCTGATTTTGAAGTGTTAGTTTACAGTTGTCTGTTTCACAGACATGCCTTTGTGGTGTTTTTTTTCTTCTTGTAAAATTGTTATCTTGTTCTTTATTATCTTTTAATTATGGTGATATTGTTAGGAATTCAGCCACAATTACTTTCTGTTGTTTATTTTTACTTCCTAAATTTTAGAAGGAAGGGGATGGGTTAGGACAGCCATTTTAACTTTATCACTCTAAAACTGTATTATGTTATTATTATGAAGTTTTAAAAAATGTGATTCTGTACTTCTAGAGGTTTCTTGTCTTTGTATAATACCTCTCTCCACTTTTACATAGAACCTCTATTTTCTTTGCTCCCTTGTAATGGACTGAATTTTGTCTCCTCCTTTCCCCAAATTCATATGTTGAAGCCTTCATTTTCAGTGTGGCTGATTTGAAGATGAGGACTATAAGAAGATAACAAGGGTTAAGTGAGATCATAGGGTGGGGCCTTACTCCAACAGGACTGGGTCCTTGGAGGAAGAAGAGACAGTAGAGATCCCTCTACCTTCACAAGCACAAGGAGGAAAGGGCATGTGAAGACACAGCGAGAAGATGGCTGTTTGTAAACCAGAAAGAGTGCAGTCACCAGAAACCAAATTTTCTGGCACTTTGATCTTGGATTTCTAGCTGTCAGAACTGTGAGAAAGTAATATTATTTCAGCCACTCAGTCTATGGTATTTTGTTATGGCAGCCCGACCCGACTAACAAATTTCTTTTTCTATGTCCTGGTCAATTTGTATTTTGTTCCTGATTTTCTCCTCACTGTAGGACTTTGTCCAGGAGGAGAGATTTGAATAGTTAGTTTTGGGACATCATAGATAGGGCCTACATTGCTTTCATTTCTGCACACCTTACTCACAAAACATCTCACGTTCTCAGCTGCTGTTCTAAAATTGGCCTGTCACGATTTCTAGTGTGTAACTCCGGCTATTTTCATGTTTTCCCATTTTCAAATATGTCAGATACCTCATTACTTCCCTCTTCTTTATGCATACCCATATAGTATTTATGTGGGTCATGCCCTGCCCACACCCCACCCAACTAGTATTTAGGGTTTGTTGAGATAAGATGCCAGTTTAGTTGTGGAAGTTGTTTATTTAATTTTTGGCCCTGTTACACTCGTTAATCTGTCTGTTTCAATGAGTGATTTGGCAACATTAAAAAATAATGCTATCACTGCCATTTTCTCAGAATTCCCAGTTGTTTGAAAGGAAGACATTGAAAATGACTTGTTATTGGACTTGACATTAATATCCATTGCTATTTTACAATAGAATGCTAAATAAATTATTTTCAAACACAGAGTAAAAGAAGTAGAGATTAATAGGTTCTAATAATGGTTATAATAATTTTTAAAAATGTTTTCAAACTGTTAAAACACCTTAAAGTTTTCTTGATTTTTTTTTTTCAGTAATGTATATAAAAGTGTTTCATTATCTCAATGATAATATGAAATGATAGTCTGGATTTTTTAAATTGCAAGAGATGGAAATCTAGTTCAAGATAGTGTAACAGAATGGAGATTTTTATGGCTCAGGAAACCAAGTTGGTTCTTCTCATAGTAAGCTAGGTAGGAAATTGGAGCTTCAATGCAAAGATAACTTTCCTTTCATATGTTTGCTATCACTTGACTTTATATTGCCTTACTATACACTTTCCTGATATAGTAAAAAAGAAGACTACTAGCAGCCTTTAATTTATATTCTTCCAGAAATATACTTAGAAAGATTCCCTTTTTCTTTAACTCTAGATAAAATGATTCTGAGAAAAAACCCTGTTGGTCCAGATTGAGTCACCCGCCCATGCTAGAATAATCACTAGGACAGAGAAATTAAGTGCTTTTATCAGCTAGACTTGGAACAATGGTCCAACTTTGAGTTTATAAAGGAAAGGTATTACAGCTCTACTTGGTATCACAACTAGAGAGGGAGAGGGGCAGATTTTGAATGGAAATGATTTCCTAATGGAACTAGGCATGATTGAGAGAGTTTTTAGCCTACACCTAAGAATGTTGAATTTGAGATTAATATGGTAACTGTACATTAAAACATGTTGATTAATATTGATGACCTGCTGGAGGTTAACCTCTAGTGGTAAACGAAAAGGTATGGTGCTTAGCCACATCTGATTCTATAACTTTACCAGCTGCAATGGAATTTATTTGAATACTTTGTAGAAGGCACAAACCTTGAGGGACATAACTAGTATGCTTGAAGACAGTTGTCTTTATTCATCAGTAGAAATTGATATTTACTTGTTGAAGTCTATGTACAGTGAACATGGGCACATTTAAAATATGCCAGTTGACTGAAACTGGATCCTTTCCTTACTCCTTATACGAAAATTAATTCAAGATGGATTAGAGACTTCAATGTTACACCTAATACCATAAAAACCCTAGAGGAAAACCTAGGTAGTACCATTCAGGACATAGGCATGGGCAAAGACTTCATGTCTAAAACACCAAAAGCAACGGCAGCAAAAGCCAAAATTGACAAATGGGATCTCATTAAACTAAAGAGCTTCTGCACAGCAAAAGAAACTACCATCAGAGTGAACAGGCAACCTACAGAATGGGAGAAAATTTTTGCAATCTACTCATCTGACAAAGGGCTAATATCCAGAACCTACAAAGAACTCAAACAAATTTACAAGAAAAAAACAAACAACCCCATCAACAAGTGGGCAAAGGATATGAACAGACATTTCTCAAAAGAAGACATTCATACAGCCAACAGACACATGAAAAAATGCTCATCATCACT
This sequence comes from Papio anubis, assembly GCF_008728515.1. NCBI lineage: Eukaryota > Metazoa > Chordata > Mammalia > Primates > Cercopithecidae > Papio > Papio anubis. The sequence continues at coordinate 162,282,553 of NC_044976.1, forward strand.
GGCCATCAGAGAAATGCAAATCAAAACCACAATGAGATGCCATCTCACACCAGCTAGAATGGCAATCATTAAAAAGTCAGGAAACAACAGGTGCTAGAGAGGATGTGGAGAAATAGGAACACTTTTACACTGTTGGTGGGACTGTAAACTAGTTCAACCATTATGGAAAACAGTATGGCGATTCCTCAAGGATCTAGAACTAGATGTACCATATGACCCAGCCATCCCATTACTGGGGATATACCCAAAGGATTATAAATCATGCTGCTATAAAGACACATGCACACGTATGTTTATTGCGGCACTGTTCACAATAGCAAAGACTTGGAATCAACCCAAATGTTCATCAGTGACAGACTGAATTAAGAAAATGTGGCACATATACACCATAGAATACTATGCAGCCATAAAAAAGGATGAGTTTGTGTCCTTTGTAGGGACATGGATGCAGCTGGAAACCATCATTCTTAGCAAACTATCACAAGAACAGAAAACCAAACACCGCATGTTCTCACTCATAGGTGGGAACTGAGCAATGAGATCACTTGGACTTGGGAAGGGGAACATCACACACCGGGGCCTATCATGGGGAGGGGGTAGGGGGGAGGGATTTCATTGGGAGTTATACCTGATGTAAATGATGAGTTGATGGGTGCTGACGAGTTGATGGGTGCAGCACAGCAACATGGCACAAGTACACATATGTAACAAACCTGCACGTTATGCACATGTACCCTAGAACTTAAAGTATAAAAATAAAAAATAATAAAAAAATAAAATAAAATAAAATATGCCAGTTGATTAGTTTTGACAAAAGTAAAATTAAAATATAGAGTGCTTTCATTACACAAAACGTTTTTTCCCTTGTGCCCCTTCTTATTCAACTCTTAAACTAAGATGACTCTTAAAGTCAGCTATTTTTGTGATTTCTGCCATCGTAAATTAGTTTTGCCTGTTCTTGAACTGCACATGAATTAAAAAACTGTATGTACTCTTTTGTGTTTGCTTTCTTTTTCTTAACATTTTTTTTGAGAATTATCCACATTATTCTGTGTTCAGTTGATCATTTTTATTGCCAAAAAATATTCTATTATGATTTTTGTTTACCTATTTTCCTGCTGCTGGATGCTAAAGTTGTTTTCATTGTTTGGCTTTTAAAAATAATACTCCATATACAATTTTTTTTGTGCACATATATTTTTATTTCTCCAGGGATAAAATTGCTGGGGCACATGCATGTTTCACTTTATAAGAAACTTTACAACACCCCTACCAGCAATATTTGAAAATTCCAGTTGCTCTGTATCCTTACCAAAATTTTGTATTGTCAGTTTTCTTAAATTTAGACATTCTAGTGGGCATAATGTTTCTTGTTGTGGTTTTAATTTGCTTTTTTTCCGATAATTAATGCAAAAAGACACTTTATCATTTACTTAGTACCCATTTTAGGTCTTTTTTTCTCGAGACAGGGTCTTGCTCTGTCACCCAGGCTAGGCTAGAGTGCAGTGGCATGATCATAGCTCACTGCAGCCTCGAATTCCTCAGCTCTAGTGATCCTCTCTCCTCTGTAGCTAGGACTACAGGCAGTGCCATCATGCTTGGCTATTTTTTAAAAAGTTTTTTAGAGACAGGGTGTTGCTATGTTGTCCAGGCTGGTCTTAAACACTGGGCCTTAAGTAATTCTTCCATCTCAGCCTCCTGAGTAGCTGGGATTATAGGTATGAGCCACTATACCCACTTCTTTTTAAAAATAAATGTCTGTTTAAGTCCTTTGACCATTTGCTCAGGAATTATTTATTTTAGGTATAAGTTCTTTATTAAATAATGTGTACTATTCATTATTTTGGCTGACAATGAATTCTTTAATGTTTTCTTGATTTTAAAATGTATTCATGTCACCTTTATTTTGAAGATATTTCTGCTGGATATAAAATTCTAGGTTGACATAACTGTTATGGACAGAATGTTGTATCTCCCCAAACTTTATATGTTAAAAATTTAATTTCCAGTGGGATGCTATTTGGAGATGAGTTCTTTGGGAGGTGATTAAGTTATGAGGGTAGAGGCCTCATGAATGGGGTTAATGTCCTTATGAGAAAAGATCAAAGTTAGCTTATTTTCTTTCTGCTATGTGAGGATACAAGAAGTCAGTTATCTGACCTGGAAGAGAGCCTTCACCAAAACCCAACCATGCAGCCAGCCTTATCTTGGACTTCCAGGCTCCAGAATTGTGAGAAATAAACGTCTGTTTTTTTAAGCCATCCAGTCCATGATAACTGTTGTAGCAGTCCAAGCTTACTAAGACAATTGCTTTCTTTCTTTGACACTCAAGATAATGTTTTATTGTCTTCTAGCTTACATTTTTTTTCTAATGAGAAGTTATTCATTTTTATCACTGTACACCTAGAGGTAATGTGTTTTTATCTCTGGATTCTTTTAAAACTTATTCTTTATATCTTGTTTTCAAAAACTTGATTATGATGTGCCTAGATGAGTTTTCTCTTTGCAGTTGTCCAAAGTGAGGTTTATTAAATTTCTTGAATTTGTGGGTTGATGGGTTGATATTTTATATTAAATTTGGAAAGCTTTTGCCTAATATTTTTATCAAGTAATTTTTTCCCTTATTTTGCCTTTATTCTTCTTCTGGGATGGCAGTTACAAATATGTTAGGTGGCTTGATATTGTCTCATGTATTACTGATGCTCTGTTTATTTTCTTCAATCATTCCCTTTTCTCTCTGCTTCAGTTTGAATAATTTCTATTGATCTGTATTTAAATCTACTGATCTTTTCTGCCATAATGTCCAATCTGATATTAAGACAATTGGATAAACTTTGGATTTTGAATATTTTAATTTCTTTTGTTTATTTTATATAGTTCTTATATCTCTTCTGAAATAACATATCTTTTTATTTGTTATATATGTATTTTTCTGCAGATTCTTTACCATATTTAGAAAATTGGTTTTAAAATAATTGCTAATTCCTTTAACTGGGTTAACTATGGGTTTTCTTCTATTGCTATGTTTTTTCTTGAGTATGAGTCACATTTTCTTTGTATGTCTTATAATTTTTTATTACATTATGGAGGGTGTGTATAAAATTATGGTGGAGATTGATATATACTTTAGTTTTTATTGCTTTATTTAATTATAAAAGAATGCAAGTAATTTCCTTTGTCTAGGGATTGGGGTAAGGGGCTGCTAGAGTAAGTTTGAGTCTGAGCTTTCATTTAGATAGAAGTAAGTGATTTGCCCAAGCTGAACTTTTGTAGCTTCACCTGCATCTTCCATTAACCAAGACAATATTTGACCTAAGAGACAACCAAATATTATTTTTTCCCCTTTTTTTGTTCACTCTGGTTTCAATTCCTGCAGGTTTCTACAATAGAAGAATTTTGAGGATGTGTGGTACCATTGCTATTTCTCTCTACTAATACCCTTTATTATTCCTTTCATGGCAAAATTCAGTGCTTGGTTAGGGAAAGAGACTGACTGGGCCACATGATTTATTTTTACATTTGCCACTCTTCCAGATTCTAAAAAATGTCACCAGCCCACACTGTCATCTAAGGCTCAGCTGATTTCTTTTCATTTTTTAAAAATCTCTTTGTTTCTATGTGGCTTATTCCACCATCCATCCACCTATACTGAGACCTGGAACCTGCCCTCAGGTTTAGAAGATGCTGAGGCTCTCTCCTCACTATGAAGGGCTCATTTCTTTCTGAAATTCATTTAACAAAGATTCACTGCATCCTCTTCTTTGCTATTTCGATGGAAAAGCACTGTTTCTATTTTGTCCAGGCTTTTTTTTGTGGTTACCATGGGACCACAGGAATTTCATGTTCTAAATTTTAATCAGAGACAGAAGTTTGATAAGCAGTATAAATATTTTAAAAGATCATTTCAGGCTTGAAATATGGCCAAAATCACCAAAATAAAATTTGGGATATGAAAACAACACTTTTTAAAACTAAAAATCTTAATAGAAAAGTTACAAAACACAGAAGAGTTATAGGGCAAACATGATATAACCTATAATTTTATCTCACTGAATAAATCATTCTTAACGTTCTATGTATATGTGACACAAAAAACACTCAGGTATCCACAACTAAATATTTTTTAAAATTAGAATAAATATTTTGCTTAAATTATTTAAAAAATATTAAATTTAAGTTCAATTCAATTTTTTAAACTTAATGTTTTAAGTCCCAAATATGCTAAATATTAAGAATAGAATAGAAAATGGGTAGAACCCAGATCCTAGTCTCAAAAATTTTACAATCCAGTTGGAGAGATACGTATATAACAGAGTATATGACAATATTTGAAATGTTATTTTTGTAGAAGAAACAAAGTGATATGGAAACATAAAGGTATGAATAATTTACTATGCATGAAGTGTAATTCTATAAATTATATCAAGGACATTTGATCAGAGATTCGCTGTATGATGAGAATTCCATAAGTATGGGTATACATGTTATATATATACACATATACATATATTTGTGTGCATATGTGTGTGCACATGTTATGAGCAGTACATGCTCATATATTTAGGCAATAACATTCAGTATCTAATATGGTTGAAGGAGAGAGTCCATTAAGGGACTAGTGGGAAAGTAGTAGATAAGGCTAGACCAGAAGATTGAAGGCAGGTTGGGATAGCCATGAATGTTCTCCCAATTATTACAGACTATTCCTCATAATAAAGAACTTGTCTCCTATCTCTAGGGAGATATCTCAGGGTTTTAAACTCAGGAATTATATAAATGTATCTGTGGCTTAGAAATGTAGATTTGTCTACAATGTAGATGACAAGTTCAAATGGGGAGAGACCATGCTGAAGACAGGGAGATTAGTAGGTAGGCTATTGTATTAGCTTAGGGTAAGGATAATGGGAAACTGAGCCATAGAGCACAGTGGGCACAGCTCACATCTGGGAGCCAGACTGCCTGGATTTGTATCTACATGTTAGATTTGCAACATTGGGAGAATGACCTAGCTTCTCTATGCTTTGAGGATAATAGGGTTGCTCCTGATAGGGTTGTTAGGAGGATAAAATGAGTTCGTATTTTTAAAGTGTTTAGAACAGTGCATGACACTGAATAAGAATTATGCATTTGTTAAATAAAACCAAACAAATGAAGTAGTAGGTGTAAAAGGAAGAAGTCAGATGTGGGGAAATTTCGGAAGAACCAACAGTGTTTGTTGACTTTGCAGATATGGCTGTGACTTTCAATTTTCTACCTCAAAGTATAAACCATGGCACTATGGCATAAGAAGGAAAATAGAGTATCCATGGTTTAGGAGAAAATATAATTTCAACTGAATGTACTGTTTTGGATTTATTTTTGGTTTTGTTTTAACTTAGCCCTACAAGACCAGGATTGGAGACACCTGATGTGAAAAAAATTTACATGACACAAACTACAGGGTTTGGGTGACCACAAGCTCAATTTGAGCAGTAATGATGCTTGGCTTAGTGTGAATTAACAGAGAAATGAGGTTTATACTATACTTAGCATGAACCGAACTATATTCCAAGGTGGTGTAGTGTTACATTCTGGGCCCCACATTTAGTCTGGTATTTACACTCTGGAATATAGTCAGAGAAAAATGGCAAAGGCATTGAGGAAGTGATTTACAGTTGCATATGTTGAACAGGTAAAGTTCCTGGGACTATTTCACTTATGTGTTCCCATAGCACTTTGTTCACACTACTTTTATAGTATAACATACCCATTAATTACATTCATATCTGCCACTTCTAGTATATTATATTATTTTCACTTATTGAGCACCTACTATGTCCTTGACATTTTGCTAGGTACTTTACATAAATTATTGTATCCAATCCCCAAAGCATACTTAAATAGAAAATATCACAAATATGAAATAGATTTTTCTCTGAGTATACAAATATAAGGTTGCCATGTAGTACAAGGGAACTAAGATAGGAAACATCATCCAAAAGAGGTAAGAGGTTACGTGGGCTTCATAACCAACACACCTAAAAAGGCACAATTTCAACAAAGTGAAAGTTGATCATTTGCAGAGGTATAGAGAAAGGAATATCAGACATTAATTCTGGTCTCAACTGCTAAGGTTCTCCGTAAGGTATACATAATGTAGAGAGTTGTCAGCATTGACCTTCGATTCTTTCTTCTCCCACTTACAAAGTCACCTTTATGATATGATGAGCATATCCAGATAGCCTGCTGCCATTCAACAGTCAATTCTCACTTCCTGCATTCTGTTTTAATGTTTGCCAAACAGCCTTCGGACTCCCATACAAGTTTACCTACATGGAAAAAGCAGTAATTATATAGTTATGGGTATTTTTGTCCTGCTTGATGATGATTTTTCATAAAATCAATAGTGATTTCTTATTAGGTTTTGGCTTTTCCTACAGCTTGACGGCAGGGAAGCATGTGCTGAGCATATGGCCATCCATATTTCTGGTCTCTGTGACAGGAATTTCTCACTGTAAGTCAATAAGTTAGCATTCTGATGTCTGAGCCTGTCTTGTGTATGTTTTAGCACTCATGAATTGGGCTGTCAGGGTCTGATCACCCCTTGATATGGCAGGAGTTAGTCCTTGGGTCTTCCAAGCAATTGGCCAGAGCATGCTGGTTTCCTTTAGAACACATTGCTGGATGAATACACACACACACACACACGCACACACACATTTAGATAAGTTTGTATATGTATAAATATATATTTAGTTAATTTATTTAGAAATCTGTCACTACTCAAGTCTGCATTAGTAGCATGAGAGTTGCCATAGATAAAATATAAACAAAAGAACATGGCTTTGTTTCAGTAAAACTTTAAATAGGCAGTGGGTATATCTGGTCCATGGACTATAGTTTGCCAACCCCTGGTCTAGGCTATTACAGCCTGGAGTAAGGATGATCAGAAACTGAACTTTGATGCTTATTCTCACAAGTACTAAAATAATAAACATAATGTAACAGAAAGAATCCAAAAATTAAAGGATGTTGGAGAATATTTATCATGTATAGCCTCTCATTTACTCACACTGCTTATCTCACTGCCCCCTCCTAAATAAATCCCCTGAGAGAATCAACTTCATTAAGTCATGGAGAAAGGTGCTAGACAAGGGGCACCAGCATCTTTGGAAGGCTGTGCAGTGGCTGTCCTCTGTAGTCTGGTGATGGCAGAGGGAAAAAGCTGGTTTTGAGATGGGTTTTCTAAGTTTCATAGGGATCATAGGACCAGAAGAGCCCAGGATCAATGTGGCAGCTTTTAGTTACCAGGAACAAGGTGGTGCATGGATCTTATGGAAAGCAGGATGACATGGTGATCAGAACTTTTGACCTTTAGATTTTTCACATTGGCTAGTTTATTATGATGTTGCTACAGACTTGTGATGCATTCTGTGGAAGGCAGTAAGCCTTCTTCCCCATAGTCCCAAGCCTTTGTAGGAGGAATGAGGTTTATATATGTATTTAACAACAAGAATATCCCTTCATAAAGGCTAATATAAATATTGTCACTGCCAAGTGCCTACCCAGCCTACACCATAGACCAGCGATTAATGCTTTATCCTGAACCATTCTCTGAGGAGACCAGGCAGCCAGCTGGTAGCAAGCTGAGCATCTTCCATCATGCAGGAGCAAGCAACTTCTTACTGAAATGAATATTTATTCTGAGTAGATTTTTCTTTCCTGCTAGCATGCTAGCAGTTTTTTGTTGTTGTTGTTGTTGTTGTTTTTTGTTTTTGGCCAGTATAACTGCCCATAGAATAAAATTCTAATTCACCATCATAGTATTCTAAACAACATTGCTTCTAACGAGACACTCATTTAACAGAAAAAAATATGTAACAGCAAGATACTAATTCTTAAGAAATTTACTAATGTTAGTACATACCTGACCACCCAGTAACAGTTTGACTAATAGAAGATTCAGTTAATATGTCAATTGGGATAAATCCTTACAAGGTTGGATCATTATTTCATACAGTATGCTTTGAACAAGCAACCAATAAAGAATATTTAGATCTGAAAATCAAACAACAGAAGTCAGAGAAGCATCTCTTTTTATTACACGGAATGAACCATTCAAAATTTGGGCTTCCTAATATTGTAACTTTGGGCTGGGGCTCTAATAACTGAGAAATCTTTTTTTTTTTTTTTTTTTTTTTTGAGACGGAGTCTCGCTGTGTCGCCCAGGCTGGAGTGCAGTGGCGCGATCTCGGCTCACTGCAAGCTCCGCCTCCTGGGTTCACGCCATTCTCCCGCCTCAGCCTCCGAGTAGCTGGGACTACAGGCGCCTGCCACCTCGCCCGGCTATTTTTTTGTATTTTTTTTTTTTAGTAGAGACGGGGTTTCACCATGTTAGCCAGGATGGTCTCGATCTCCTGACCTCGTGATCCACCCGCCTCGGCCTCCCAAAGTGCTGGGATTACAGGCTTGAGCCACCGCGCCCGGCCATAACTGAGAAATCTTAGTCTCGTAGAGAAGAACGCTTCTACCATAAGACTCAATAACCCTATTCCATTGAGTTGGGAGTTGAGATTGCTATCTGACCATATTGGGCTTCTTATACCACTGAAATCATAGGCCAAGAATGGAATGTATCTGCTGGTTGGAGTTATAGATTCTAATTATTAAGGGTTAAACTTAGACTGAAACTGAGTTGTCACAGCAAAATAGGCACTATATCTAGATCCCAAGAGATCTTGGGGGCCTCTTAACTGTTTCACTTTTTTTTGGTAGTGCAATTTGACAGAAAACTTGATCAACACAACAAAAGCAGAGCTGCAGACAAGTCCTTCCCAGATGAAGCTGTGTGTCACTCTAACAGATATAGAATCCTGACTAGCTGAGGGCAAAGGGGACATGGGATAGGGAGAAGAACGAAGAAGGTATAAGTATCACCTATGCTGTTGGGACCAGATGCAGAATTGAAGCCTGTAGCAAATAAGCATATTTTCTTCACGATATTTCATATGTATTAACCAAATTTCCGTCTTTTTTATCTTTCGCTTATTATCCTATGTAGCAGTTGTTTTCAGTGGCAAACTTAGTCTTTGTGTTACAGAATATTCAGGCAAGGGTATGAGTGAATTAGAAGAGGAGTAACATTGTCCAGAGATGGGTATGGTCACTCATGGAACTTCGTATCTTCTCTTTTTGAGAAGAGAAAGCTTTTGTTTTTATGAAGAATGTGTGCATCTTGTTAGGAAGATGCATCAAGTTGTCCTTTCTGTATGGAGGCTTCAATACAGTTTGGAAAATGCATGTGGATACTGAATGACCGAAAGTGTAGAGTTTGCAGGTTATCTACCTGTTATATCTCAGCATCAAGATTATTCTTACATACTTTACTCTGTGATGCTGGGATTGAGATTCTGTAAATCATGTTTTTAGACCGATCTCTTTCTGGCTTACTTCTGTGACTGGTAGACACTGATGGCGGTCAGGAAGGAGAAAAGATAGAGAGAAAAAATTACCCCTGTGCTGAACCGTGTCAGCTTCTCTCAGGCAGTCAAGAACAACTTTGGCTTTAGTCTCCAGCTTCTTTTGCACCCTTGTTACCAGTTGTGCCATACCGGCTCAGAGTTCCAGGCCCGCTAGCTACCCTTCTTGGTGGTCGAAGCACTAGCAGCATAGCAACCACTCCCAGGGAAGCTGAGCACCAGCTCAGCTCCACCTCTTCATGTTGACCCCTGCTTCTTATAATTACTAACATCTGAGTTATCTCAGCCCTTCTGGTAGATACCAATGACGGGTTACCTCAGCATCCCAAGCCTTTTAACCTTTAATCCTTGATAATCAGTTCCCTATATTAAATCCTATCTGCTTGAAAGGCCTACTGTACTTTCTCATTATTTTTGGAAAGCTAGACCATGACTTGCACACTACTTGAGGACAGACATTAGCTCTGATTAAGCCTTAGTTCTTGACACTTAGCCCAGTGCTTCGACATAGCATTGCTGAATAAATATAAAAGATGAGGCATAACAATTTTTACAAAATATTTAAAGCACTGCCAGATAGAAGAGGGAGAAAGGTTTTTAAGCTATGTGTCCGATTATAGTAGAAATTATGGAAAAGATTTTTAAAATTCAACATAAGAAAATTTGTATTTCCATTAATGGGGTAAATGACCTTAGAAGAAACACCAAATTGCCCATCACTGGAATTATTTAAGCTGAGGTTGAGTGACCTTTGTCAGAGATGTAGTAAAAGACAGTTCCCTAAATGGGTTGAAGGTTAGATAAAATAATACTTGAATTACCTTCTAGCACTAAGATTCTGTGATTCCTGTTCATAAAAAAATTTCTAACTAATTCAGCTCAAATGCACCCTTTCTCTTGGTAATGATGCTGAAACTGACACAGCACAGGAGGATAGTAATAGTTTACATTTGTATAGCGTTGAATCATTTTCAAAATGCCTTACATTCATTTTCATTAAACTTTGCCAATTTTTGTGAGGTAGAAAGAACAATAATTATATGTTACAGATCTATGGTATAGTGTGTGTGTGTGTGTGTGTGTGTGTGTATCTATGGTAGGGTGTGTGTATGTGTGTGTGTGTGTTACAGATCTATGGTATGGTGTGTGTGTGTGTGTATCTGTCTATGGTAGGGTGTGTGTGTGTGTGTGTTACAGATCTATGGTATGGGGGGGGTGTGTGTGTGTATGTATATATATACACACACATACACATAGAGAGAGACAGAGACACACACACACACACACAGAGAGAGAGAGAGAGAGAGTTGGAGGATACCAAGACTATATCTGGGACCTCTGGCTGCTAGAGGCTTTGAACTTCAGTTTTTAACATTTTTAAATGTCACTTTTCTAGCAATTATTCCTGTTTTCTACTACAAAATGCATTTTAAGATCCAGCTTTTTGGGCCAGAATTCTAAGAATAGCTGAGTTGTTTTTTCAGAATGTTTTCTTTACTAAAAAGCAAATAACGTACTGTGTACTTGCAGAATATCCATTTTTGAAATATTGAGGTTAGGATCATTCCGGGTTGTTGACCTTTTACTCTGCCTTTGGCTCAGCAGTGCTCCGAGTTTTGTTTTGTGTCTAAGAGCCACTCTGATAACTTTATGTGTGCAAAAACAAAAGGACGGTATCACACAAACATTTCTGCTAAAATATGGAGATTATGGAAGCACTCTCTGGCATAAGTGTCTTCAGAAGTCAGAATTTTCAGACCCCCAAAACAGTGTGGGATTCCAACATTAAATGCATACAAGCCCTTAGTGTTCATTAAAATTAGTAACAGAAAACACAGAACTTTGGAAGTCTACTCAATGCTGAACTAAACTCCAGGGGTTTAATATGCACTTGAACTAGGAAACATACCAGAGAATGTTGGTTTAGGCCCAAGAGACATCTTGTAGGTTAATAAGTATTCCCTCTTGTTTGAAGATACTCTCCTAAATTTAAATGTTGAGCTACATAAAATTATATTTTTATATTCCCCTTGGCATCAACACATATAAACATATACTTCTATTTTATAACTTATTCTTCCACATGTGTTCTGATTTATAAGCACTGACTTCAGGAAATAAACAAGTACGCTCACATTTATTTTCTAATTGCTGGCTTATATTTTAAACCTCTGCTTCTCCTCCCTGCCACAGTGCCTTAACAAATTAATGTGGCATTTCTTATTCCCCAGGGTGCCTGTCTCTGCTTCTCTAGAAGACGGTAGGCTACCAACATGGGGTAAATAAGCCTCAAAAATGTTGTCGGTGACTTGGCCAAAGCCAGGGAGTTGTTTAATGGTGAAGCAGGAATGAAAACCCAAAGGTTGAGGAAGCTTTGATAACTGAGTTATTCTGTCATACTCAAGAAGTTCTTCCCCTCTAGTTTTCCTAGATTTTTGAGCAAATATTCTTGTCTGTTCACATCAAAAATTAAGCCATTTAGTAGATTATGCTTGGTAACACATGAGTTATGTTTCTTCCCAATTCTTTAAATTTTAGAATTACCTTTGGAAGTTTCTGTTTGAACTCATAAATATTTATTGAGTCTCTACTCTTTTAAACACAAAGGATATAATAGTAGGTAGATCAAACAGATATGGTCATATAGTTGGAGAATGATGATTTTTTGTGGGTTTGGATGGGCAGATCTCACTGATCATATTGTATTTAAACTGAGGCCTGAATAACGTGAAGGAACAAACCATGTGTCTCACTGCAGAAAGTGTTCAAGGGGAGAGAAAGATATTTGCCATTACCTTGAATTAGGAATATATTTGACATGTTTGAGCAACAAAATTGGGGCCAGTATGGGTGAAATGAACAAGAGGAAGGGTCAGAAATGTCGCTAAGGAACAGATCATGTAGGACCATATAGAACACAATAAGTGTTTGAGAAATTACTGAGTTAAACTAGAAGACACTGGAAGGTTCTGAATGGTAAATTGCAATGATTTGACTTACATTTTAACAGATCAAAAGGTGAAAGCCAAGAGACTAATTAGAAAGCTATGAAATAATACTGTTGAAATGTGATAGTAGCTTGCACCAGAGTAGCAGTATTTTAAAACAAAGAATTAGCCACATTTTGGATATATTTTGAGAATAGATTGGAAGTATTTAACATTGGATTGGATGGGGGTATCAGAGAAGTAAGGACTTGAGATAGCTCCAAGGATTTTTGCTTAAGCAACAGGAAGAGTAGAGTTGCCATTTAGTACAGTAAGACTGCTGGATGAGTAGATTAGAAATAAGTTGCTATGAGCGTGATATGGTATGGAGCCTTTTCTAAATAATTTAACCACAGGACCCTTTTAATAGGGAGCCAGTTTTAAAATAAATTTTTAAGGCAAACACTTTGTGAACTGCTGTCCTCGATTTTATACTTCATGCACAACATTATCCCTGAATGCAGCACCTGCCCCAGCATTAGCACAACCCTTGAGACAAGGACCACTGAAGTTCTTACCTGACTCTCTTCATCCCTATGGGATATAATTGGCTTTTGAGTGCACATGACAGTTAGTACCAGTAGGAATTTCAAATATGATAAATCAATAGAGAATTGGTTCACTTGCTTTTCTAGTCTTCAAACATAAATTAATGACAGTATTTTTTTAGTCTGTCCACCTGGCTGTGAGAGGTAAATGGTGATAAAGGAAGGAATAAAGTTTAAAAGAAGAGGCAGTATAATATTGTGTGCTCTAGTGGCATGTTCCAACTATCTCCATAATGTCGTCTCTTTTCTTAGTTTTGTCTAAAAGAAGTTTTACTATTTTTCAAGGATGAGGATCTATCTCCTTTAACACTAAGATATTGAAGATATTGATTTGCTTTTTATATACTTTTTCTGATCCATGTACCACTTAAGAAATGCTTAGCTAGGTATTTCACTCACTCTTATTATTGTTAAAATTATACTAGAAAAGTATATATTTATCAGTATAGAAAATAAGGACAAGATGGATGAAATTATGGGTGACATTCTTTGTAATGCATTAATGAGGCAATGCATAAATAAGAGTACTATTTGAAGGTACAGAAGTCAAATAACAGAGGACTTAAAGAACTTACTTTAGGCTAAATAGAAGTCAGTAATTGATTACCTGACTTAGTGAAAGGGAATATTGTGATGTATAACATAAAACGGCAGGTAATTTATCCTGCGTCTCGTTACAGCCACATCTCAGTTCTTAATACCAACCAAATAAGAGAGCTAGAATGCTAATTAATGGAGTTTAACACTAGGGTTAGGGTTAGGATGAATTTTCAAATAGGTGATTTCTTCTCTGCTTTTGAAATCTATATAAAACTCCTATCCAATTTCTTATTCTTAAGATAGACAATGTAGCCAAGAAATCCTAGATTTTTTTTTTTTTTTTTTTTTTTGAGACGGAATCTCGCTCTGTCGCCCAGGCTGGAGTACAGTGGCCGGATCTCCGCTCACTGCAAGCTCCGCCTCCCGGGTTTACGCCATTCTCCTGCCTCAGCCTCCGGAGTAGCTGGGACTACAGGCGCCAACCACCTCGCCCGGCTAGTTTTTTTGTAATTTTTTTAAGTAGAGACGGGGTTTCACCCTGTTAGCCAGGATGGTCTCGATCTCCTGACCTCGTGATCCGCCCGTCTCGGCCTCCCAAAGTGCTGGGATTACAGGCTTGAGCCACCGCGCCTGGCCTGAAATCCTAGATTTGAAGGAAACTGTCTTGCTGGTGGAGAAAAGGGATGTGCAAGGTAGAGAGCCTCTTGGGAGTGTGAGAACAATGTCTCTGGGCAAGGTGGGTGATTCAGAGGTGATGTAGCAGAATTCAGGCAGTATTTTGAGCATCTGGGGCTCTGTCTGCCATTCTTAGGTGCTTGGAATCCTTAATAAACAGTACTGAAAAAAACAAAGTCCAAGTATAAAGTGAAAAAATTCAGGATTCGTTTGGCTTTGTAATATTTCTTAATGTGTACAAACCAAGCTTCTACAGATAGAAATAGTTATTATTGACTTTCTCTATTATATTTTTGTGTCATTTTGGATTTTAATATTTTAATTTTATTATTTAAATTTAACATTTAATTTATTTTTATTTAATTTTAGTAAAATTAATATTTTAATTTTCTTTTAATGCAGTCTGTTGAATTAAAGACATTTCATGTTCTGAAAGGAAATGAGTGGAATCTAGTCCTGCTTAGATTCTGAAAAGCAGGGAACATATACAGTAGAGAAAGTCTATCAATGTAGACATGTCTTCTCTTTATATGACTAAACCACTCATGTTAACAATACAATTGATAGCTTCATGACAATATTTACTTAGTTTTAGTTCTATCTGTGAAAATCTACTAAAGGATCCTGTAGGTGAAGGTTTAGAAAATTCTCCCTCCCCAGATATTCCTCATGGAAGCAAAAATTTGGATGATAAAAGGCAGTTGTGGTCATGGAAATTCTTATGAATGTATTTTTTTTTTTTGGTTTATGTAAACTAAAAACTGTATGGAAAGAATAACGGCCTTCTGAAGATGTCCACATTCTAATCTCTGGAAACTGTGAATATGTTATTTTGAGGTAGCAGATGGAATTAAGATTGCTAATCATATGAACTTAAAACAGGTAGATTGTGCACCTGAGCCTGATATAATCACAGGGTCCTGAAATGTAGAAGAGGGAGGCAGAAGAGATTGGAGTGATATGATATGAGAAGTACTTGACCCACTTGATGGTTTTGAAGATGGAAAAAGGGGCCATGAGCCAAGGAATATGGTCAGCTTTTAGAAGCTAGAAAGAGCAAGCAATGGACTCCCCAGGCCTCCAGAATGACATTCTCTCCTGCTGACACCTTGATTTTAGCCTGGTGAGACCCATTTTGTACTTCTGATCTCTAGATCTGTAGGATAATAATCATGTGCTTTCTAATCCACATTTGGTGGTAACTTGTTACAACAGTATTTCATGGTAACTTGTTACAACAGCCATAGAAAACTGACATATAGCCCAATATTTTAAATGGCATCTAACATAATTTCAAATTGATGGTTGTAATGGTGTGTTTCTTCATGAATAAAGATGCGTATTTTATAAACCATGAAATGTTCTGCATAAATAAATCCTTTGTATGAGTTATAATTAAATTATCATATGCAGGCCTCTGACTTCTATTTTTAAATTTAAAACTTTGTGCGTTCTGTAGTTTAATGCTCTTCTTTTGGTTCATAGAGGGTGAAATTTCCAAGTCTTAGGTCCTTTTCTTAGTACTAAAATTATTTGGTCAAGTAAAAAGTTGTCCATATCAAAGCCTGTATGACTCTCATAATGTTAATTCTTACTTGCTATTTTCTGGACTAAGTCACCTACTTTCCCAGGAATAGAAAATCAGGGAGATAAAACAGCAGTACTAGGATTAAGACATTTACTTCATTTCTATACTTTTACTCCATTTCTAAACAAAGCATGCAAAGTTGGATTTCTTTAGTGATTTTTTTTTAATATCACGGTTTCAAAATACCATAATTACTTGAAAAGTCTTCTTTTGAATCTAAAAGTTGGCTTTGGAGGAACCCTGCAAAAGTTGGTTTAGAAGAAATCACTTAGAAGTGATTTTAGGAAATCCTGCATTCATGAGCAAATTTGCTAACACATAAGTTAAGGAACTGGATTAACTAATGAGAGCCCTTTTTTTGCTTGAATGTTAGGCCTATTTTTCCCTGAGACCAAGAAACTTGGGCCCATCTTTGGCTCTTGGATAAAATTCTACCAGTGCCAGAAGCAGCACCATAAACGAATCTGTGTCAGCAGTTCTACATATATTCTTATTTTCAGAGATTCATAAGTTTGCCATAAAAATATCTACTGTAGGCTGAAACTTGGCATACCAAAACCTCATTCTGGGAACAGTTCTATTTTTCTTCAATTTGGAGAAAAGCATCTCAATGGATTGAATTTCTAGAAACATTAGAAGTCAGGCATTTCAAAGACGTCTTGTGTTTTCTTATAATAAGACGCCTTTATTCTTTTAATTATAGAAAACAAGGATGATACTATCAGAGTGGATCTCTCCCACCCAGAAAGGGCCATAGGTTGGCTCATTTACTGGGTAACCAGTGGCTGTGAAAACACTCCATTCCTAGTCTGTTAGCTAAAATAATAATTAAATGACATGAAGTTGCAATTTATACAGAAAGTCTTTTACAGTAAACCCTCCCATAATAAGACCATTCAAAATCCTATCTGATAATCTGATTTCCAAACGAAAATAGAGTCTAAAATGAAACACTACAATGTTACTAATTTGAACTAAATGACAAGGGGCAAAGGCCAAACTGAATTACTCTGAACTTGCTATCTCTTTAAAAAAGTAAAAATCAGTAAGAGCGAATTAAAGCTCAAGATGGAAGAGAAGATTAAAAGAGACATAGTTGTTTTAAACAAATTCAAGACTCCAGGCCCACACAAATTATATACAGAGTCCTGAAAAAACCTGGAGATGGAATTGCAAAACCACTTTAGAAAATGAATTAGGAACAGGTTGCTGATTTTCAGAAAAACTACGGAATAAAAATTAGCAAACATTTGTGAGCACTTAGAACATAATCAAAGAAAAGCTTTGATTATTAAGAATCAATATGAATAGTCTATCTGCACCTCAACTCCACTTTTCAACTCCAATTCATTCACTCCTTCCTCTGCATCTCCTCCTTAATCCTTTCTTTGTTTATTTCCCCATTTCTCCAACTGAACTATTATCCTCTGTTATCTGGGCTCAAACCTTAACTTCTTCCTTCTCTGGGCCCAGGCCAAATGGCTTGAGAGGTGTATGATCCTGAGTCTTGCACAATTTTTAGAACATTTTAGGACAATTTTCTGTTTTCTTTATGCAAACCTCAAAGACAAGGATTTCTACATTTCCCTACTTTTATGATGGGCCTTTGAGAATACTACCATGATGTTAATTCTTTCACATGGCCATTATAAGCCTTACTTGGTCTGGTTAAAGTCAATGGTTTTCCCTATTTTGTTCTTGATGAACATAAGAGAACAAGCAATCAGCATTTCCTTCATAACAACTCTTTATTTTTGAGGACATTAATGATGCATCTGTAGTCATGCATCACTTAACAAGGAGATGTTCTGAGAAATGGCATCATTAGGCAATTTCATCATTATACAAACATCATAGTGGTACTTCCACAAGCCCATATGGTTGTAGCCTACTATACACTTATGCTGTATGGTATAGACTATTGCTACAAACCTGTACAACATGTTACTGTAGTGAATACTCTAGGCAGTTGGAACACAATGATAAGTATTTGTGTATCTAAACATATCTAAACATGGTAAAGGTACAGTAAAAATACAATATTATAATCTTATGAACCCACCATTTATA
This sequence comes from Papio anubis, assembly GCF_008728515.1. Taxonomy (NCBI): domain Eukaryota; kingdom Metazoa; phylum Chordata; class Mammalia; order Primates; family Cercopithecidae; genus Papio; species Papio anubis. The sequence continues at coordinate 162,300,419 of NC_044976.1, forward strand.
TGCTGTCCAACATTGATTGAAATGTTTATCATGTGGCCCATGACTGCATTAATCTGCTCTTTTCTACTCCTTCCTTAACCCCCTATAATCATGTTTCTATTTCCATCATACTGATGAAATTGCTTTCTTAAAGGTCACTTAAGACATTAATATTGCCAAATTTGGTGCTATTCTCTATCTTAATTTTTACCTTGACTTTTCTGTGACATTTGACACATTCTTGAAATGTAATTAGCAAGTGCTTATCCTAGACTATTATCTCAAATTATAACCTCTGTAAGGTTGGGAACTATATCTGTCTTTTCACTACTGTGTACCCAGTTTCTTTCTTTTTCTTGGCACACAAAAGGGCTCAGTAATAGTTGCTTAATAAAATGCAGCTTTGACCTCACTTGTGCTCTAATAATTAATATACTTTTCAGCAGAACAACTTACAATTGACTTAAATTCAACATAGCAAAAATGAATTCTTGTTTTGGTTTGAATTTTTGTTTTCCTCCAAAATTCATGTTGGGAACTAAGACCCAATATTTTTAAGAGGCAGGCCTTTAGGAAGTGATTAGGTAGTGAGAACTCTATCCTTGTGAATGGAACTAGTGCCCTTATAAAAGGCTTGAGGGAAAGAAAAGTCACTCACTTTGTCCATTTGCCCTCTGTCATGTGAGGATGCAGTAACAAGCAGCCATCTTGGAAGAGTGATCAGACCCTCACTAGATACTGAACCTGCCAGTGCCTATATCTTATACTTCTCAGCCCCTAGAACTGTGAGAAATAATTTTCTGTGCCTTACAAATTACCCAGTCTCAGGTATTTTGTTATAGCAGCAGGAACAGACTAAGACTGCCCAAGCCAGTTTCTCTTCTTCAATTTACCATCAATGACAATGACTGTCTCACAGTCTGTAAAATTCAAGATTAATATTTAATTCATCACATATAAACTTGACTTTCATCCACCAAATATGGCTGATTTTTCTTTTCCTTTTTTTTTTTTTTTACTATGTTCCTGCTATAGGCTGAGTGTTTATGTGCCCCAGAATTCCTATGTTGAAACCTCCTCCTCCATGTGATGATATTAGGAGGTGGGACATTTGGATGGTGATTAGGTCCTGAGCACAGAGAGTCCATATGAATGGGATTAGTTTCCTTATAAAAGATAGCCCAGAGAGATCTTTTACCCCTCTGCCATGTAAGGATGCAGTGAGAAGATGGCTGTCTACAAGCCAGGAAGTGTGTCCTCATCAGACACTGAATCTGCCGCCTCCTTGATGTCGGGACATCTCAGCCTCCAGGGAAGAAATACATTTCTTTCTAAAGGAAATAAATTTAAATTTAATATTTTTTTTTTCTGTGAGAAAGCAATTTATGTTGTTTGTGATCTATCTAGTTTATGGTATTCTGTTACAGCAATTCAAACTATGACAGTTCCCATCCTCTATAATTTTATGAACATTTTGGATCAGTGGTTTCTATTCTACTAGTCCAAAAGAAGGAAATTCATCCTCTATGAATATATAACAAATAAAATACAAGTGAATCAGACATATAATTTTACTACTTTTCATTTTGCCAAAGCAAAACAAGCAAAAGCAAAAACAAAAAACTCTTTCACATTTATTTGAAAAAAAAATCTCATGTTGAAAACCCTAAGCCAGTTTAATCTTTCATAGCTATGAGATTCTTTTGATAAACGTTGGTAGCCTGTAAGAATTAGAAACATGGAGACTGTGCCTCCTTGTCTGTCACCTCACTACCTGTTATGATGTTATGATGAATCAAAAGTCTAAGGATGAATTTGCTGTGTATGGAAACATTTATTAACAAACAAGTGCAAAAATAATCATTAAAGCCTGCTCTAGGAAGTGGGAAAAGTCCTTGCTTTCTGGCCTTTTAGGCATTCTAATAAGTACTTGCCATAAAAGGTCACTCCAGGGTGGAAGCAATATGATGTTGTTAGGACCAGTGAATCTTTTCTAGCTAAATCATGCAACTGCACCTTCTCTTCTGTGGAATAAACCAAGACCAATTTTTTTCTTTAAGGCTCTAGGTTGTTGAGCTTGCCGGATTCTTACACTTTGTTCGTGCAAAGATGTAGGTACCTGTATAATCTTGCTAGCCAACCATATATTTTGAACATTGCTCAGTTTACCAATTACTTCCAATAACTTTTATTTAATTAACAAGCCCTCTCATTTAGTTTATATTTAAATAATTGCCCTAGCACCCCTGTAGTGCTGATTTCTGTGCCAAATGTAAACTAAGTACACCTGTGGTGTAGACTATTGCTTAGGATGTTTTATATACTAACTAATTATCTTGATAGATCCTCTGTTAGGATGTAAGTTAAAGATAATTTACACACATATATACACTACTTATGTTGAACTAAAGAAAAACAATAGACTGCAATAGTGTAAAGTATAAAATCCCTCATAAATAGGATTATCATGTAATTTATTAAAACCACAGTGTATTTTAAGTGAAAACATATAGAAACTTAAGCTATCTCAGGTAAATTGTGTCTAGTTCATCTACACACAGATGATAATTCTTTAAATAATTTAGCTTTATAAAAATAGGTTATCATTCATATTTCATTTTTGTGTACATTAGTTTTTTTCCTCCATGCGCTATTAATAGGTTGTAGGAACTATCTCTTTTAAATGAGTCATAAATTATTGACTAGCAAGATGTGTAGTGAAAAGAGAAGCAGCTCTTGTTTTTGTTATTCTGATTATTTGTTTCTGAATTTTATGCTTTGTAGGAGTGGTTGGCAGTTTTGCCTTATTATTGCCTTGGAAAATTTATATGGATGTGCTTTTCCAAAGCAATAATGTTACAGTCTAGTTTGTCACAACAATGAATAAAGTCTATTTTGCCATAACAAGTGTTTCTTTAATGCAAATTGATTAATATGACTCATAAATAAGGAATGATGTTATTTTGACATAGAAGGAACATTGGCTTATATGTGATTTTCCCCTGGCAGATAACTGCTTAGGTTTTGCCAAGGAACAGCAGCTGAACCTCAAATATACATTACAGCCTGCTTAGCACCTGTCAAGGATGTGGTACTGAATTTACCTCCAGTCTTCCTCATGTTTCAGTGAGGCCAAGTACTCTTAGAAGTACATTTTGCCCTCATCTCCAGAACTTTGTAGATTTAGTCTACTGTCCTCCCTATTTCTGCCTTTCTTTTTCCTCTCCCAAAGATAAAGTCCTATTTTCAATAATTTTTCGGGGATTTAACATGTTTTCTTTTTTAACTATGCTTGAATATTTTTAACATCCTATTATTTATGGTAGTACTCTGAATAAAAAGTTTCAGAAGTTTTGATGGGTCATCCTAAACCCTGTTTTTCTCTGGAACACTATTGGGTTCAGTGTCAGATTTTTTTAGAACATGAGTCTTTTTGGAGTATATATATCACATTAGCAGAAACATGTCAAATATATGATATATATGTGATATCCTATATATACTACATATATATACACACACACACAATTAAATGTTAAATGTTTCCATTAAGTTTGTTAATACTCTAGGTAATATCTATAACCTATCTTTCCCCTCATTCCCAATTATGCTGTTAGCTTCTCATGTCCAGCTCAAACACATATACATATATACATATATGTACACATACACTCACACCCTATATATGAGATGAAATCATAGTTAATTACCTATTGTTCTTGGAAAAAATCTGAAATCATCTTAAATTTTTATGAAGACACACAGACTGAAGTGCTAAGAGATCTGTTGGGGGTGAAATGGGCATGCCTTTCTTCAGACTCTACCCCTAAAGAAGGGGAGGAATGCTTGTCCTAAAATGTAGACATTCAAAGTGGAATGTTGGTATCCTCCAAGTGAAAGTTTAGGGCTGAATGAGATTTAGGGAAACATGCTGTGAACTATTTAATGGCCTTGTATGCCATGCTTCATTTGTATTATGCTTTTTTCCTTTTTAATTTATTTAATAGAATTATAAATAATAAGCAAATAAGGTTATTCACAAGAAAACAGTTAAAGATTCAAGATTTGTATTTTGATAAATGATACAATTTATGAAATATTCTTGTGTTAAGATCTAGCCTTCTGCATTGGTTTTATTTTACACCATATTATAATGCTATATGATTTATTACTATGTGCTGATTTGTTCTTTTAGTTCTAACTTCTATTGCTATACGATGTGTCTCTTGTTAACATTGTCTAGAGAGATCTCTTAAGTATCTTTAATTTTAATTACTGATATATTACACTTACACACTTTTCATGTACTTTCCTATGCTTCCACCCCCTCCCACTTTATTCTGCCTATGGTTACTGTTGGGGCTCAGGAAATGACACCCCAAAGTAAAGGCCTCACAAGCAGCCTTAGAGGCCAAGTTTTCCTCTGACCTTGTCCTGCCCTGCTGTCCCTCTCCCTTCATTCTCCCCTGAGGCTAGTCATAGATACTAAAATTCCTCTTCACCAGTGTCAGTCATAGAAACCAGACGCCTTCTCCCCAAAGCCAGCAGTAAATCTAAAAATATTTCTGTAACTTTCTCCTACCTTTCTTTCTAAGAACTGGCCATAAATTCTCTGAAGTACATGGTTTGATAGAGATTATAAAACCCCTGTTTCAGAAAGGGTCCTGCCCCAAACCCAGGAGGAAAAATATGCTCCACAGAAAGGCCAAGAAAAATCCAGCCTTGCTAAGTTTCTACACTCAGTCTATTAGTCTATTAGCATTAGCTCATACCTTTTGTGTCCAGTCACATTTCTACACACTGTCCATGCCTCCTTGAACCTAAGGCATTAAAATGGATAGTTTACTTTAGGTCTCTGGGTCCTCAGTCTGAATGCTCTTGTGTCATGTAAAACTTTGATTAAATAAATCTGTTGTGCTCTTTCTTGTTAAACTGTTTTGGTATAGAAGTGTGGACCATGATTGTTATGATGGGGAGGAAACGGGTTGTATCCTCTGATATGATTTGGATCTGTGTCCCCACTCAAATGTCATTTTGATTTTTAATCTCCACAATCCTCAGGTGTTAAGGGAAGAACGTGGTGGGAGGTAGTTGGATCATGGGAACAATTTCTGCCATGTTGATTTTGTGATAGTGAGTGAGTTCTCACAAGATCTGATGGTTTTATAAGTGTTTGACAGTTCCTCCTTCATGCACTCTCTCTTGCCTGTCACCATGTAAGATATGCTTGCTCCCCCTCCTGCCATGATTGTTTCCTGAGGCCTCCCCAGCCATGCAGAAGTGTGAGTCAATTAAACTTTTCCTTATAAATTACCCAGTCTCGGGCAGTTCTTTATAGAAGTGTGAGAACAAACTAATATACCCTCTCCACACCTGCGTTACAATAACAGATATTTTCGCTAGTAGTTTAGAGAGTTTGCTCCTAAACAAGCTATGGTAGTTACCATAAAATGTTAAATGTACCCATTAAGTTTATTAATACTCTTGCGCTCATTCTCTCTCCTGCCACCCTGTGAAGAAGTGCCTTCTGCCATGATTGTAAGTTTCCTGAGGCCTCCCCAGCCATGTGGAACTGTGAGTCAATTAAACCTCTCTTCTTTATAAATTACTCAATCTTGGATATTTTTTCATAGCAGTGTGAGAACGAACTAATACAGGGTTCAATCTAATTGGTGACCTTTGACCTTTTTATACCTGAATATCTATATATTTATCTAGGTTTGGAAAGTTATCTGGTATTAATTCTTCAATTTTGCTTTTTGCACCTTTACTTTTCCAACTTTCTCTTCCTGACTATATGCTCTTTTAATGTCTCACAGATCACATAAACCTTTTTTACTTCTTTTTGTTCTTTTTTCTTCTCTATGTATTTTCAAATAGCCTGACTTCAAGCTCATTGATTCTTTTGTCTGCTATTGATGCTCTCTATTGTACTTTTCATTTCATTTCATCCATTATCTATTTCAAATCCACAATTTCTGGTTTTTTATTTCAATCTCTTTGGTAAGTTTATCTGATAAATTTATGAATTGTTTCTTTGTGTTTTACTGAAGTTCATTGAGCTTCCTTAAAACAGCTATTTTCTTTGAGAGATCTCACATCTCTATCACTTTGGATTAGTTGCTGGTGCTTCATTTTTTTCACTTGGTGAGGTCATAGTCCCTGGATATTTCTGATGTTTGCAGATGCGGGACAATGTCTGCGCATTGAAGGATTGGGTATTTATTCCAGCCTTTACAGTCTGGGTTTGTTTATGCCGGTCCTTATTCTGAGGGCCTTCCAGAGATTCCAAGCAGATCTCTGAGCCTGTGATAACTGTGTTCTCTGAGTATGTGATAACTGCAGTTGTGTTAGCACTAGAGGGTGCTCTAATCCCAGGCTTGCTGTGAGTCTTACACGGGCTCTAAGGTTGATGTGGCTCTCTGGCCTGAATGTACCTAGGGAAGACCCAAAGAGTGTACTGGGGCTGTGTGGAAAAGCTAGTCATGGAGCTGCCCCCAGAAGAGTGTCCTGTTGGCCCAGACCCATGTGCCTCCCAACAGGCCCTATACAGGTGATGGATCCCTGACTGCAGCAGAGGGGATGGAGTTGAGACTGCACCCCCTCAGAATCTCATGTGGGATGGAGGCTGGTGAACCCATCTTGTTGGTTCAGATGGGTATTTGTCTCCCAGCAGGACCCTGCACAAGTAGGGGTATTTCCTTGACTGTAACAGATGGGGCCAAAGCTGAGACTAGGACCCTTCAAGACCTGCTATGTGATGGCTGCTGGCAAGCCTGTCTCATTGACTCAGACAAGCAAGTGTTTCCCAGTAAATTTCTAGATAGGTGGGGTCGTTTCTCAACCAGCATAAGTGGGGCCAGAATTGAGACTAAGCCACCTCAAAATCTGCAGTGGGGTGGAGGTTGGAGAGCCCAGTTTCACTGGCTCAGAGGGGCATGTTTCTCCCAGTGGGTTCTTAAACAGATGGTATAGTTATCCAACTGCTGTGGGAGGGTCAAAGCTGAGACTGGGCTCCCTTGGGATCCCTTGGGATCTTCTGTGAGATGACAGTGGTCAGCCAATATTGTTGGCTTAGATGGGTGTGGGTGTGAATTTTCCAGCATGCTTGTGCACAGATAGGATTGTTTCCCCACTGCAGCTGGAAGGACTGGAACTAAGACAAGATGCACTCAAGATCTGTTGTGGGACAGAGGTTGGCAAGCCCATCATGGAGGCTCAGACTCTTGAGCGATATGGGCATATTTCCCTCTAGGTCCTTATATTAGCAGTTCTGAACTGGGACCTCAGCTGAGGGAGTTGGAGCCAGGCTACAGGGGAACTTTCATATTCACTGCTGAGCCTGATGTCAGTGGGCAGATAAACCTCTCCACGAAGTACTAGTGTGTGCAGTACACCTTTGCCGATGGTTTTGTTGCATGCTAAAAGCCATATGGGGCTATAGCCAAGCCCTGTGGGGAATGAGGCTGTTTTCAGACTTGAACCAAGGAGCATGATTCGTAGGTCAGTGAACTGGGTGTTAGTCTGCATTCTCAAGATGACACTTTTAGATCTTGAGCTCCACCAAGATTTCACAACTTCCAATCTGAATCCTAAGGCTCCAGCAGAGAGACCTTTGTCTGCGGATAAGTGCAAAAGTTTTGTTGTTGTTTGGGGATATGCGAGGGTTACCTCCTATTCTGCCATTTTGCTGATGTCTACTCCTAATTTTATTTTTTTCTAATGTTTCTGTTTTTCAGGGCAAATAAGTTGAGAATGTTTTATTCTCTTCTGATTTCTGAAAGAGTTTTTGAAAGATCTGTGTACCATGTAAATGTTTGATAGAATTCAGACAGTGAATTTACGTGGATCAGGACTTAACTTGAAGGAAAGTTTATATTACAAATTCAGTTTCTCTCATAGATGTGGGTCTGTTCAAAATTTCTATTTCTTATTTGTCAGTTTTGATAATTTGTGTCTTTCAACAAATCTGTTTATTTTATTTAAGTTGTCAAACTTATTGGCATACATTTGTTCACAATATCTGATAACCTTTAAATGTCTATAATATCTGTAGTGATGTCCTCTCTTTTATTCCTGTTATGAATAAGTGAATTCAGACCACTTGATATTGTTCCAGAGCTCATGAAATCTCTGTTAATTTTCTCCAGTTTGCCTTTTATTCTGTGTGCCTCAGTTTGGATAGTTTCTATTGTAACATATCCAAATTAACTGACATTTTCTTCTGAAATGTCTAATCTCCTATTCTAGCCAGTATGTTTTTTGAGTACTACTTTTTTTTTTTTAAGCTCTAGTGGCTCTTTCTGTTTTTTTTTTTTGTTTGTTTGTTTGTTTTTAAACATTTCCTTTTCCCTCTCATTATCTTTTTCTTTAAGTCCTTGAAACTATTTCTAAAAGTTGTTTACTTTCATTTTATTTGGGTGTATTTCTAGTGACTGATATTTTTCTTCTGTTTAAAATGAGTCTTATGTCAGATAGGTTTTGGTCAAATGCTAGACATTATAAATATTATGTTGTTGATATGAATATTGTTCTCTTTTAAAGAGCTAGATGTTTTTTGTTTGTTTGGAAGGCAGTTACATTACATTACTTACAGGTCCATCTAATTTTCAAAGCTTATTTTTTAGCTCTGTTAGGAAGGTGCTATAGCAGTCTTTACATTAGAGCTACTTTAGCCCTACTAATCTTTCCTTTTTGGAGTCTTTACTGAATGCACTGGGATTTAATTAAGTAGTTTTCATTTTGGTCAGAATTGAAACATTTTCTAGTCCTGTTTCAGCAACTCCCAGTGGTTGTTACTCCCCTGGTAGTTCGTTGTTCAAACTCATGGAGTCTCTCCTTATTCGTGCTCAGCTTAGTGTTCAGCCAAAGCCTCAACTCTGTGCATAGTTCTGTATTTCGTTATTTGTGTATCTCTTTTCTGGCACTCTGCCTTTTAAATTCCAGCCATGTTGACTTCCCCAAACTCTGATTTCTGTGTCCTCTGCTACATGAGACATGTTCTGTTTGGGCTTTACATTTTTGCATTTTAGTCTAGAAAGTACTTACAACTAGAAATCCAGGGAAGTATTAGGACTCATATTTCTCTCTCCTCTGTTAGACTTGTGTTTGTTTGATAACTATAAACAGTTGTTTCATGTTTAGTCCGGTGTTTGAATCATTTTCTGTGAAGAAAATTCAGTAACAGTTACTGCGTAATGGCTACAGGTAAAAACTAAAATTATCTTTTCAAAAATGTGTATTTCTAATAGTATTGAAATGTTGAATATCTAATGGGGAATAAAACAGCTTAAGAAACAATATATTCTTCAACTAGCATACGTAGGGCTAACAATTTATTTATATATTCATAGAAAGAATAGTCTATATATTTTGGTATCTTTTCTATGAATATACACACTTGTCTCTTCTATGAATATAAATAAATACACATTTGTTAATGCATATTTATAACATACTTATATATAATACACACACTTTACATGTAGATAATATTTATATTTATGTTATATTAATAACATATATATAATTAATGATTGTTGGAATTGGTGGCAAAATTTTTGTCTTTATTTTGTAAATTTTCAATAATCAATATGCATTTATTTTTCAATTAGAAAGATATATAAAAAGGTCCATGTAATGAAGAGGATAGTATGATAGTCAATGTCTCTCTGTCTTTGTATACCATTCACTTTTAATAAGTCCCATTAATGTGCCATTAAATTATTAAATAAATGCTTGCTGGACACAGTGGTGCACACCTTTAGTTCAAGCTACACAGGAGCCTGAGGTGGCAGAATCACTTCAGCCCAGGAGTTTGTGATCAGCCTTGGCAGCACAGCGAGACTCTCTCTAGAAACAACAACAACAAACAAAACAAAACAAAACAAAAAGTGCTTATTAAATTATTGAGCTTAGATCAGTTTTTAATATGATAATGAGAAATTTCATGTAGAAATTTTCATGTTAAAACACTCAAAAATTAGGATTATTGATAATTTATGATTTAACGATCATAGAATTTAGAGTTGAAAGAAACTTCAAAAGATTTAGTTCAATCCCTGTAAGTAACTTATATTTAATTTGGTAAAGTGATTTGATGGAGGTCTGATAGCTAGTTAATGGCAGAATCAGAGAGATTTCCATTGTAGGATTTTTTGATACCAAGTCATGCTGCTTCCCTCTTCTTTGAAATCATCTGGAGGTGGTTTACAGGTTAATAAATAATTATAAAATTGAACATTTAGGTATTTAATAGAACTAAGACTATAAAGGAAGCAGGAGTAGATGCTGCTGTTATCTAAGATTATGTAACTGGGCACAAAATTAAGTTTTCTAGTGTTGAGACAAAATTGGGAAAAACATTTCCTACTAGAATAAGCATGAATTTATACATTTATAGAGGCATACATTTTTGGAATGTATTATAAACAGGATTTTACTGTGTGAAAATGCCCTCATACCATATATTTATAACAAATGAAATGACTCATCTGTAAGTAACAGGATCAGTTTAACACATTCATGTGCAAATGTCACTGAAAGAATTCTTCTAAGTTAAACATCTGCAATATTATTTGTACTAATAATATGCTGAGCAAATCTTATCTTCAAATACTACAAAAGAGTAAGCTCTAGTTCATCTCAGGCCAAAAAATGAGAGAAATTCTGAATCTACTTATTCAGAATAAATAGGTTTTTATGAAGGGTAGCAGTGGTTTCTATTTTGATATACACTAAATTCTCTTTGTCCACCCCTCATGTTTCTTCCATATTCACACTTGCAAAGTTGGCCAAGATGGATAAAGGCAACACATTTTGACCCCATTGGCATTTCCACTTTCTCACTTAGGTTGTCAAAAATATTTAGTCCTCAGTAGGAGGTTATAATTAGATTTGATTTTCCTTCTTATCTCAAGATACAATCAGGATTAATCTTATTATTCCTCTTATCCCAAATTATTTCAATCTTTATATGAAGCCCAAGATTCCCAGATCATATCTTTGGCCTAGATTCTCCCCATTAAGGCTCTATACTCTCCCTAATCTGCCTCAGTCTTAAACCCTTTGACTCTCTGAGCTGTTTTGTTTTTTTGTTTTTTTGGCAGAGTCTCTCTCTGTCACCCAGGCTGGAGTGCAATGGCGTGATCTTGGCTCACTGCAACCTCTTCCTCTTGGATTCAAGCGACTGTCCTGCTTCAGCCTCCTGAGTAGCTGGGACTACAGGCACACACCACCATGCCCAGTTAACTTTTATATTTTTGGTAGACATAGGGTTTCACCATGTTGGCCAGACTGGTCTCGAACTTCTGGCCTCAAGTGATCTGCCCGCCTCAGCCTCCCAAAGTGCTGGGATTACAGGCGTGAGCCACCACACCCAACCATCTCTGAGCCCTTTTATTGTTCCTATGGAAAGACATGACCTTTCATGAGTAAAATCCCTATATTCTCACCCTCTTCTCTGAAAGCGTCCTTACGTTCTCATACTAAAGCCTGACTGCTCCTTGAGGACACTGCTTTGGCAAAAAAAAAAGATTTTTTTCCTCTTATCTACCTGTAGGTGAGACTGGGTGGGGAGAGAATTAACGTTCTTCTATGTTGCTGCTTCCAGAAGCTTGTTTCTTTCTTCTCCATAGAATGCCCTAGATGTTCTGATTTTTGCCTACTACAGCCACAGCTGCCACCTATGATTGTGAAGGAGCACAAGGTTACCTGCACAATAATTTCCAAACTGAGGGGTAAGATTTGGTGCAGAAGTGGAAGAGTTTGACTGAAATATGAGCATGACATTGTTCCTAGTGGAAAGATATGCTGTATATGGTGTCTATTGGTGGGAACATGTATGAGTTCTCATCAGATAGGCCCTCATACCTCTATTAAATAAGAAGCTAAGCATGTGAAGAAATAGAAGCAGCTTGACAGGACCTTATTCCTTCACCTACAAAATGTCCTCATGAGTGTAGTTTATTCTATATTATCCATTTTCTCTAATACACTGAGTAGTTCTCGTAAGAAAACAAAAATGTAATATAGCTTATTGCTAAATCTTTCATGTTGCCATGAGGCTGAGTGAAGGGCATGTGGGATCTCTGTAATACTTTTGCAACATCTTGTAAGGTTATTGTCATTTCAAAATTAAAAGTTAAAAATATAATTATCATTTTCTCTGCCCAAATCCATGTTTCACTGCACCTTATTTCCCCACTCTTTTTATAGCCAATCTTCCCTAAAAAGTTATGTATTTCCTCTTTATGTTTCTGCTATTCCTTCACTTTAGTCCCACTACTCTACTAAAACTGATTATGTCAGTGTCTTGAGTGGCCACCTCATTGCCAAATTCAGTGCATAATTTTCATTCCTTCTCCTCACCTGCCATTCAGCTGCATTTGATGCAACTGACCATGCCACCCTGAAATCTTGCCTACCTGAACAGTAGAAGTAGAGGAGTGCATCTTGGCTCCTGGATGGCAGATGCCCTCAACATGAGAGGTAGAGGAGTATGTCACAGCAAAGGACATTCGTGATAGAGGATCATCTCTTTTCCTTCATCCTCTTTTTTACTTATTTTGACTAAACGTTGGAGTGCCCAGAACTGAGTCCTCTGCCTCTGTCTATACTCACTATGTAATCTCACCCATTTCTGTGATTTAAACAAATATTTATAGGCTGCTGACTTCCAAGTTCATATGCCCAGCCTCCCATTCTCCCCGCCACTGCTGACTCTTGTTTTATCACCCTACTCCACATCTCTATCTGCATGTCAAACAGACATCTCAAAATAGACTTGTTCAGAGCACAGCTCTGGATTCCTCTGTTCCCTTCCTGCCTCACACTAGCTCTTTCCTCTGTATTCCTCTTCTCAGGAAATGGCATTACCATTTACTGAGTTAGTCAACCCTCAAATCGAAAAAACCTTCCCTAATGCAGATTTTTGTCTAACAAACCATATCATTCCATTAGGAAATTCTGTTGGCTCTGTGTTCTAAATATATTCACAATCATTCAACTTCTCCAACCCTGGCCTAAGCCACCAACATCTGTCATCCAGACTATTGCAATAACCTCCTAACCGGTGTTCCTTGTCTCCTCCTTACTCTCAGGCTTTTCTACTACAGCATTCAGAATGATATTTTAAAAACATCAATCAGATCACGCCAATCTTATGTTCCCAAATCCTCTGCTGAATTCTCATCTCATTCAGAATACAATCCAAAATCTTTGTCATAGACTAAAAATACTGACATAAAAGACCTCTCGGGTTATTCCCTACCATCCTTCTTGCTTACCTCTGCTGCCTCATTTTGCTGTTTCTCAAGTGTACTGAGTACTGACTTTCCCCAGTGCCCTTGTACTTACTGTTCCCTCTGCACGAAATGTTCCCCTTTCCCTTCTATCCCTGATGTCTACATCATTTGTTTTCCTATTTCTTTAGTTCTCTGCTCAAATAGAGCCTTATCTGAGGTGGTTAGACCTCTCTAACTGCTCTCTCTATAAAAGAATACCCTCCTAATCTGGAGCCCACTCTATTTTTCTGTTTGCTTTATTTTTTTCAGACCAGTGATTATAACCTGATATTCTACATGTGTGTGTGTGCATATATATATACACACACACACATATATACACACACACACACATATATATATAGTCTTCTTTCCCTTTTAGAAAGCTCAGTGGGGATTTTATTTCATTCACTTTCTTAAACCTAATGCTTAAAATTGTGCTTAGCATATAGTAGTTGCTCAATAAATATTTTTGGATGATTGAATGGCTGAATAAATAAATGGACCTTATGGCCCAACTGTACCTTGAAAAGGTTAACTCTAACCTACCTACCTCTTCATCTTCTCTCCTCTCCCCATATTTAACATGTTATGAACATCCAAATGCTATGCCAAGCATTGGTAATACAAAGGTAAAACACCTAATCAGATGAATACAATATGTTGTTAATTCTAACAATTCGACACAGTATTTGGGAAGCTCAGAAAAAAAAACAACTCACTGAGCCAGAAAAAATGATTCAAAAAATGAATATTTGGAAGACAAAGGGCTGTTAAGGAAGATGACTATTGCCTGAAGAGAAAATACATTATAAAATGGGGTATAATAAGGCAGTATAGCTGCTTGTTATGGTTTATAGGATCTCATGATGTTTATAATAGTTGGGAAAATAAAATCAAATCAATGCTGAAATCCAAGAAGCCAAATATAGTTTGGTCTCTGGGCCAATTTAAGTATTTTTCTTCTCTCTCTTATCTTCATCTCCCTTCTGCCTTTTATTTGTAGAGACTATTTTTCCAGGGACCTGATTTGGGAAAATTAATTTTCAGAGTCAGAAAAGTTCAAGGTCATTTAGAGTAAAGCCCTAAGAGACGTATATATTTAGGATTCTCTTTACTCATTGCTTTCAATATTGGTTATATGCTGAAAACAAAGTGTTCTATAGTTTAGGGAGCTCCCCTGAAATTTTGTTAATAGTGTGACAGATTTGGAACTCAATAATATTGAGTACAGTGTGACAGTATTATGAAATTTGAAACAAAGTTTCATTCCTATGTTTCCTTACTCTGCTTAACCCTTCTCCAATTTGAACACTTGGCCATTAAACTTTAAATGCTTTAGAAAGGGGTTTTATCCTGGGAGGCGGAGCTTGCAGTGAGCTGAGATCCGGCCACTGCACTCCAGCCTGGGCGACAGAGTGAGACTCCATCTCAAAACAAAAACAAAAACAAAAAAAAAAAAAAAGGGGGGGGGGCTTTATAAAGCAAGTGAAGAAAAAAGAACCATTTCTTCCTTTTTATTGCCAAAAGCAGAGGCCACAAGGGGACACCGCGCCAAAACAACAGATTCAAAAAATACATATGAAGGACTCAGAGCGGGGCTGCCTGCCTAGAGATAAATGTCACTTTTCCCAGATTGGTGTGGGAAGCTCCTTAGAAGTGAAACCAGGAGAGCTTTAAGTCTGCTAGTGTACGTAAAGGGGTCCTGTGTACTACTCTCCACCTTGGTTGTGAGTCCTAGGGATTAGAGAGAAATGCAGACATCTTTGACAGTTTTTCAGAGCCAATAGTAGCAGAAACCTGTGCCCCTGCAGCCTGCTACATACAAGAGACAGGACAAGTTCGGTCATAGGTGACTTACAAGTCAACAACATTTTAATTCCACATAATTTTCATGCCTAGTGTCATCTAGGAGCAAGAAAACGATGCCCATATCCAAAGGCGGGGCAACAAAATTGTGAGTGAAAAATCCCATGGGGCCATGGGGTTAGGCCTGCAAGATGGCACAACTCAGACCTACACTGCCCACGAGGGAGCAGAGGGGATGAGGCTGCCATAGTAGATGGCAGCATAACCATCCTGACACCAAGGACCAGATTAGATCTCCCCCTCCTAAAAGTTTTGATCCCATGCAAAAGACCCAGGACCGAAATAAAAAAAACAGGGGTGAATAAGGTTTTAAATTAGAAGCAAATTCAGTGACAGAAAAAGAAAGGAAGATTTACTTCTCACACTTCTGGGTTAGTGGGCTGAGAACTGCACTTGCCATGTTTATTATTAGATACATGCTCATTGCCACAAGCAACTTTCTAAAAGCTTATAAGATATGTCTATTTGTTATAAATCAAAATGTATCCATGAACTCTATGGGATCAGCACAAAGGATAGTTGGGGTTTCCTCAACTTGCGTGATGTGATTTATTATATTTTTAAATCTGCATTTTCATGTTCTTAGTGGTACCTGAGAAATGGTAAATATTCTTGACAGAGGAACAGGCAAGAGTGGACACAGGAATGAATGCAAAAGGCCTCTGAATGTTTTGCTTTTAAATGAGTTTTAGGCATTTGCTTTGAATAGAAATGATATTGGATCTGCTGAGAAGATAATTCTCAAATTGACGTCATTTAAAAAATTTAAAAAGTTACCACAGCTAAGCTCCTAGTTAAAAATACCAGTTGCCGAAAGTTGGAAGCATTTGTCAGGTTTTAAGAAAAGAATAATTGAATACTTGAAGGGCTTTATAGCACAGACTTCAGCATATTATTAGTACTAATAATGCTCCGTTTGAACATTGATCTCAGAGAAACCATCTACTTGGCAAACAAATCAGCAACTCCCATTACCAGAGCAGTTGTGATGAATGTCAGTCCCTGATGAGGCAGACTAATTTCCCATGAACACGTCATTAAACCTGGCTCTGTATGCAGTGTACGATGTCTCAGCAATCAAAGATGCTGTGGAGTTCCAAACATCTTAAGAGCAGCAGCTGAAATACAATTTACTTCTTACTGAAGGAAAAGTGATCACCCAGGCACAAAATCTAGTCTGTGGAAAAAGAAAACGAGTAGGATGGAGCCACCGGAGAGTCTGAGTTGCTTTGCTTTTCAAGTATTTCTCAGGACTCGTCTGCTATGGTGTGCAGCTTGAGGTGATTTGTGACAGACTATTGAGGAGATTTGGAAGGTGTCCTTTAGGTAATTATGCAAAAAAGTATGGAAATATAAAAAAAAGTCAAATGATTTCTATATGCTTCTGGTGTATCCTCGTATAATGCCTTAATTTACAACAGCATCTACTTCACAGTATGCAGCACATTAACCAGCTGGAATCTCTGGTCCCTGTGATTGGGAGAAGAGAGACAGCCACATGAAAATTGGAAAAAAACACAAGGTAGCGTGCTGCTAATTCAAGAGAAAGTTACCTGGGAATACTTCATCAGAGAGGCTCATTGAGATCTATTACCATTTCCAAAGCCGCACCAAGAACAGCCACACTGTGCCTTATTGCTAACTTTTGCATTTCCTCATGCAGAGAATAAAATTTGTTGCACTGATTCAATGCACTTATTACTCTTTCATTAAAATAAAAAAAAGGTTTTGAAGTAAGTCATATGCTTGAATTCTATTAACTGTTATGGAATAACATAGAATAAAATTACAGGAAAATAAGGTACTTTCGTGTATTGAATACCTAACATAAGCCCCATCCTTTGCTAAATATTTGTATGCATTAATTCGTTAAGCATCTGAAGTAGGTGTATCTTCTGCTTAGATGTACAGAAAATGGATTTTAAAATGTTCCTGGTCACGTGGCTAAAGAATAACAGTATTGAGTCTTAAAGCAGGTCTTTGGACTCCAAAGTCCTTGCTAATACTGCTATGCTGTGATCTTCCTTTTTCAGAAGACCAGGGAGTAGTAAATACCATGCTTGCTTTAACAGTGAAGCCACTAAGGTTAGGGACCATAAGTAACTTAGGCTATGGCAATTAGATGAGCCCAATAGGAGGTCAGGCAGATGTTCAACTCCCCAGGAACCCCACTGCCAGCATCTTCTCCCTGGTTGATATCTCTTGCCCAGATTGTTCAGGGGAACTCACATTATCTTTTGAGGGGGCCTCAGACATTGCCAGCTGAACAAGGAATGTCAAACAAATTCATTGAGCATTTAAACACAAAACTAATGAAGGAATAGATACCATGTCTTTCTTTAAAACAAACTATGCCTAACTAACCTGTGCAGGTTCTTCCAGCAGGTAAAGAAACATGCACATAAGGAAGAACCAGTGGCCATAACTGAAGACGAATTTAGGCTTTCAAAAACCTTTCCCCAGTGAAAGCTACTGGGCAATATAATTACCATAGCTTTTGTGGCTTATTTTACTGTATCTGAAAAACTAGAACAAAGATAGAAAACCGATGAAGGAGAGAAAGGGACACTTTACAAAATGAAGAAATGCTAGTGGTATAGTACACCAAGAATTAAAGCTTAGGAAAAATTTACTTTCAAAATTGTACATATAGCCTTAAGAAATAAAAACCCTACATTCGCATACAACAGATTCTCATTAGAAACATCAAGATAACAAAGAAGCTGGTAAATTTCTCCAAGATCATGGGAATGGGCTAGAAGATAAAAGATGAATTTCAAGTGGTCAAGAAGTTAGTAATATGTATTACATAATTCACTGAACACCTATCATATTTTAATTTCTAGGCCAGACCCTAGAAATAAACAAAAGGCTCCAGCAACACAGTAAATTCCTGATTCTTGGTTTGTAAGTGCAATGACATCTGTGGTGCCAGATATTTGAATAAAATTGATAAAATTTCTTTACTTTGTAAGGCATATTGTATAGATACAAAAAACTATAACATAATGCAATAAATACAAGGAGAGAAAAATAATGCCTTAGCAAAGGGATTCTCTACTTTAGCTTATTTTATTTATTATTTTTGAGATGAAGGTTTGCTCCTGTTGCCCAGACTGGAGTGCAATGGCATGACCTCAGCTCACTGCAACATCCACCTCCCAGGTTCAAGGGATTCTCCTGCCTTGGCCTCCTGAGTAGCTGGAATTACAGACGCCCACCACCACGCCTGGCTATGTTTTTTTTGTTTTGTTTTGTTTTGTATTTTTAGTAGAGATGGGGTTTCACCATTTTGATCAGCTGGTCTTGAACTCCTGACCTCAGATGATCCACCAGCCTCGGCCTCCCAACGTGCTGAGATTACAGGTGTGAGCCACCGTCCTCTGCCTACCCTAGCTTTATCGACCATTTAAGCTGAACAATTCTTTACTGTAGGGGGCTGTCTTGTGCATTGTAGGATATTTAGAAGCACCTCTGGCCAGTAGCATGTCTTCTCCCCACCCCCAAGTTTTGACAATCAAAAATGTCTCCAGATATTGCCAGTGTCATAAAGGAGGGATGCACAATTGCTTCAGTAGTATGAACAAGGGACATTTAACACAGCCTGAAGATGGTGGTGGGGAGGGGTGTAGTGCAGGGGAGTAGAAGAAGGGTGGGAGGCTGAGGGAAGGTTTTAGAAATCATACCAACATAGTCTTTGAGTAGGTAGTAGCCAGCCAAAGGCAAGACATGCCATCAGCATTCATGAAGGCAAAAGGAAGAAAAAACCATGACTCCTCAGTTTGGAAATTCAATCCCCTCTATTTCATTGAATATTTATTGAGCGCCTACCATATGCCAGGTGCTAAGAGTGCAAAATTTCAAAGGAGTTCACAGTCCAGTTCAGCAACTCTCAATCTCATCTCCTCACAGTTATGTATTACGTGATATTGTGATCATTTGTGGGATTTGTCTTACATAATTTGTTACTAGTATTTGTCTTTTAAGAAGAGTTAGGGGGTGGTTTGCTATCGTCAATAATTAATCCCTAAAATGAAATCATTTTGATGCACTGGCATTCTAATAACTTGTTTTGAGTGATAGATAAAGCGGTAGCAATAATAGAAGATTGACTTGTAGGGCAAACCTGCAGTTCAACCTGCTTACCTTGCAGCTCAGAAATAGTTGTCCAAGTGATTCTTATGCATTTTGGTGAATGACAGCCTAAGACCTGTTATTTAAACTAGAGAAGAGAGAGAAGTAAATGAAGTTGTGTGTGATAAAAGCACTCATAGATTTTTGACATTTTTTTCTTGAGTTTTTAATCTCTTTGGACCTCCTTAGCATCATCTTTCCTAGTGTTCCTTCTTTCTCTTCACCCATTTTCTATGTCAGTCTCATTTAGTGTCTTCTGTTGTTCTAGTCAATGGAAAACCTTCAACATACACATTTTTGAGAGCCTACTGTGTGGTGGCCATTATTTTAGACAAATTTGGGTTTTCTCAGATATGCAGATATTGGTAACTTTCAGTAATTTGGGGGTGAGATGAAGAGTATAAAAATTACATGGGCTTTATTTTGTTAGGTTATTGCCTTTGCCCCCTCTTACATTCCCTTGAATGAACATGGTGCCATGATCAAAATCATCAAGGAGGAAAGGACTTGTGGTGAGGGACATATGCCTTATGTTTCTAGTATATTAAAAAACAAAAACAAAAACAGAGAAGAGGTTTAGAATCTTAACTGTTCAAAATATTCTTCCTGGGCCATCATCCAAATGTATGACTTCAAATACCAGCTGTACATTGGTGACTGTGATTCTCTTTGGCAGGTCTAGACCTTCCTCCCAAGCCCTAAAGCCCTCTGTATAACCCCTTGGACATCCCACAGGCACCACACACTCAGCACATGTTAAGGTAAATGTGTTTATTTATTCCCCCAACTTTTTGTCTCCTCTTATAGTTTCTACATCAATAAAAGTCACAACTCTCCATCCAGTAACTCAAGACAAAGATCTGTTCATTCTAGATTCCATTCTCCATTGGCACTAATTGTAGTGAGTCACTAGGCACTGGGTTTTCTTCTTCGGCAGATTTTTTGTCATTACAACTTCTTTCTCTTTCGATGACTGATCTTGTTTCTTCCAAACTACCTTTCTTCTTCCAGTCTTCCATGCTGCTTTTAAACAGTCAGATAAAGCTACATCCTTGCTTAAAATCTCCAAATATCTCCCACAACTATAGAATAAATTGAACCTTTTTATTCAAGTAATCACCCAAGTTCTCTTTCATTTTATCATTCATATTCATTTACCTTCCTTCAAGCTCTAGACCATGAACTTGGCCCAAAACACGATCCTATCTTCCTGGGGAAATGAAAAGTCTTGTATTGTTCTTTCTGTGGTCATTTTTGCCTTCTCATAATTCATTTTCCACATAGTATCCAGTATAATCACTTCAAAATATCACTCCTCTGTACAACCCGGATAGCATCTCTGGGAACTCAGGACAAAATACAATCTTTAACATGCCCATGAGACCCTGCGTGGGCGAGCCCCTCCTCACTGTTCACCCTGACCTCAGTTTGCTCTCAACCATACTCAGTGTGCTCTCACCACAATGGCCTCTTTCAGGTCTGTGAATGTGCCTGATTCCTTCTCTCCCCAGGGTCTTCCCACACTCTGTTTTTCTTGCCTAAAATACTCTTCCCTCCACATTTTCCCTAGCTAAGTCTTACTTATCTTTTGAGTACCTTCTTACTGAATTACCTGATTTTTCAAAAATTCCAGGCTCTTTATGTCACCCTACCTTGCTATTTTTATTTTCTTAGTATAAAATAGTTTTTCTCCTATCCAACACGGCATTACCCTGTTGTAAAGAACTCAGTTCATGAGACGTTTGCTCATCTGGGAACACGTTCTGAAAACCTCAGGCTGATTTGCATAGCTCTCCTCCATGTTCCTGTGGATTGTGATCTAACTTTGTCCACCTCATTTCAATTAAAGTCTTCTGAGAGGACTTTTTTCAGTATTGAATTTCTCTTTACTGAGGAAAATATTAACCAGCCATATTGATTCAGTAAATAGTTCAGTAAAAATGCAGTGCTGAGTTTCTTGAGAATTGAGTTTTAAAATTCCAGGCCAACCTGAAGTCAGAACATGCCTTTTATCGCTCAACTTTAGTAATTTTCCCCAGTGACCCACAGTACAACAAGTCCTAATAATCACTTGCTTAATTGAACTTATACTTATGTCCCTTTGGAGTAAAATTAATTTGGATGAATCTGACTTTTGCTAGATGTAAGTATTTTTTTTGAGATCTGGAGAAAAGTTATAGGAGAAAGGGTTGGGGGGGAACCTTTGTTTTGTTTATGTTTATAGTCGTTCTTATTGCAAAAATGTTTGCTGGGCCAACTGGAAGCAGCAGTGTTTGGAGGCTCCATAATAAGCATGTGAATCCTTCACCAAGGTATCCAGATTCTCTCATCAAAATTGACTAGAAGGCTGGCGTGACCCATGGAAAGGAGGAAGAGCAGTGAGGTGCGGTGGCCCACATGTGAGAGTCACATGGGGAAGGGGATACCCCTCCCCACAGCCAAGGGAGGCTGTGAGTAAGCATGCTACCCAGCCAGGGAAACTGTGCTTTTGCCATGGAACTGTGCAACCCATGGATTGGAAGATCCCACTTGTAAACCCATGCTACCGGGGCCTAGTGTCCCAACCCTGGAATGCACAGATGTTTACAACATCTCAGCTGGAATCTGCCTAAGCCTACTGAACTCTCTGGGGAAGTGGCAACCAGCACCGGCTGGAGCTGCCTGCTCTCTAAGCAGTTTGGACTCCTTGTGGGGAGGGGCAGCAGCTAGCACTGGGACTTGCAACTGCCTAACACACTAAGCTTCCTGGGCAGGGGAAGGACGGCACCCATTTTTATAGCTCCAGGCCGTGCTTTTCCCCTGCTGGAGCCAGGGAAGCTGGATGTCTTAGTCCCAAGATTGTTGTCATAGCCCAGCACACTGGCTGTGGCAGTCTGCAGCACCTCTTCAGGCCTAACACGAACCCATTTTTCCTCAGTGGGTGGTTTCCCTGCAGGATCTCCAGTAACTCCAGCCAGAGGCTCAGGGACAGAATTTGGATCCCCCTGGGCCCGAGCCCCTAGTGGGAGGGGTGGTTGCAGCCTCTATGGACCAGCAGACAGCCTCTCTCCCTGGTAGTTCTGAGGAATCTGGGCAGCCCAGATGAGTGGGGTTCTCCCCAGTGAAACACACCCTCTCCAGCAAGGGACAAAGTGCTTCATTAAACAGGTCCTGCTCCCTACGCCACCCAACTGGGTGAGACCCTCCATTTGTCAGACATCCTATACAGGAGTGATCCTAATGGCATCAGGTTGGTGCACCTTGAGGTCAGAGGTCCCAGAAGAAGGATCAGGCACCCATCTTTGCTGCTCTCCAGCATCCTTGAGTGACAACTTCAGGCTTGGGAGCAAATCAGAAAAATAGGGTCTGAAGTGAACCCCCAGCAAACTGCAGCAGCCCTACAGAAGACGGACCTGACTATTGAAAGAAAAGCAGAACGTGACAACAACTGCATCAACAACAACAAAAACAAAAAGGTGCCCACAAAAACTCCATCCAAGGTCAGCAGCCTCAAAGACTGAAACTAGACAAACAAAGATGAGGAAGAATCAAAGAAAAAAGTGCTGAAAGCCCAAAAGGCCAGAGTGCCTCTTCTCCAATGGTTGCAATGCCTTTCCATCAAGGGTACAGAACTGGACAAAGGATCAGATGGATTAATTGACAGAAGTAGGCTTTGGAAGATGGGTAATAAAAAACTACGATGAGCTAAAGGAGCATGTTCTAACCCAATGTAAAGAAGCTAAGAACCTTGATAAAAGTTAGAGGAATTGCTAACTAGAATAACCAGTTTAGAGAGGAACATAAATGACCTGATGGAAGTGAAAAACACAGCACAAGAACTTCGTAAAGTATACACAAGTATCAATAGCTGAATCGACCAAGCGGAGGAAAGGGTATCAGAGTTTGAAGACCACCTTACTGAAATAAGACATGCAGAAAAGAACAGAGAAAAAAGAATGAAAAGAAATGAAAAAAGTCTCCAAGAAATATGGGACTTCATAAAAAAGACTGAACCTACAATTGATTGGAGTACCAGAAGGAGACAGGGAGAATGGAAACAAGCTGGAAAACACAAGAGAACTTCCCCAACCTAGAAAGACGGCCAACATGCAAACTTGGGAAATACAGAGAACACCATTAAGATACTCCACAAGAAGATCAACCCCAAGACACACAATCATCAGATTCTCTAAGGTCGAAATGAAGGAAAAACTGTTAAAGGCAGCCAGAGAGAAAGGCCGGGTTATCTACAAAGGGAAGACCATCAGACTAAGAGTGGACCTCTCAGAAGAAACTCTACAAGTCAGAAGAGATTGGGGGCCAATATTCAATATTCTTTAAAAAAAAAAAAAGTTTTCAACCTAGAATTTCATATCCAGCCAAACTAAGATTCATAAGTGAAGGAGAAATAAAATCCTTCCCAGACAGGCAAATGCTGAGGGGTTCTATTACCACCATGCCTGCCCTGCAAGAGCTCCTAAAAGAAGCACTAAATATGGAAAGCAAAAGCCAGTACCAGTCACTGCAAAAACACACCAAAATATAAAGACCAATAACAGTATGAAGAAACTGCATCAACTAATGAGCATAATAACCAAATGGCATCATGATGACAGGATCAAATTCACACTTAAAAATACCAACCTTAAATGTAAATGGGCTAAATGCCTCAATTAAAAGACACAGACAGTAAAAACTCATTGGTGTGCTATATTCAGGAGACCCATCTTACACGCAAAGACACACAGATGCTCAAAATAAAGGGATGGAGGAAAATTTACCAAGAAAATGGAAAGCAAAAATAAAGGAGGAGTTGCAATTCTAGTCTCTGACAAAAGAGACTTTAAACCAACAAAGATCAAAAAAGACAAAGAAGGGCATTACATAATGATAAAGGGAACAATACAACTGGAAGAGCTAACTATTCTAAATATATATGTACCCAATACAGGACCACCTAGTTTCATAAAACAAGTACTTAGAGACCTACAAAGAGACTTAGACTCCCACACAATAGTAGTGGGAGACTTTAACACCCCACTGTCAGCACTAGACAGATCAATGGAACAGAAAATTAACAAAGATATTCAGGACTTGAACTCAGCTCTGGATCAAGTGGACCTAGTAGATGTCTATAGAACTCTCTACCCCAAATCAACAGAATATACATTCTTCTCAGTGCCACATGGCACTTACTCTAAAATCAACCACATAATTGAAAGTAAAACACTCCTCAGCAAATGCAAAAGACTGAAATCATAACCAACAGTCCCTCAGACCATAGTGCAATCAAATTAGAACTCAGGATTAAGAAACTCACTCAAAACCCCACAATTTTGTGGAAATTGAACAACCAGCTCCTGAATAACTCCTGGCTGGCTAAATGATGAAATTAAGGCAGAAATCAAGAAGTTATTTGAAACCAATGAGAACAAAGAGACAATGTACCAGAGTCTCTGGGACAAAGCTAAAGCAATCTTAAGAGGGAAATTTATAGCATTAAATGACCACATCAGAAAACTAGAAAGATCTGAAATCAACACTCTAACATCACAATTAAAAGAGTTAGAGAGACAAGAGCAAACTAATCCAAAAGCTAGCAGAAGACAAGAAATAACTAAGATCAGAGAAGAATTGAAGGAGATAGAAACACAAATACCCTCCAAAAAATCAATGAATCCAGGAGCTGGTTTTTTGAAAAAAAAAAATTAACAAAATAGACTACTAGCTAGACTAATAAAGAAGAATGGGAGAATCAAATAGACGCAATAAAAAATGATAAAGGAGATATTACCACTGACCCCACAGAAATACAAACTACCATCAGAGATTACTATAAACACCTCTGCACAAACTAGAAAATCTAGAAGAAATGGATAAATTCCTGGATGCATACACCCTACCAAGACTAAACCAGGAAGAAGTTGAATCCCTGAATAGACCAATAACAAGCTCTGAAATTGAGGTAGTAAGTAATAGCCTACCAACCAAAAAAAGCCCAGGACCAGACAGATTCACAGCTGAATTCTACCAGAAATACAAAGAGGACCATTCCTTCTGAAACTATTCCAAACCATTGAAAAGGAGAGATTCCTCCCTAACTCATTTCATGAAGCTGGCATCATCCTGATACCAAAACCCAGAAGAGATACAACAAAAACAACAACAAAATTTCACGCCAACATCCCTGATGAATGTCAATGTGAAAATCCTCAATAAAATACTGGCAAACTGAATCTAACAGCACATCAAAAAATGTATCCATCATGATCAAGTCGGTTTCATCCCTGGGATGCAAGGCTGGTTTAACATACACAAATCAGTGAATGTAATCTATCACATGAACAGAATCAAAGACAAAAACCACATGATTATCTCAACAGATGCAGAAAAGGCCTCTGATAAAAATTCAACATCACTTCATGTTAAAAACTCAATAAGCTAAGAGTGCCATTGATGGAACATATCTCAAAATGATAAGAGCTATTTATGGCAAAACCAAAGCCAATATCATGTTGTATGGGCAAAACCTGGAAGCATTTCCTTTGAAAACTGGTACAAGACAAGAATGCCCTCTCTTACCACTCCTATTCAACATAGTATTGCAAGTTCTGTCCAGGCCAATCAGATAAAAGAAAGAAACAAAGGCTATTTAAATAGTAAAGAAAGTCAAGTTGTCTCTGTTTTCAGATGACATGATTTTATATTTAGAAAACTCCATCATCTCAGCCCAAAAACTTCTTGAACTGATAAGCAACTTCAGCAAAGTCTCAGGACACAAAATCAATTTGCAAAAATCACTCCAACAGTAGACAGAGAGCTGAATTATGAATGAACTCCCATTCACAATTGCTACAAAGAAAATAAAATACCTAGAAATACAACTAACAATGTATGTGAAGAACCTCTTCAAGAAGAATTACAGACCACTGCTCAAGGAAATAAGAGAGGACACAAACAAATGGAAAACTATTCCATCCTCATGGATAGGAAGAATCAATATCGTGAAAATGGCAATACTGTCCAAAGTAATTTATAGATTCAATGCTATTCCCATCAAACTACCATTGGCATTCTTCACAGTATTAGAAAAAACTATTTTAAATTTCATATGAAATCAAAGAATACCCCGTATAGCCAAGACAACTATAAGCAAAAAGAACAAAGCTGGAGGCATCATGCTACCTGGCTTCAAACTACACTACAAGGCTACAGTAACCAAAACAGCACAGTACTGGTACCAAAACAGGCATACAGACCAGTGGAGCAGAACAGAGACCTCAGAAATAACACCACACATCTACAACCATCTACAACTTTGACAAACCTGACAGAAACAAGCAATGCAGAAAGGATCTCCTATTCAGTAAATAGTGCTAGGAAAACTGGCTAGCCATATGCAGAAAAAGGAAACTGGATCCCTCCCTTACACCTTATACAAAAGTTAACTCAAGATGGATTAAAGACTTAAGTGTAAAGCCCAAAACCATAAAAACCCCAGAAGAAAACCTAGGCAATACCATTCAGAACATAGAGATGGGCAAAGACTTCACGACAAAATTGCCAAAAGAAATTGCAACAAAAGCCAAAATTTGCAAATGGGATCTAATTAAACTAAAGAGCTTCTGCACAGCAAAAGAAACTATCATCAGAGTAAACAGACAACGTACAGAATGGCAGAAAATTTTTGAAATCTAACCATCTGACAAAGGTCTAATGTCAATAATTTACAAATAATTTAAACATATTTACAAGAAAAAAGCAAGCAGCACCATCAAAAAGTAGGCAAAGGATATGAGCAGACACTCCTTAAAAGAAGACATTTATGCAGCCAACAAACATATATAAAAAAAGCTCAACATCACTGATCAGAGAAATGGAAATCAAAACCACAATGAGATATCATTTCACCAAATCAGAATGGCAATGATTAAAAAGTCAGGAAACAATAGATGCTGGTGAGGCTGTGGAGAAACAGGAATGCTTTTATGCTGTTGGTGGGAATGTAAATTAGTTCAACCATTGTGGAAGACAGTATAGCAATTCCTCAAGGATCTAGAACCAGAAATACCATTTGTCCCAGCAATCCCATTACTGGGTATATGCCCAAAGGAATATACATCATTCTACTATAAAGACACATGCACACATATGTTTATTGCAGCACTATTTACAATACCGAAGACATGGAACCAACCCAAATGCCCATCAATGATAGACTGGATAAAGAAAATGTGGTACATATACACCATGGAATACTTGCCAGGATGTGGATGAAGCTGGAGGTCATCATCCTCAGTAAACTAACACAGAAACAGAAAAACAAACACTGCACGTTCTCACTCATTAGTGGGAGTTGACCATTGAGATCACATGGACACAGAGAGGGGAACAACACACATCAGGGCCTGTTGGGAGTTGGGGGGGCGGTGAGGGGAGGGAACATAGAGGACAGGTCAGTAGGTGCAGCAAACCACCATGGCACACGTATAACTTTGTAACAAACCTGCATGTTCTGCACATGTATTCCATTTTTTTTAAGAAGTAAAGAAAAATAATTTAAAAAAAGTTTACTCACCCTTATATTTTACTACCTTGGGGTCTACCATGAATTCCCGACAATAAATTTTCATAGAGATGCAGGGCTGGCTTTTGTTTTTGCATATGACAGAGTCCCTAGTAGCTTTATGCAGAAAGAACTACTGAAGACAGCATTTCTCTTAGTGGGTGGTGGGAGTACTTTTAATAAGGACACCCCAGTATATAGGTGGTAATTTCAAAATGCCCCACTTAACCTGATTCAGTTATCCCCCTTAGTATCTATGGTAGTCAAGAGCAGCTATCTGCAAGTGCACCAACAACTATTTAGACTTGTGAATAATATTCAGGTTTATCCTTAGTTATTACAGATTTTTTTTGCTGGTCAAGGAATGATAAACAGGATTTTCTTCTTTTGAAAGCATCAAGAAGAATCTGTTACATGAGGGAGGACTGAGATGCCCAGGTAATGCATTTCATATTACTCACCTTCTTAGAGTATAGAGGTTTTCTAGAAAGACTGTCTACAAAAATATTATACAACATGAATTGCTCATACTACGAATGAATAATGTCAATAGTTGCATTATTAATATATTCATGTGCCATACTAATTGCATTTAGAGTGCAAGATCTCAATCTTACATGCTCATTATTAACATTATTTTAACCACGTGAAAGTTTCTTTGAGAGATTTTGAAGCAGTTACCGTCAGTAAGAAGCAATTATAGCAGACTGATGAAAAGCAGAGGATATGGACTTCTTCCTTCCATCTCTTCCTCTCTTTCTCTTTCTTCCTTTTTTAACTCCTTTTGTTCTCCTTGTAATCTAATAAATTTATTCGAATATATATCTGTGTTAATTATTCAGTGTTTTAAATTTTCTTCAAATATCTCTTCTGTCTCAGGATTTTTGTTTTCTTCCTTAGGAATAGCTACTTTATATACATTAAATCTCCTTTGTGTGTTTTTTCCTATGTATTTTTGTGGGTACATAGTAGGTGTATATATTTATGGGGAGTTTGGGATATTTTGATATGGCATACAATGTATAATAATTACATTAGGGCAAATAGTATATTCATCACTCTAAGCATTTGTCCTTTGTTTTGCAAACAATCCAATTATACTTGTTTAGTTATTTTAAAATGCACAATTAAATTATTGTTGAATATAGTCACCCTGTTGTGCTATCAAATACTAGATGTTATTAATTTTTTCTATTTCTTTGTAGCCCCCTCAACTCCCCCTCACTACCCTTCTCAGCGTCTGGTAACCATCATTCTATGCTCTATCTCCATGGGTTCAGTCATTTTAATTTATAGATTCCACAAATAAATGAGAACCTGCAAAGCTTGTCTTTCTGTGCCTAGTTTATTTTACTTAACATAATGACCTCCAGTTCCATCCATGTTGCTGTGCAAATGACAGGTTCACATATTTTTATGGTTGAATAATACTCCATTGTCTATATGTAACATATTTTCTTTATCCATTCATCTATTGATGGACATGGGTTGCTTCCGAATCTTGGTTATTGTGAATGGTGCTACAATAAACATGGCCATGCAGATATCTCTTTGCTATACTGATTTCTTTTCTTCCAGGTATATATGTAGCAGTGGGGATGGTGGGTCATATGGTAGCTCTGTGAATATGTTTGAGGAATCTCTAAACTGTTCTCCATAGCGGTTGTACTAATTTACATTCCCACCAACAGTGTACATTTCCTTTTCTCCACATCCTCACCAACATTTATTATTGTCTCTATTTTAGATACAAACCATTTTAACTGGAATGAGGTGACATCTAATTGTAATTTTGATGAGCATTTCTCTGATGATCAATGATGCTGATAAACTTTTCATATATCTGTTTGTCATTTATATGTCTACTTTTGAGGAATGTCTATTCTGATCTGTTACCTATTTTTAAATCTTATTTTTGATTGTTTTTCTATAGAGTTGTCTGAGCTTGTTACATATTCTGGTTATTAATCCTTTGTCAGATAGAGAGTTTGCAAATATTTTCTCGCATTCTGTGTGTTGTCTCTTTCCCTTGTTGATGGTTTCATTTGCTGTTCAGAAGCTTTTTAACTAGATATGATCCCATTTGTTCACATTTGGTTTGGTTTCCTGTGCTTGTGGGGTATTGCTCAAGAAATATTTGTCTATTCCACTGTCTCCAACATTTTCTTAATTGGAAAAAACCTTTCTCTGACATTTTCTTTTAATGGTTTTATAGTTTGAGGTCTTAGATTTAAGTTTTTAATCCATTTCAATTTGATTTTTGTATATGGTGAGAGACGGGTCTACTTTCATTCTTCTGCATATGTATAACCTGTTTTCCCAGCATCCTTTGTTGAAGAGACTGTTCTTTTCCTATGTATGTTCTTGGCACCTTTATGAAAAATGAGTTCACTATAGAAGTATAAATTTGTTTCTGGTTGTTTATTCTGTTCCGCTGGTCAATGTGTCTCTTTTTATACCAGTGCTATGCTATTTTGTTTACTTTAGTTCTGTAATATAATTTGAAGTCAGATAATGTAATCCCTCCAGTTTTGTTCTTTTTGCTAGGATGTCTTTGGCTATTCTGGGTCTTTTGTGTTTTCATATAAATTTCAGGATTCTTTTTTTCTGTTCATGTGAAGAATGTCATGGGTACTTTGATAAGGATTGCATTGAATCTGTAGATTGTTCTGAGTAATATGGACATTTTAACAATATTGATTCTTCCAATCCATGAAAGTGAAATATCTTTTCATTTTTTGTGTCCTCTTCAGTTTCTTGCATCAATATTTTATTGTTTTTATTGCAGAGATCTTCTACTTTGGTTAAGTTGATTCCTAGCTATTGCAAATAGGGTTACTTTCTTGATTTCTTTTTCAGATTGTTTGCTGTTCACATAGAGAAATGTTACTGATTTTTATATGCTGATTTTGTATCCAGCAACTTTTCTGAATTTGTTTATCAGTTCTAATAGGTTTTCTGGTGGAGTCTTTAGGTTTTTCCAAATATAAGATCATGTTGACCTCAAACAGGGATAATTTGACTTCTTCCTCCTTTCCAATTTGGATGTCCTTTTTTTATTTTCTTTCACTTGTCTGATTTCTCTAGCTAGGACTTCAGCGGCCTCCTTGTCATGTTCTAGATCTTAGAGGAAAGGCTTTTAGTTTTTTTCCAATTAAGTATGATATTTTGCTCTAATAAATGAATACTTTGCTCTAAGAAGTTAATACTTTGCTGAGTCAATATCTGTATAAAATACTGAAGACCTTCTATTTGGGGTGATATGTAGGAGAAAATATGAGAACAAACTAGGTTCAATACTTGTCTCTCAGAAGCTTATAATTTAAGATATAAGACACAGATTGTATGAGAAAACAATAATAATCCTTAAGATTTTTTTTATCCCAATGGTGACATTAATTCAGCAGCTTCTACATGTTCAAAAATTTGAAATATTTTAGGTTTGTGTGTGGTTTACATTCTTCCAAAGTTTACACTGAGCAGCAATAATCAAGGGTCTCTCAGAGGGCCTGGCACATGATAAACACTCAATAAATATTAGTTGAATAAATGAATGAATGAATAGTTCATAAAATGCCTATAATGAAAATTAGGGGCAGAGGAATCAAATCATTATTTGTCAGGAACAGACACAGTATTTGCAAAGCTTAAACTGATGGGAACCATTAATACCTTCAGTATTCATGAG
The DNA here is from genome assembly GCF_008728515.1 of Papio anubis. Lineage (NCBI taxonomy): Eukaryota > Metazoa > Chordata > Mammalia > Primates > Cercopithecidae > Papio > Papio anubis. The sequence goes on from NC_044976.1 coordinate 162,331,917, forward strand.
GTGTTATCCTACCATAATTCCCAGTTAGACTGGCTCGTGTGTGGTAAAGTCTGTCTTAACTGTTCAAAAATTTACATTCAAAATATGCATCCAGGAGTGCAAAAGTGACAACAGATTAATCTGGGCTCCTCTCTTTTTAATTGGGAGACATTCTATGACCCCTTTCAAACAGGGATTGAACAGTAGGTTTTATTTGTTTTTTAGTTAATTAAATTCCCATTTTGATGAGCCAGAAAAAGCTTAGTAGTGTACTAAAAAATAGACGATGTGTGAAAAATACTAAGTTTCATATAACCTATGAACCAGATTGCAATGGAGCATTTAAAAAATGTGTCTATATATATTCTTGTTCTTTGCTAGATAAGGGGAGTGAAATTTGACTTTTTTGACATGCTACTAAACATGTCTCATGACAATTTGAGCCATGGTGCTGGCAGTTTTCTTGGCAAAAGGCCTGAGGCTATCTTACTAATTTATTAGCGTTGCCATGCATATCTGAGCTTTCTTTCTGTAATTCTTTCACTCTCATTCTCTTGGACCCTTATATTTAGTTTCCATATTAGGAGTTAACAGTGTTTCTTCTTTTTAATCCACCTGCTTCTAAATGAATAATTTTAGCCATCACTGTCCAGGAACCCTTTGAAAAATTCCTTTGTGTTACAGTCACACAGCTGTATCCTGATACTGAGACCACATTGGAGGCCCTTAGTAACATGCTTCTATTGTCTGTCCTGGGAAGCATGTCCTCTTTGCATATATGTTTCTTTCAAATTATTTTTTCTTGAGTTTTTTACATAATCTCAAACAGTCAGGCTGGCACTTTGTTCTCCCAGAGATGAAGGAGCAATAGTGATTAGGCTTTCCTGCCCTCACTCTTTCCAATTTGCTCAAATATGTGAGCTGTTCTGAGAGAAGTCACCCTGACACGTGTGACAGGCACTGTCAATTAGGTTACTAGACAAGCAGGCAGGGTCCTGGCATTGAACTGAGTCATTTGCCAATACTGGTATATACAGAATGAAAGCTGGAGAGTCAGGGTCTCTCTGACTCACTTTTTTTTTTTTTTTAGAATGCATTGTGATTTTTGATAGAGGAAGGAAGGAATTAAGACAAAACAAGGGAAGGAAGAATTTATTATTTCTTTCCACCAGCCAGCTCACTGGTTTTTCTTGCCAAGAATATACATTTAATTTATAAGACAAACACAATTCTAGTTATATATTATTTTAAATTTAGTTTACAGATAATACCATGTCTTTGGAATTAAATGATTTATTTTGAGGTAAGTAAATAAACATGAGAAAAGTAGAAATTGTAGAGGGTCTCTTAATGCAAACAAACTTCATCACTTGCGATGTGGTTAACACATATGAGCATTGAATAAAACTTGGGTTTACTGAATTACAGTGATTTTTAATATATGCCTTCTAAACATAAAGTACTGTGCTATAATAAGAGGTATATTATGATTTTCAGCAAGATACTTTATAGAAAAGATCTGTAAGAAGCAAGATAAGCTAAATTGCCCCCCCCCCATTATTATATGACAATGGCATTGTCAGGATATAGTTTAAAATCTAAGACCACCCCACATGTGGTATCTGCAAACAAGCTGAAGGCTCAAACCATCAAATTTTAAAAGACACAAGAAACCTGAAGTCATGCTGAAGGAATCCTTGTCTTGTTTTATCATTCCAAAGGAAAAATGGCCCCATAAAACCCACCATTCACAAAATATCTATAAGGAATATACTCTAATTATGTTGACACTTATCTTCATGTAATTGTTTGCCTGTTAACATGAAGGTTTTGGACATGAATATTTCTTTTTTTCTTTTTTGTGAAGTAATGAATATTTTATTTTATTTTTTTTTCATTAAAACACTTATTTTTATTAGATTATCTTTGAAATTGTTTTTTTTTATTTTTTATTTTATATTATTACTATACTTTAAGTTCTAGGGTACATGTGCATAACGTGCAGGTTTGTTACATATGTATACTTGTGCCATGTTGCTGTGCTGCACCCATCAACTCGTCAGCACCCGTCAACTCGTCATTTACATCAGGTATAACTCCCAATGCAATCCCTCCCCACTGCCCCCTCCCCATGATAGGCCCCGGTGTGTGATGTTCCCCTTCCCGAGTCCAAGTGATCTCATTGTTCAGTTCCCACCTATGAGTGAGAACATGCGGTGTTTGGTTTTCTGTTCTTGTGATAGTTTGCTAAGAATGATGGTTTCCAGCTGCATCCATGTCCCTACAAAGGACACGAACTCATCCTTTTTTATGGCTGCATAGTATTCCATGGTGTATATGTGCCACATTTTCTTAATCCAGTCTGTCACTGATGGACATTTGGGTTGATTCCAAGTCTTTGCTATTGTGAATAGTGCTGCAATAAACATACATGTGCATGTGTCTTTATAGCAGCATGATTTATAATCCTTTGGGTATATCCCCAGTAATGGGATGGCTGGGTCATATGGTACATCTAGTTCTAGATCCTTGAGGAATCGCCATACTGTTTTCCATAATGGTTGAACTAGTTTACAATTCCACCAACAGTGTAAAAGTGTTCCTATTTCTCCACATCCTCTCCAGCACCTGTTGTTTCCTGACTTTTGAATGATCGCCATTCTAACTGGTGTGAGATGGTCTTTCATTGTGGTTTTGATTTGCATTTCCACACATCTACAGCCATCTGATCTTTGACAAACTGGAGAGAAACAAGAAATGGGGAAAGGATTCCCTATTTAATAAATGGTGCTGGGAAAATTGGCTAGCCATAAGTAGAAAGCTGAAACTGGATCCTTTCCTTACTCCTTATACGAAAATTAATTCAAGATGGATCAGAGACTTAAATGTTAGACCTAATGCCATAAAAACCCTAGAGGAAAACCTAGGTAGTACCATTCAGGACATAGGCATGGGCAAGGACTTCATGTCTAAAACACCAAAAGCAACGGCAGCAAAAGCCAACATTGACAAATGGGATCTCATTAAACTAAAGAGCTTCTGCACAGCAAAAGAAACTACCATCAGAGTGAACAGGCAACCTACAGAATGGGAGAAAATTTTTGCAATCTACTCATCTGACAAAGGGCTAATATCCAGAACCTACAAAGAACTCAAACAAATTTACAAGAAAAAAACAAACAGCCCCATCAAAAAGTGGGCAAAGGATATGAACAGACATTTCTCAAAAGAAGACATTCATACAGCCAACAGACACATGAAAAAATGCTCATCATCACTGGCCATCAGAGAAATGCAAATCAAAACCACAATGAATATTTCTTTCTAATATTCAAACTGGTTTTAAGAACTGGTTTTAAGAACAAAAGAATGAATATGTCTACAAATTATCAGGTACTTAGCTTCAAATAGCAATTCACATAAAGGCAGCAACTTGAAGACAAACTTTTTTCAGAATTAATTTTAGGGCTCCCCCTCTACCGATTCCTCAGTTGTTGCTGAACCACGGGTAAGTGTTAAGTTTTAGTCTTTACATACACATATATATTTACATAGGAAATGTGAATAAAAATATATTAAACAAGATAGAGGTTATGTGTTCAAATAACATATTCAGAAAATATAAATGTTAAGCTCATTTTTCGCAATGTTAACACATTATTCACTACTTTTTCACCAAAGTAGTTATCAGAATGTAAAAACTGTTAAAACATACTATATGTGTGGAATGTGATAAAATTGCCACTCCATTAACAGAGAAAGAAAACCAGGAGGGAGGGGGGGAGAGAGAGAGAGAGAGAGAGAGAAATAAAAAAAAATAACAGAAACAATGCATTATTTATTTCATTTTTGCAGAAAAAAGCGAGTGAAAACCATAACTGTTTCTCATTTTATTAGTAATATTCAATGTTCATGTTGCTCTATAAATCTAAACATGCTTGCATTGTTTTAAAAATCAATAAATCTCTTGCTGTACTTTTGTTCAAAAGAGTCAATTTATGGTTATATTTATTTGTTTTGGATAGAACAAGAGAAAACTCTCACTGGAGTTTTCTATAAGAAATTTCAATTTCTAACAGAACAATATACAGTCAGCTCACCGTGTCCATGGGTTCTCCATCCACCAATTCAACTGACTGAAGATCAAAACATTTTTTTTTTAAATTGCATGTGTATTGCACATGTACAGGCTTTTATTCTTGTTACTACTGCCTAAACAATAAAGTATAACAACTATTGTACTAAGTATTATAAGTAATCTAGGGATGGTTTAAAGTACATGGGAGAATGTGCATAGCTTAGGTGCAAATACTACATCATCTTATATTAGGGACTTTAGCATCCTCTGATTTTTGCTTCCACGGGGTCCTGAAACCCATGCCCCATGGATACTGAAGAATGACTTTGTTGATCAGTAATTCAGAAGATTTCTAGCAGTCCTTGTGTGCTAAATGTCTTTACAGTACCAGAGCACTTGATGGAACAGAAGCAGCACACACCATTCCTATTTAAAAGACAATTTTGCACCTTTGAATTAATGGTAAACCAGGAAAAAAAATCCGTCATACAGTATAACATTGTTTAGAAGGTTATAAAATTTTAAAAAAGCTATAGCATGTGTATGGTGGGGATTTCAAGATTAATTAAGTCAGTGCAACAAGGTGTCTTATGTTTTTGTGACTGAAACAGTGTAACCAGAGATGTACTACAAATGGAAACAACCATTAATGGAGCAGGGTCATATTTTATAACTCTAAAAGGATGCCACTCATGACATTGTATCATCCCTCTGCTCATACATTTTAAAAATTTCCTTGTAACTGAATCAGCATGTAATCTTATAGTATCTTATAAGAAAGTCACTTGACCTCCCATTTCCCAATATGGGCTGAGAAGGACTCCATACTTCTATATTTGAGACCTTGGGGACACACTGTAACCAAATTTGGGAGTCTGTGCCTGTAACAATAGCTGAGTCTTGACCAATCCCAGAAGCCATACTTCAACCACTCATACACTGTTGTCAAGTATTCAAACTCTGTTGAAAGAAGGCATACACTGAGCTGTAACCAATTCAATTGTTTCTGTACCTCACTTCCCATTTCTGTAACGTCACTTCCCCTTTTTTGTCTTTAAATCTTCTTCCACCACATGACTGCCCTGGAGTCTCCCTGAATCTGTTGTGATTCTTCTGGGGGTTGCCCAATTCGCAAATCATTCATTGCTCAGTTAAACTCCTTTAAATTTAATTTGGCTGAAGTTTTTCTTTTAACACCATCTAGTTTCTGCTACATTTCTCTGTTCCTCTTTTAGAAAAAGTGTATTAAAAATAGTATCCATATCCTTATATCCAATTATGTTCATACTTCTTTTGCCTACTCCACTTATGCTTTAGTGCCCTTGGTGCCACTGAAACTGTACTTGGGGAGGTAAAAGTCACCAATGATATGCATGTTCCCCAATCTAGTATTTCTTAAAAAGAAGTTTCATAAATTTAAGGTGTATGTAATGTTTTGAAATGCCTACACATAGTAAAATTATATTATAGTCAAGCAAATTCACGTATCCATCACTTCACATCTCGTATCCTTTTTTGTGTAGTGAGAGCACCTGAAATTGACTTTTATCAAATTTCTTTCTTTTTTTGAGACAGAGTCTTGCTTCATTGTGGAAGCTGGAATGCACTGGCATAATCATGGATCACTACAGTCTCGACCTCCTGGGTTCAAAAGATGCTCCCATCTCAACCTTCTGAGTAGCTGGAACTATAGATGTGCACCACCACACCCAGCTAATTTTTAAATTTTATGTAGCGATGGGATCCCATTCTGTTGCCCAGGCTGGTCTTGAATTCTTGAGCTCAAGTGATCCCCCCACCTCAGCCTCTCAAAGTGCTGGGATTACAGGCAGAAGCCACCAACCCTGGCCTCAGATTTTTAGTGTACAATACTATAACTATAGTCATCACGCTATACTTTAGATCATGAGATTAGATTTTTTTTTTCATTCTATGTAACTGTTAACTTTATACTCTTTTACCAGTACCTCCCCATTCCCCCTACCTCCTCACCCCAGGTAACCACCATTTTACTCTCTATTTCTATGTATTTGATCTTTTAACATTGCAAATATAATTGAGCTCTTGAAATATTTTTCTTTCTGGTCTAGCTTATTTCACTTAGCATAATGTCCTTCATTTTCATCCATATTGTTATGAATGACAGAATCTCCTTTTAAAAAGTTGAATAATATTTCATTGTGTATATATCTGCCACAGCATTTAAAATCTGTTCTTTTGTTGATGGACATTTAGGTTGTTTGGCTATTGTAAATAATGTTGTAATGATCATGAGAGCTCAGGTATCTCTTCAAGGTCCTGATTTTACTTCCTTTGGATGTATACACAGAAGAGGGATTGCTAGATCATATGGTATTTTCATTTTTATTACTTTAAGGAACCTTCATACTGTTTTACATATTGACTATACCAATTTATATTGTCACCAACAGTGTACAAAGCTTCCCTTTCCTCTACATCCTCATCAACACTTACCTATTTTCTTTTTATAATAGTCATCCTAACAGGTATTATAGTAACATCTCATTGTGGTTTTTATTTGCATTTGTCCAGTGTTGCTTTTCAGATACGACTTATCCTTTTGTATGTCATCTTTGGAAAAAAATCTGTTCAAGTCCTTGCCTATTTTTAAATTGGATTATTGGTTTCTTTATTGCTGTTATTGTTGAGTTGTAGGAGATACTTACATGTTTTGAATATTAACCCTCATCAGATATATGGTTTGCAAATATTTTCTTTCAATCCATGGGTTGCCTTTTCATTTCACTAATTAGTTCCTTTGCTGTGCAGAAGTTTTAAAGTTTGATGTAGTTCCACTTGTATATATTTGATTTTGTTGGCTTAGCTTTTGCTATTATATCCAAGTAATTATTATCAATGCCAATATCAAGAAGCTTTTCCCCATGTTGTTTTCTGGGTGTTTTACTGTTTCAGTATTACATTTAAGTATTTAAATTTGTGTTGTTTTAAGTAATTAATTTTGTGTTGATTTTTGTGTATGGTGTAAGGGTACAGTTTTATTCTATTTTATTTTACATGTGGATATCCAGTTTTCCCAGAGCCATTTATTGAAGAGACTATTCTCTCTCCATTGTGTATTCTTGGTGCCCTTGTTGAAAATTGATTGAATATATACGTTAGGGTCTATTTCCAGCCTCTCAATTCATTTCTATTGGTCTGTATTTCTATGATTATGCCAGTAACAGTGTTTTGATAGCTATAGCTTTGTAATATAATTTTAAATCAGGAAGTGTAATGCCTCCAACTTTGTTCTTTCTCAAGGTGACTATTTGGGGTCTTTTGTGGTTACATACAAATTTTAGAATTGTCTTCTCTATGTTGGTTAAAAATACCATTTGGGACTCTGATGGGGATTGCATTGAACCTGTATATCATTTGGGGTGGTACGGACATTTAAAAAATGTTAATTCTTCAAATCCATGAACACAAGATATCTTTCAGTTTATGTGTTCTTCAATTTGTTTCATCAGTGCTTAATAGATTTTAGTGTACGAATCTTTCAGCTCCTTGGTTTAATTTATTTGTTAGTATGTTATTCTTTTTGATGATATTATAAATGAAATTATTTTCTTGATTTCCTTTTCAGATAGATTGTTGTTGATGTAAAGAAGTGCAACTGATTATTCTATGTAGATGTTGTATCCTGCAAATTTACTGAATTTATTTATTAGTTTTAAAAGGTTTTTTTTTGTTTGTGTGTGTAATCTTAAAGGGTTCTATGTACAGGATCACATCATCTGCAAAGAGAAATAATTTTATATTTTCTTTTATGATTTAGATACCTTTTATTTCTTTTTCTGTCTGACTGCTTTTGCCAGTACTTTCAGTAATAAAAGTGGTGGGAGTAGGCATCCTTGGCTTGTACAAGACCTTAGAGGAAAGATTTTTCTCTAAGATAACGTTGATGATCATGTTAGCTATGGGCTCTTTATAAATGGCCTTCAATGTTTTGAGCAAATTTCTTTCTATACCTATTTGTTGAGAGTTTTTACCATAAAAGGTGATAAAGTTTGTCAAATGTTTTTCTGTGTATATTGAGATAATATAGTTTTTATTTTACATTCTGTTAATTTCATATATCACATTGATTGATTGCATATCTTAAACCAACCCGCATACCAGAGATAAGTCTCACTTGGTCAGGGTGTATAATTGCTTTGACATGTTGTTGAATTTTGTTTGTAAGTATTTGATTGAGGATTTTTGCATCAATATTAATCAGAGATATTGGCCTATAGTTTTCTTGTGGTATCTTTCTCTAGCTTTAGTATCGGGATGATGCTGGTTTTGTAAAATGAGTTCAGAAGTATTCTCCGTACAAGCTTGAGTGAACCGAGATCACGCCACTGCACTCCAACCTGGGCAACAGAGCGAGACTCAGTGTCACACACACACATACACACACACACAAAAGAAGTATTCTCCGTACTTCTGGTTTTGGGAAGACTTTAAGAATGATTAGCATTAATTATTTTTAAAATGTTTGGCAGCATTCACCCATGAAGACAGCAAGTCTTGGGCTTTATTTTGTTGTTGGGAGTTTTGATTATTGATTTAGTCTCCTTAGTCATTATTGATCTGTTCATATTTTCTGTTTCATCATGATTCAGTCTTATTAGGTTGTATACATCTATGGATTTCTCCATTTCTTCTAGGACCTCCAATTTGTTGGCATATAATTATTCATAGAAGTATCTTCTAATTCTTTGTATTTCTGTGGCATCAGTTGTATCTTTTCTTTTACTTATAATTGTATTTATTAGAGTCTTTTTTCAACCCAGCTATAAAATTGTCAATTTTGTTAATTCTTGCAAAAAATCACAGCTTTTTGTTTGTTGTTGATTTTTTTTTCTATTATCTACTTGAGTTACTCTTGCTCTGATTTTTATTATTTCCTTCCTTCTGCTAATTTTGGCTTTAGTTTGTTTTTTGTCTAGGTATTTGAGGCGTAAAGCTAGATTATTTATTTGAGGTGATTATTCTTTTTGAATGTAGGCATTTATTGCTATAAACTTTCCTCTGTAGCTTTTGCTGCATCCCGTAAGTTTTAGTAAGTTGTGCTTTCATTTTTGTCTTTAGATATTTTTTAAATTCTCTTTTGATCTCCTCTTTGATGCAGTGGTTTTTCAAGAGTGTATTATTTAGTTTCCACATATCTGTGAATTTTCCCATTTTGTTGCTGTAGTTGATTTTTAGTTTCATTTAACTGTGGCCAGAAAAAAATACTTGGTACTGTTCTGATCTTCTTCAATTTGTGAAGACTTGTTTTGTGACCTAACATATTCTGGAGAAGGTTTTATGTGTGCTTGAGAGGAGTGTGTATTCTTTTACTGTTGGGTGAAAAGGTCCGTATTTGTTTTGTAGATCCATTTGGTCTATAGGGTTGTGCAGTCTGAATTTTTTTTTTTTTTTGAGATGGAGTCTTGCTCTGTCACCCAGCCTGGAATGCAGTAGTGTCATCTCGGCTCACTGCAAGCTCTACCTCCCGGGTTCAAGCGATTCTCCTGCCTCAGCCTCCTGAGTAGCTGGGACTACAGACGTGCACCACCACACCCAGCTAATTTTTGCATTTTTAGTAGAAACGGGGTTTCACCATGTTGGCCAGGATGGTCTCGATCTCTTGACCTCATGATTTGCCCACCTTAGCCTCCCAAAGTACTGGGATTACAGGCGTAAGCCGCTGCGCCTGGCCACCATCTGACATTTAATTATTGATTTGCTATCTGGATTTTCTATTCATTATTAAATGTGATGTATTTAAGTCTCTTACTATTATTCTGTTGCTATCAATTTTTCCCTTTCAGATCTGTCAATATTTATTTATATTCTTATGTGTCTGATGTTAGGTGTGTAGGTATTTACAATTATTATATCTTTCTCTTGAACTGACCATTTTATTGTTATGAACTTCTTTGTTGAGACAATTTTTGAATTAAAGTCTACTTTGTCTAGTATAAGTATAGCACTCCTGCTTTCTTTTCGGTGTTTACGTGTAATAACTTTTTCCATTCCTTTACTTTCAACCTATATGTGTCCTTGAATCTAAAATGAGCTTCTTGTACATAGTATACAGTTGAATCTTAGTTTTTAAATTAATTCAGCCACAATGTCTTTTTATATGGGAGTTTAGTAAAGTCTCTTTATTTACTTTTTATTTTTCATGGCTCATAAATTATATATGCATTCACTTACTTTATTGTTTTCAAGGACAATTATATATTAATTTTTAATTTTTATAGATTCAGCAGAAAGTTGCAAATTTCTTACATGCTTATATTGTGTAGTGGTAAAGTCTGACCTTTTAGTGTCCCTATCACCCAAATTGTATCCAATAGGTAATTTTTCAACCCTCACTCCCCACACTTTACGCTTTTGTGTTTTTCAGTGTCTCTTATTCCACTTTGTGTGTCCAGGTGTATCCATCTTTTAGCTCTCATTAATAAGTGAGAGCATGCAGTATATGATTCTCTGTTTCTGAGTTGTTTCACTTAGGATAATGGCCTCATGCCACTCACGTTGCTGTAAAAGACATAATTTCATCATTTTTTATGGTTGAGTAATATTCCATGGTATGCAAATTTTCTTTATCCAGTCCTCCATTGATGGACACTTCGATTGATCTCATATCTTTGCTATTGTGAATAGTGCTGCACTAAACATAGAAGTGCAGGTTTTTTTTATATAATAACTTTCTCCTTTGGGCTTATGGCCAAATACTGGGATTGCTGAAAGGGATGGTAGTTCTATTTTCAGTTCTTTGATAAATCTCCTTACTGTTTTACATAGAGGTTTTGCTAATTTACATTCCTACCACCAGTGTATAACATTCGCTTTTCTTTGCATCCTTGCCAATATCTGTTATTTTTTGACTTTCAGTAATGTTCGTTCTGACTGGTGTAAAATATATCTCATTGTGGCTTTAATTTGCATTTTTCTGATGATTAGTGATACTGAGCATGTTTTCATATGCTTGTTGGATTTTTGTATGTCTTCTTTTGAAAAATATCTGTTCATGTCCTTTGTCCAGTTTTTAATGGGGTTGTTTGTTTTTTCCGGTCAAGTTCTTTGGGTAGATTCTGAGTATTAGACCTTTGTTGGATGCACTGCTTGCAAATATTTTTTCCCATTCTGTAGGTTGTCTATTTACTATGCTGATCATACATTTTGCTTTGCAGAAGCTTTTTAGTTTAACTAAATTCCATTTGTCTATTTGTGTTTTTGTTGCATTTGACAAATTGGTGAATTATTTACCTAGGCCAATGTCCAGAAGAGTTTTTCCTCAGTTTTTTTTCTGAGACTTATATAGTGTCACATCATACATGTAAGTCTTCAATTCATCTTGAATTAGTTTTTGTATACAGTGAGAGCTGGGGTCCAGTTTCTTTCTTCTGCTCATGGCAATACAATTTTTCCAGCACCATTTACTGAATAGATTGTTCTTTCCCCAGTGTATATTTTTGTTGACTTTATTGAAGACAACTTAATTGTAGATATGTGGTTTTATGTCTGGGTTCTCTACTTTGTATCATTGATTTGTGTGTCTGGTTTTATATATCAGCATCATGCTGTTTTGCTTACTATAACCTTGTAGTGTAATTTGAAGTCAGGTAATATAATGCCTTTAGCTTTGTTCTTTTGTTGTTGTTTGACTACTTGACCTTTTTTATTTTTTGGTTCCTAATGAATTTTAAATTTGTTTTTTCTAATTCTATGGAAAATGATGCTGGTAATTTGAAAGGGATCACATTGGATCGGTAAACTGCTTTGGGCCATATGGTTATTTTAGCAATATAGAGTCTTCCAATCTATGAGCATGGGATGTTTTTTCATTTGTTTGTGTCATCTACTATTTCTTTCATCAGTATTTTGTAATTCTTTTTGTAGAAATCTTTTACCTCCTTGGTTAAATGTATTCCTAGGTATTTTATTTTACTTTTGTAGCTATTATAAACAAGATTACCTTCTTGATTTTATTCTTACCTTGACCATTGTTGGTGTATAGAAATGCTACTGATTTTCATACAGTCATTTTGTATCCCGAAACTTTACTAAAGTAATTTTTAAATCTAGGAGCTTTTGGAGGAGTCTAGAGTTTCCTACACATAAAATCATATCACCAGTGAATAGAAATAATTTGACTTTCTCTACTCTAATTTGGATGACTTTTATTTTGTTCTCTTGCTGGATTTCTCTGGCTAGGACTTCCAGTAATACGTTGAATAGGATTGGTGAGGGTGGGCATCCATGTCTTGTTCTAGTTTTTACAGGGAATGCTTTCAACTTTTCTCCATTCAGTATAATGTTGGCTGTGGGTTTGTCTGTTCTGGCTTTTGAGATTTGTTCCTTTGATGCCTAGATTGTGAGGATTTTTATCATGAAGGGATGTTGAATTTTTTGGAATGCCTTTTTTGCATCTATTGAGATGATCATATGGTTTTGTTTTTAGTTCTGCAATGTGGTCAGCTGCACTGATTGATTTGCATATAATGAATTATCTTTGCATTCCTGGAATAAAGCCCACTTGATCATGGTGTATTATCTTTTTAATGAACTATTGGATTTGGTTAGCTAGTATTTTGTTGAAGATTTTTCTATCTATGTTCATAAAGGATACTGGCCTGTAGTTATCTTCATCAAGGATACTGGCCTGTAGTTTTCTTTATTTCTTGTGTCCTTACTTGGAGTTTGTGTTAGAGTGATACTGAGTTCATAGAAAGAGTTAGGAAGGATTCCCTCATCTTTGCTTTTTTGGAACAGTTTTCAGTAGGATTCTTTTCAATTTTTCTTTGTATATCTGATACAATTCTGTGAATCCATCTTGTCCTGGGCTTGCTTTTGTGTGTGGGGGAGATTTTTAAAGGAGTGATTCTATTTTTTTTCTTTTTTTAAAATTATACTTTAAGTTCTAGGGTACATGTGCACAATGTGCAGGTTTGTTACATATGTATGCATGTGCCATGTTGGTGTGCTGCACCAATTAACTCATACATTAGGTATATCTCCTAATGCTATCCCTCCCTGCTCCCCCCACCCCATGACAGGCCCTGGTGTGTGATGTTCCCCTTCCTGTGTCCAAGTGTTCTCATTGTTCAATTCCCACCTATGAATGAGAACATGCGGTGTTTGGTTTTCTGTTCTTGTGATAGTTGGCTGAGAATGATGGCTTCCAGCTGCATCCATGTCCCTAGAAAGGAAATGAATTCATCCTTTTTTATGGCTGCATAGTATTCCATGGTGTATATGTGCCACATTTTCTGAATCCAGTTTGTCATTGATGGACATTTGGGTTGGTTCCAAGTCTTTGCTATTGTGAATAGTGCCACAGTAAACATGCCCATTCAGACTTCTGGAGGATTTCTATTCCTTTTCCCTTCATTTCCCAGATGGAGGCTAATTAGAAGCTGACCTTCAGGCAGGAGCTAGGAAAGTATGCAGTAAGACCTCTTCCCGGGAGAAGCTGGGAGTTGGGCATTTTTGCCTGCTCACACTGCATGGAACCTGGAGGGGATAACTGATGAAAGGGATCGTTAAAACTGCCTCTGTTCACTGTAGTGCTATAACACTCATGAATTCTGAGCGCTGTTTACTCCCAAAGCTAAGTGATTTAGAAGCTGATTTCTCAGGTGGCAACTGTAAAAGTTGGAGTACTATGTGTGTGGTCCAAACCCTTCACTCCTTAGTGAGAAGTTGTGAGTTGGGATCTCCCTTCTGATGGTAAGGTGATGTGCTTGGGGTGGAGTTTGTGGTACAAGTATGTCTCAGATTTTTCTACTCAATTTAATGTGGATATTCTCTTATTTGCCCTCTGTGTGAAACTAGCTTCTGGATTTCTCTCAGAGGAATTGAACAGTGTGTAAGTTGTTAGTGAATTATGGGAGGAGGAAAAGTCAGGAGCTTCCTTTTCCACCATCTTGCTGAAGTCCTTCAGTCTAGTGTTTAATTTTCTACCACGGACATTTTATGCTCCAAGTAGCATTTGATAGGGTTGATCTCTCCTTTATGGAAATTTTTTAGCGTTTGTCTTGCATAAACAAGTGCTTCTACTTTTGTCTCTTACTCCATTAACTGTTCTTTGTCAAGATTATTTTTAAGATCCTCATCTTCTGTATCTACTCCGACTTCCTAGGTGATTTGATCAACCCTGTGTCCTTTTTTTCTCATCCTTCTGCACATGAGAGAGCCCTTTATCTTGAAATCTGTCACCAAAATATTAAAATTAGTTTTGCTTTACTTCTTTTTGTTATTATTATAGCACTGAGGGTTATCTTTGTTTTTATTGCATGTATCAGAACTTTGTTCTTTTACATTGTTGTGTGGTGTTCTATTGCGTGAAGATTCCAGTTTATTTCCTCATTCTATTGGTGATGAAAAATTGAGTTCTTTATGATTTATGGATATGGTACATAAAAATACTATAAATAGTCTTGGCTATGACTTTTGTTGGATATAGCACTTATTTTGGTTGGGAATGCATTCAAGAATGGAATTAATCGTAGGAGATATATCTAATATATCTAGTTTTAGTAGATACTGCCAAAGTTTTTAAAAATGTTTGTATCAAGTCAGACTTCTGTAATTAATGTGGAAGAGTTTCATTTACTCCAAAATTTCACCAACATTTGATATTGAAATTATTTTTAATTTTAGCCATGGTGGGTATACAGTGATACGTCATGATTTTAATTTGCATTTTTCTGATGACTAATAATATTGAGAATCTTTTCAAATGTTGATAGTTCAGTTTGATATCTTTCTTTCTGAAGTGACTTTTCACTTCACAAAGTGAAAACTTCTTTTCAAGTCTTTGCTTATGTATGTCTTGAATTTTTACTTATTTTTAAGTTAATAATTTGAAAGTTACTTTTTAGAAATTCTAAAATGCTTTTAGCATTTTATGTATTTGAGATATCTTTTCCAACTCTACAGCACGCTTGCCTTTTACTTCTTTTTCTTAATTTATTTAATTCTTAATTTGACATTTAGGAGATCCAAGTGCTTGTTTGTTACATGGGTATATTGCATGCAGGTGGGGATTGAGCTTCTGATATACCCATCACCCATATTGTGAACATTATACCTGATAGATAATTTTTCAACTGTTGCCCTTCTTCCAGAGTCCTCCCTTTTAGAGTCACCAGTTTCTATTTCCGTTTTATGTTCCTGTGTATCCATTGTTTAACTTCCACTTATAGTGAGAAAATATGGTATTTGGTTTTCTAATTCTGAGTCAGTTCACTCAGTGGCCTCTGGCTTAATCCATGTTGCTGCAAGGGACATGATTTTATTTTTTATGGCTGCATAGTATTCCATGGTGTATATTTATCACATTACTTTTATCCAGTTGACTCTTGATAAACACTTAGGTTGGTTCCATGACTTGGTAATTGTGAACAATGTTACAATGAACATACAAATACAAGTGTCTGTTTTATATAATGATTTATTTTCCTTTGGGTAGATAACCAGTAGTGGGCTTGGTGAATGGAATAGTAGTTCTGTTTTTAGTTCTTTGAGAAACCTTCATACTGTTTTCCATAAAGATTGTACGAATTTACATTCCCATCAACATTGTATAAACATCCCCCTTTCTCCTCATCCATGCCAACACTTGTTTTTTTGACTTTTCAATAATAGCCATTCTGGGGAGGGATCAAGATGGTCGAATAGGAACAGCTCTGGTCTGCAGGTCCCAGTGATATCAGCGCAGAGGCTGGTTATTTCTGCAATTCCAACTGAGGTACCCAGTTGCAAAATAACCAGCTAGCATCATGATGACAGGATCAAATTCACACATAATAATATTAACCTTAAATGTAAATGGACTAAATGCCCCAATTAAAAGGCGCGTACTGGCAAATTGTATAAAGAGTCAAGACCCATTAGTATGCTGGATTCAGGAGACCCATCTCATGTGCAAAGGCACACATAGGCTCAAAATAAAGGTATGGAGGAATATATACCAAGTAAATGGAAAGCAGAAAAAGCAGGGGTTGTAATCCTGGTCTCTGATAAAACAGACTTTAAACAAACAAAGATCAAAAAAGGCAAAGAAGAACATTACATAATGGTAAAGGGATCAATGCAATAAGAAGACCTAACTATCTTAAATATATATGCACCCAATACAGGAGCACCCAGATTCATAAAACAAGTTCTTAGAGACCTACAAAGAGACTTAGACTCCCACACAATAATAATGGGAGACTTTAACACACTACTATGGATATTAGACCAATGAGACAGAAAATTAACAAGGATAATTGGGAGTTGATCTCAACTCTGGACCAAGCAGACCTAATAGACATCTACAGAACTCTCCACCCCAAATCAATAGAATATACATTTGCCACATAGCATGTATTCTAAAATTAACCACACAATTGGAAGTAAAACACTCCTCAGCAAATGCAAAAAATGGAAATCATATATGAACAGACACTTCTCATAAGAAGACATTTATTCAGCCAACAAACATACGAGAAAACCCCATCATCACTGGACATTAGAGAAATACAAATCAAAACCACTAGCACAATGTCTCATGCTACTTAGAATCGTGATCATTAAAAAGTCAGGAAACAACAGATGCTGGCGAGGCTGTGGAGAAATAGGAACACTTTTACACTGTTGGTGGGAGTGTAAATTCTACCATTGTGTGGAAGACAGTGTGGTGATTCCTCAAGGAATACCATTTGACTCAGCAATCCCATTACTAGATATATACCAAAAGGATTATAAATCATTCTACTATAAAGACACATGCACACTTATGTTTATTGCAGCACTGTTTACAGTAGCAAAGACATGGAACCAAGTCAAATGCCCATCAATGATAGACTGGACAAAGAAAATGTGGCACATATAAATCATGCAATACTATGCAGTCATAAAAAGGAATGAGTTCATGTCCTTTGCAGGGACATGGATGAAGCTGGAAACCATTATTCTCAGCAAACTAACAGGAACAGAAAACCAAATACCACATGTTCTTACTCATTAGTGAGAATTGAACATTGAGAACACAGGACACAGGGGAACAACACACACTGGAGCTTGTTGTGGGGTGGGGGGCAAGGGGAGGGAGCATTAGGAAAAATACCTAATGCATGTGGCGCTTAAAACCTAGATGATGGGTTGATAGGTTCAACAAACCAGCATGGCACATGCATACCTATGTAACAAACCTGCATGTTCTGCACACGTATCCCAGAACTTAAAGTAAAATGAAAAATAAATAAATAAGTAAATGTGTGTGCTCTAAAACAAATAATATTAGCCATTCTGATTGGTGTAACGTAACATGATATCTCATTGTAGTTGTCGTTTTCATTTCTCTGTTGATTAATGATGTTAAGAGTTTTTTTTTGTTTTTGTTTTTTTCATCTATTTTCTGGTTGCTTGCATTTCTTCCTTCGGGAAATGTTTGCTCATGTCCTTTGCCCAACTTTTAATGGGGTTGTGTTTTTTTTCTCTTGTTGAGTTGTTTGAGCTCCTTGTAGATTCTGGATACAAATCCTTTGCCAGAAGCATAATTTGCAAATATTTTCTCCCTTTCTGTAGAAGTTCTGTTTATTCTGTTTTTTTTTTTCTTTTTTGCTGTGCAGAAGAATTAGTTTAATTAATTCCCATTGTTTTTTGTTTTAGTTGCATTTCTTTTTGAAGCAAATATCACTTTATGATAAATTATTTGCCTAGGCCAATGTCCAGAATAATTTTTCTAGGTTTTCTTCTAGAATTTATGCAGCTTCAAGTCTTACATTTAAATCTTTATTTTTTGTATATGGTAAGAGATAAGTGTCTAGTTTCATTCTTCTGCATATGGCTGGCCAATTTTCCCAGCACCATTTATTGAGCAAGATGTCCTTTCCCCATTGTTTATTTCTGTCAGCTTTATCAAAGATCATTTGGCTTTAGGTATGTAGCTTTGTATCTTGATTCTTTATTGTATTCCTTTGATCTATGTGTCTATTTTTGTACCAGTAGCATGCTGTTTTAGTTACTATAGCTTTGAAGTATAATTTGAAGTCAGGCAGTGTAATGCCTCCAGATTTGTTCTTTTTGTTTAGAATTGCTTTAGTGATTTGGGGTCTTTTCTGGTTCCATATAAATTTTAGAATTCTTTTCTTATTCGGTGAAAAATAGTGTTGGTAATTTGAAAGGGATTGCATTGAATCTGTAGATTACTATGGTCAGAATGGTCATTTTAATCATAGTGATTCTTCTAACTCATGAGTATGGATTTTTTTTTATTTGTTTGTGTCATCTATGATTTCTTTCATTATGGTTTGTAATTATCCTTGTAGAGATATTTCACCTCCTTGGTTAAATGTATTCCTAGATACTGTGTGTGTATGGGAGGGCTATAGTCAATGGGATTTAGTTATTGATTCAGTTCTCACCGTGAACTTTATTGTTTATAGAAATGCTACTGGTTATGTACATTGATTTTTGTATCCTTAAACTTTATTGAATTTATTTACCAAGTCTAGGAGTCTTTTAGAGGAATCTTTAGGGTTTCCTAGGTATACAATTATGTCATCAGTGAGCAGAGATAATTTGACTTCCTCTTTTCCAATTTGGATGTCTTTTATTTTGTTCCTTTGCCTGATTGGTCTGGCTAGGACTTTCTGTACTATGTTGAATAGCAGTGGTGAGAGTCAACATTCTTGCCTCTGCACAGGAAAGGTAAGACAGCTTAGGCTGTTGATCTAGGCAAGTGGATGCTCCAAATGCCTGGAGATCTGCCTGAGCAGGGAGTGGAGAGATCCCTGCTGCACCACGATCTTTGCACAAGAAGGGCAGGGTGGCTGAGGCTGCCAAGCCAGGTGAGTGTGTGTTTCAGATGTCTGAAGATATTCCTGGATGTGGAGCAGAGAAGCCCCTACTGTACTACAATCTGAGAGGAACACACTGGGCCACCCAGCGATGACAAACACAGACCAGTTCCAGGCTACAAAGCTGTTCCTGGCTGCAAGTTTCATTGCCTGGGAGAAACTGCAGTTTCAGCAGCTTTCCTCCCTGTATTAGTTCATTTTCACTTTGCTATAAAGAAATACTTAAGACTGGGTAATTTATAAAGAAAAGTGGATCATAGTTCCACAGGCTGTGCAGGAAGCATGGCAGCATCTGCTTCTTGTTGGAGGTTGGGAGGAAGGTCTTAGGGAACTTACAATCATGGCAGAAGGCAAAAAGGAGTGAGGTACTTCACATGGCTGGAGTTGGAGGAAGAGACGGGGGTGAGGTGCCACATACTTTTAAACAACCACATCTTGTGACCATGCTATCATGGTAGCAGCACCAAAAGGATGTTGCTAAACCATTCAAGAAGGATTCACCCTCATAATCTAATCAACTCCCACCAGGCCCCACCTCCAACACTGGGGATTACAATTAAATATGAGATTTAGGTGGGGACACAGATCCAAACCATATCGCTCATACTCCAGTCCTGTGATAGGACAGAGCCCAATTTCAGCATCTACTGTTGGAGGACTAACTACACTTGCCAATCAATCTGGCTGTGGGGGTCCTTTACCAACTCTCGAGCAAGCACTTCAACCTCTGGCCCGAGACTTGAAAGCCTGTGCAGCCACATTGCCTGGTTACTAAGTAATGACTGACTTTGTATGAACCTGTATTAAAAATGGAGTCCTCCTCTCAGTCCTGGGCCTGGGAAAATTTCTGCAGCTTTTCCAGGTTTCTTTTCCTTTTAGCATTTCCCAGCCACTCCCCAAGTTAGCCCCAGGGCTTGGGACAAACAAGATGCTCTTCCTAGGCCAGGGTTGCAAGTATCGCTAGTGGAAAGGTGAGTCACAGAGGAAGACTCTCTGCCTACGTCATGTACAGGCACTTCACTCAGTTTTATCAGGCAAATGCCATAATGGGGTGGGGACTGCTTGCTTACTTTCTCTTTTCTATGATTTGGGTGTCCTTTGCTATTCCAGTGAATTGCCATTTTTTTTCTTGAATTAAAGCTCACAGGGTTGATCTTTATGGACTGTTTTGCTATTTCCAAGTGGCGAGGTGTGCTAAAAGCATCTAATCTGCCATCTTGGAGGACCAAAAAAAAAAAAAAAACCTCATTTACTTTCTTAATAGTGACTTTTGATAAATAGAAATTCTTAATTTTAATGAAGTCCAATGTACTATTTCTTTTATTATTAGTGCTTTTCAAAAATCCTGCTAAAAACATATTTTTCAATTTTAACATAATAAAAATATTTTCTATGTTGTATTTTAGAAGGTGTCTGATACAGGACTATAATTTGTGTATGTGTGTATGTGTGTGTAGGTGTGTGTGTGTGTGTGCATGTGTGTTTGTGTATGGGGTGAAGTAGGGAGTTGAGGTTTATTGTTTTCCATATGAATACACTATTGACTTGGCACAATTTGTGATAAATATTATCCCTGCAATACATGTTAATAAAGAATTTGTTAGAAATCAGATGATTGTACACATATGACACTGTTTCTCACATCTTCATTCTGTCCCACTGGTCAGTTGGTCAATACTTGTGAAATACATGTGATTTTAATTACTGTAGATGTAGACTAAGTCTTAATCTCTGGTAATGTAGATTCTTTTGCTTTTTATCTTTTTACTTTATGCTGCTTTTGCTGTTCTAGGTTCTGTGCCTTTTCATATACATTTTATAACTAGCTTGTGGATTTCCATAAAAAATAAAGAACAAAAATAAACAACAAAACTACCGTGACTTTGGCATGGACTGCCTTAAATAAGTAGAGCAAACTGAGGAGAACTGCCATCTAAACCATTTTGAGTCTTTTAATCCTCAAACATGGTAATATACTATCATTTATTAAAGTCTTTAATTTCCTTAATAATGTTTTATAGTTTCCAGTGTAGAGGTCTTAAAAGTTATTGTTATATTTGCTCTTAGGAATTTGATGTTTTTGATGTTATCATAAGTGGTATGGGTTTTAAATTTCATTTTTAAATATTCATTGGTATTATATAAAAATATAATTGACTTTTTTATATTGACTTTGTGCTTTGAGACCTTGATAAATTGAATTATTAGATCCAAATAGGCTCTTTTTTAGAGTTTTTAAGATTGTCTAAAATATCACAAAAAATCGTCTATGCAAAGATAGATTTACTTCTTTTTCAACCTGGATTTTTTTTTTTTTTTTTGCCTTATTGCAGTCATCAGATTGTCTAGTACAATATTTAATAGACGTCATGAAAGCAGATTGTCTTGTTCCTGATATTAGGGAGAAAGCATTCAGTCTTTCAACATTAAATATGATGCTAGTTGTAGGTTATTTAATACATTTCTCTTTTGAAGTAAAAATATTTGATCTATTCGTGTATCACTTAGTTTAAAAATAACTTATATGGGTATTAAATTTTGTCAAATAGTTTTTCTGTATCTTTGAGATAATTATATTGTTTTCTTTTTTATATGTTAATATGGTGAATTGCATACGTTTTTCAATGTTAAACCAACATTTTTGGATTGAATCCCACTTGTTCATTGTATCTGTTAGGTTTTCCCAGAGATAAATAAACAATAGAATATGTATGTGTAGATACACATACACACACACACACACAAACGTACATACATATAAATCTATACACACATACATGTATTACATATGTATACATTATATATATATTATTAGACAGAATTGGCTTATGTGGTTATATAGGCTAATCTGCTGTCTGCAAACTGGAGAACCAGCAAAACTGGCTGGTATCATTCTGAGAAGTAGAGGACCAGTAGTATAAGGGAAGGAGAAGACTGATGCCTCACTTCAAACAGTCATAGAGAGAGAATCCAAACTTTCTCAGATCTTTTCTTTGATTCAAGTGCTCACTGGGATGGAGTGCTCACACTGAGGAGGGCAATCTGCTTTTACTCAGTCTACAAATTTAAATGTTAATTTTTTTTTTCCTGGGAACACCCTCACAGACACACCCAGAAATAATGTTTAACCAAATTGTCTGGGCATCCTGTGGTCTAGTTAAGAAGACATAAAGTTAACCATCACAGCCATTAAAGATTATACTCTTAGATAATGTTGGACTTTATTGTTAAAATTGTAATAAATGTTTTTGCATTTGTATTCATTAGAAATGTTGGTCTTTAACTTCCTCTCATGTAATAGTTCTATAGTTTTTGTATTTGGGTAATACTGGTTTTCTTCAATTTTCTGGAAGCATTTGTTCTTTAAAATTTTTTATTTCTTCTTTTAAAATTTGATAAAATTTACCAATAAAGCCTAGAGTTTTCTTTGTTAGAAGATTTAAAATTTTAAATTCAATTTCTCTAATTGATGTGTGGATATTTGGATTATTTTTTCTTGACTGAGCTTTGGTAGTCTGTACTTTGTTAAGAAATTTGTTCATTCTTTATGTTGTCAAATGTGTTGGTATAAAATTTTTTTTACAACATTCTCTTATATCTTCTTAAAATCTAGAGGATTTGATGTTTCCTCTTTCATGCTTCATACTGGTTTATTGTGTCTTCTCTTACTTTTCCTGATCAGTCTGACTAGAGCTTTATTAACCTTACTGATCTCATCAAAGAACCACTCTTTGATTTCATTATTTTTTCTCAGTTCTTTTTTCCTGTTTTCTTTTATTCATTTGTTGTCTCTATTGTTCTTTCTTCTTCTTGCATTTAGTTTAATTTGATTCTATTTTTCTAGTTTCTCAAGATAGAAACATATCATTGATTTTTTAAGCATTCAAGTTTATAAGTTCTCCTCTACTGCTTTTCTTGCATCCTGCAAATTCTTTATGTAGTTTCTTTATTTCATCCAATCCAAAGTATTTTCTAATTTCCATTGTGGTTTCTATTTTGATTAATAGTTTACTTAGATGTGCTCTGTTTAATTTTAAATTATTTAGTAATCTCTTAGGTACTATTCTGTTATTAATTTCTAGTTAATTTATATTGTGATCTAAGAATAAACTCTACATACTTTCAATTTTTAAATATTTTTAGAATTTTAATTTATTTTGAATGGCCCAGAATGTGGTTTATTTGGTATATTATCCATGTGTACTTGAAAATATATTCTATTGTTGTGGAGTATAGTGTTATATAAATTTCAACTAGATGAATTTGGCTGATAGTGGTTGCTCAGTTCTTTTATAAACAATTACTTGTTTTGTCAACTTTTCATAAATCAATTACTGAGAAGGGAATGCTGACATTTTCAACTATAATTGTAGATGTGTTTTTAACTCTCTGTTACTTTTATCAGGTTTCGCTTCAGGTGCATTGAATCTCTGTTATTAGCATCATGCACATATATGATTGTTATGTTTTCTTGATGAGTTGATACTTTTAGGAAATATTTCCTTTGTTATAATAATCTTTGTGTTTCAGCAGAGTAAGTAAAGTTATTAGAGAGAGAGTGTTAGGGCTAACTCACGCATATGAAGACTAACTCATAGCCCACAGTATGAGAAGTTTTAGTGAGACAGTCTGATGGCAGAAGTTTGTGACAGGGTAGGAGAAGAGGACATTTAATCAGAGGCACATTCTCCTACTGCAGGTCTGGAGATTTGGGAGTGAGATATTCAGGGAGTGCCTGTCTGATGGTGTTATTTTCTCTGGGAAACAAGAAAAAAGGCCTCTGCTGAGAGTGCAGGAGGAAGCTAAATGCTCTAATAATTTATTCATGTGTTCAGTGATTGGAAATTCTCTGACATAAGTCTTTGTTGTGGCCATCACTGTTGAGGCCATCTGACTAAAAGTATAAAGAAGTAAGCACCAGGCATGGTGATAAAATCTAGGGACTGAACAACAAAGCATTTTTAGATAGATGAAAAACAAATAGATAGATAGATACATAGATTGATAGATAGATAGATAGATAGATAGATAGATAGATAGATAGATAGAGATAAGCAGACCTAGATTTCCTAACAAGTTCTTGCTACTGTGGAGTTTTACCTAAAGTGTATCTTTAATACTCCCAACAATTCTATAAGACGATCTTTTATTATTACATTTTAGGTATGAAAACACTGAGGTTCAGAAAGAGAAAGTGATTTCTAAATTTTACTATAGTAGAGCTACAATTTGAAAACAGACTTGTTTGATCCCTAAGTTCATTTAATTGTCATTTAATTACATGTCTACAAAACAAGATCCAGGGTTGCAAGTCCTATGTGGTAGAAAAGTACAAACTATTAAGAAGTTGGAGCCTAAAAGAGAGCAATAAAGGATGCTAAGGGTTGGAACTCAAGCTTTGTGGGAAAAGATTGAGGAGCCTTCAGTGAAAGGTAAATTCCCTTGAGGAAGGAAGGAAGGCCAATGAAGGGATGGCTCATAACGATTTTTAAATACATGGACACTTTCTTTCTGAAGAAGAGAATCAAAGCGTTGACATAAAAGCCAGTAAGCAGAAGAGAGTAACACATTATTGTTTTATGGTATATACTAGCTGCCACAAGAGTCTAGCACAATTCCTGTTGACTGTTCTGTTGGGGAGACCTCTTACCACTATTGTGATGCTATGAAAGACGCTATCACAGAATGCTCTAGCAACACAGAAGAGGACTGCCCAAGCTAGACAGGGATGGTGGTGGATCTAGGAGAACCTTCCAAGGGAAGGTGAGGGAGCAGGGCATATTTGGAGAACTGCTGGCAATTTATTAAATAAGGCTGAAGAATAGGATTCAAGTGAGAAGTGACAAATGAGCCAGAGGTAGGGAGGGGCCAAGTTATAGGTCACTTTCACATCCTCTAAGACTCTGATCACCTTAAAAGCCAGGACTATACCTTGCTTATCTTTGCCTACTACGATGTTTAAAACATAGTTGACTCTATAAACATGCTGGTAAAGAGATTGTGTTTTGTTCTAAAGGCAAAAGAGCTAACAGGATGAAGTGCAGAGGAGGAGCATGATCAGATTTGGGTTTTAAAAAGCTTGAGGGATTCCAGGTGGCTGAGCCAGGATGACATTTACCTTTACCAGTGCCTTGGACATGTGGGTAGGGATGAGGACTCTATGAAAGGGGACAGAGGGTCAATGCTGGGAGCAGAAAGAGATCAGACTGTGGAGAAGGGGCCTACTGATGGTGACCTCTTAAAGCCAAAATGAGAAGTTTGGAATAAAATCAAATAAGGAGATCAGGAGTCATTGTATGATGATGAATTGAAAACAGTGTCTTAGAAAATTTGATTCAACCATGAAGTACCGGGGCAAAAACCTAAAGGGTGAGTGTTTTGTGTGGGGACTTCATGGAGTTGATTAGGAGGTGGAAGTTCAAGCCAGGCTCTTGACAGAAGGAACGAAGAGAAAGAGAAAAATTATTGAAAGAAAAAATTAGTACTTGGTGATTACGTTCTTTTTTTCATTCGTTTGTAATGTATTCACCGATATGTTATATCATTCTATAAATAACTTAAGTGACATATGGATAACAAAAGATAAATTTAAAAAAGCTCCAAGGTTTTGATCCTGAAGAAAAAGTACCATTGAGTGGAACTAAAGTTTATTTGTGAATAGTGAGGAAAGATGAATTTAATTTGTGCATAATAATAATAATGTAGGCCGGGTGCAGTGTCTCACGCCTGTAATCCCAGCACTTTGGGAGGCCAAAGTGGGTGGATCACAAGGTCAAGAGATTGAGACCATCCTGGCCGACGTGGTGAAACCCCGTCTCTACTAAGAATACAAAAATTAGCTGGGTGTGGTGATGCTAACCTGTAGTCCCAGCTACTCAGGAGGCTGAGGCAAGAGAATCGCTTGAACCCAGAAGGCGAAGGTTGCGGTGAGCCGAGGTCATGCCACTGCACTCCATCCTGGGCAACAGTGTGAGACTCTATCTCAAAAATAAAAATAAATAAAAAAGTAATAATAATGTAAAGAAACAGTGGAAAAGTATTTATCAGACATGTACGACGTGCCAGGCATTCTGGTATGTCTTATATGTATTATTTCTTTCTCATAGCCCTGTGATATATGCTCTGTTACTAGTCCTATTTTATAGCTCAGAAAGTTGAGTCTCAGAGGTCAAGTTGCCCAGGGTCACAGAGCTGCAAATGGTAGGACATGGATTCAAACAAGACTGGATAATTGTATAGCCACACTTCAAATCAGTGTACACTATCATTTCCCCTATACGTGTAGTTCTTAGTTGACAGTTGGACATCCAAGTGGAGATGTTCTGGAAGCAGAAAATATAGAATTAAAACTTGGCTCAAGGGTGTAGTCAAGAGTTTTTATTTTTGTAGTCAATAACATGGTGGTGATAGTTGAAGTTAACATGTGGATTGTATTCAAGTTCATGGGATAAACAGGTCAGTAGATACTGGGTCTGAAAATATTTTAAACATTGCCATTCTTGGGGGTCCAGGAAGTTTTTACATTTTAGGTAAAAGTTGATTTTATTTTCCTCCAAGAAAGGTCACTTTGGAGTGTTGTTTCAGTCAAACAGCTGTAAGCTAAATATACACAGTGTTTTTGAAGGCTCGTTTCAGACTTGATTTTCTAAGTCCTCTGCTTAGTAATACATATTGGGGTGCTCAACAGGGATACCTTTCTGAAATATGGACCTGCAGTTGCAGAGTGAGAAGAGGTACATGTAGGTGTGCGTGTGTGTGTGTGTGTGTGTATGTGTATGTAGGTATATATGTGGGGGGTATGGGGGTGTATGTATGTGTGTTCTGGATAGGAGGCCACAGGAGTTCAGGCTTACAGATCATCTAGAAAGACAAGAAAGGTAATAGGCATATCTTCCTCTTACTCTGGTGGCAAGAGGCTGAACAAGCAGAGCTGGAATCTTCGCCTTGATGATGTGCTTGTGTCCCAAATACATTGTCAAAACTCTGTGAAATTTTGGGATAGGCTCATGGATCTTGTAATTGCATTCTCAGGACAACGGGGGCAAACATAAAAAGAGAGCTTTGAGTTCCAATCTCAGTTCTGATCTGGAAAAAGTCATCTAACTTCTCTTTACCTGCAGTAATGTAAATAACATATTTAGCTCATAGGGTTAAATATATGAAAAGTGCTTAACATTGTGTCTGGCTCAGAATAGGTGCTTCACAAATGGTAGGTTTTAGCTATCAATACTGATAATAATACCTGATTTGGAATACTTCCAAATACTTGTAGTGAGTGCTTAGAGTAGGCAGACATTATACTAAGTACTTCATGTGCATTATCTCATTAAATCTCCATAACAATCCTATGATACAGATGCTAATATCATCTTCAGTTATGAATAAGCTCAGGCACAGAGTTGTAGTGACTTCCTCACAGTCACACTATTAATAAGTGATAGATCTGAGATTCAACTCATGCTGACACTAGAGTCCAATCAATTCTGTCTTCCACTACCCACTTGCTTCTATTGAAGGCTTCTCCTGTGACAGATCTTTCATAATTGACCATCAGTGACTTTCCAGCCAGGAATACTGCTGTTCAGTTTTGCTACTTCCCCTGTTAGCTTCTGCTATAATTGAGGCTATCAACGTCATGGAAGAAAATTCCTCCTGCAGGAAAGAAGTTATGGATTGGAGTAGAAAATGACCTATCTTTTTCCTCTGGGTCCTAACAGAGTTGATTCTAGGTTCTAAGTTGGGGCTTCCCATTGTTAGATGCTGAGCTAGTTGACAGCCGCCTAGGTACTAGATTTGAACCAGGTGGTCCTAAGTGTAGCCTCTTCTCAGAGCCAATTCCATTGAAAGCCATCAACTACTCTGTGATGTCCTTTATCTCCAAGCCTTCTGGAGTAATGAGTTAAACATTTCAGTGGATCTTAGCTTTATATGGGGAATAATACAGGTATAGGCCAAGCAACATCAGCCTGAATCAGCCAGTTAAACAGCTGGTGTCTTAGTACATTCTTGCTGCTATAACAAAATATCTTAGACTGAATAATCTATAAACAATAAAAATGTATTGCTTATAGTTCTGGAAACTGTTAAGTCCAAAATTAAGGTGCCAGAGGATTTGGTGTCTGATGAGGGCCTGTGCCCCAGAGATGTCATTTTCTTTGTGTCCCCACATGGTGGAAGAGACAAACAAACTCCTTTGGGCCCCTTTGATAAGGGCACTAATCCTATTCATGAGGGCAGAACCATCATAACCTAATAACATCTCAAAGACTCTGCCCCTAGTACCATGACATTGGGGATTAAGTTACAACATACGAATTTTGGAGGAACAAAAGCTTTCAGACCATAGCAGATAGTGAGGAAGGGTCCGTGAAATTCTGTGGCAGCAATTGTTTAGACCATCAGAGCAACAGCCATCATGGATTTATGTCAAATGTTAAGTATTTGTGTAGCAAGAATTCCCAAAATTATATGAGAAAGGAAAAGTAGCAGAGAATTGGATTTTCTGCCATTAAGACAGAGACAAAGACACATATTTGGAATTCTTGCTGGTTTTTAAAATGGTGTCCTACAATATTACAACTTTAAACACAATCGTCACATTGGACTTGCACTTCATGGGGAGCCAATATTTAGAACGCAATGTGAGTAGTGCTCTCTAGGCTTGAATAATACAATCATCCTGTTTAGGGAAAAATAGACCCCCCAAATCAAAGAGATTAGAGGCAGTTGAATTGCATAAAAATCATTATCATCATTGTTTAGTCTCAACTATGAGCTAGGCATTTTGCATTAATTATATTGCTAATCCTTGTGATGGTGCTGCTTTTTTATTAGTAGCATCCCTGTTTTACTAAAAAGGAAACTGAGACTGAGACAGGTTAAGTGACTTGCCCAGTGTCATATAGCTAATAAGTGATTAAGCTAGAATTTAAACCGAGGCTATCTTATTCCATGGGGCGGCCATTTTTCATTATAGTATCCTGCCAGGACTAAACCTTGGATTAACATGGGAAACAGGGAAAAGTATGAAAGGAAGTCTAAGTCAGAGTTGAGGGCAACGGAACCCGTGGGAATTTCAGGATGACAGTCATGATCAGAGGTATGAGTTGCAACAGAAAGTCAAGATAGCACAAAATATAGGCAGGAAACACAGAGCAGGAGGGTAAGAGTTTGTTTGTAACTTCGGTGACGTGGAAGCTAGATTTACCTATGAAATGTGAAGGAATGTTCATAACATAGTGACAACACCTAAAAAATATCTTCCTCTTAAGAGACTAGAAATTAAACTAAGAAAAAACAGAACAGTAAGTATGTCAGTCAGAATACATCAATTTAAGCTACAATAGCAAACAGCTTTCAAACCTTGACAACTTACACAGCAAAGATTTCACTCACTACATGCCCTTTGACTGGCATTCTGCTCTATGTGTCCTCACTTTTGGACCCAAGTTGATGGAACATCTACTTCCGGAGTGTTGATGGGTATCAGCAAATAGAAAAGGAGCTCTGAATAATCTTGCATAGACAAATAACTGTTCTAGTAGAAGTGACAGACGTCCCTTTCCCTCACAACTCCATGACAAGATCTAGTCACATAGCCCCACCTAATCACAAGGATTTCATCAGGAGACATAAACCAGACCTAGGCAAGTGGTACTAATGACTGCCATCGTATGGGAACGATACAGGATTCTCTTCCCAAGGCAAATTTGATGTTTTTAATACTTGAATGCAGAAGGCAAGAAGCCAGTTGGTTGAAATAAGAGAGATGGTGGATATAAAAAAGCATACACATGCGACAGAGCTGTCTTTAGAAGGATGGGAAGGAATATGATAAGGAACACAGGAAAAAAAGATCAGCTTGAAAATGGACAAGTTTTCTGAAACTGCTGGTTTTGAGAAGCAGATCTCTCTGTGTGTGTGTCTCTCTCTCTCACACACACATACACAGAGAGAGAGAGTTGAGAGAGAGCAAAAGAGAGAGAGAGAAATATTGGAGTGAAAGGACAGGAGAAACCTGAAATAGTCACTGTAAGAGATGGACTAGAGAGTCCTGGTTATGCCTCATAAATCCATTCAGGGCCATATTGAATAAATGAAGCTGAAAGCTGAGCCCAAAAGGACAAAGGAAACCATAAGTCTAGATGGCATCTGAAATAGTGTTTTACTCCCTTTCTTTCCTAAGAGAAAACAGTCATTCTAAAGTTATGTGGTTTCCTTCACATATGGGAAAAACACAACAACCCTGCAGCTTATGACATTGCTGTCCATGTGTATAAACATTAAAAATTGAACAATTCATGGGTAAGGGAATTTTTCTCATCAATGGCCCCACTCATCTTCACAGGCTGTCTCCTACTGTGAGACTGGACAAGCAAGCCATCCGTATCTTGGTTTATTTAGATAAAACAAGAATTTTGACTTATATTTCCAAGAAAATGAACTCTGCTCCAAAAGTTGAGCAGAAATTTCCCATAGAGTAATTTAATCAATCCCTGGGAATACATCATTGCTTTTTCAGAATTAGGGACAGCACCAATGTAATTTCCTTATATATACATCATTCAAGACTTTTAAAGTTGCAAGTAGCAGAGATCCCGGCTCATACTAACTGAAGCCAACAGGGAATGTGTTGTTTATTATAAATAAAACAATTCCGAGGATAGAATTAGGCTTTTCAGCTACATCAAGGGTTTCAAAAGTATCATCAGGACACAATCATTCTGACTCCTCCTCACTTCTTATTTTAATTTCTTTTCTGTCTCATTTATTTCTATTTGCCGTTTTCATCTCTAAGGCCTTCTTTCCACTCTTTTGAATTTATTCTCAAGCAAACTCTTACATGATAGTAAGATGCCCACCAGCATCTCCATGTCTATATTCTATAAGTCTAAAGGAAAATAAATATATTTCTCCCTAACAATTTCAACAAAAATTCCATAGTTGTGCTTCTCTGGCCCTGATTGGCTGACTTGGGACATGTGACCATCCAGGATGCATTTCTGTGATGTATCCTGTTTAGGCAAGTCCAGATCACATCATCCGCCTCCAGTTAGGAATAGGTCTAGGGTAGGGATATTGTTTCAAGGAATATTA
The DNA here is from genome assembly GCF_008728515.1 of Papio anubis. NCBI lineage: Eukaryota > Metazoa > Chordata > Mammalia > Primates > Cercopithecidae > Papio > Papio anubis. The sequence goes on from NC_044976.1 coordinate 162,362,925, forward strand.
GAGCATTGGTAGCAGATGGTGGAGTAATGTGTGCTGTTGAAGCCAAAACAAATGTGTACTACATTCAAAACATTTTCAGTATAATTTCTATACTTTCATACATTCTCTAAAGTTTTGGACTCACAATAATGATGTCTCCAGTCAAAGAAACTAACATTGTTCATGGCTTTTTTGATTCATTATTTTTCTTTAGGTGGCACTCTTAGTAAAGACTGTATTAAAAAATAAGGAAGGTAATAAGAAAAAAAAGCAGAACCAAACATAAGCTAAAGTCAGAATATTTTCATTGATGGCTAACTAGAATTATTCTATAATTACTCCACCACAGCCCTGAAAGTGAGTCACCAAGAACTGAATATTTATAAGCTTTCTGACCTCAAAAAATTCAAAATCTTAAATGGGGTCACCTAAGGAGACTGTGGAAAACTTCCATGCAACTTATTGGCAGATGATTTCAGTTCTTATTTCAACAAGCTTGGTATGAAATGCATGCCATCTGGTTACTGGGAAAATTCTAGTGCATATTAACTGCTTGTGTGAGAGACATTCCTGCCATTTAGTTGTAAATGATTGCACCTGCAAGTGGAAAAAGAAAAAAAGAAAAAAAAAGAGCATGTCTTATCATTTGCTCCCAGGGCTGGAAGATTTGATGACACAATACCGCTATTTCATCCACTTTTAAAATCTGCATCTGATCAGTACAGCTGTTCTCCCACAACTATTTTGAATATGCTGTGTTGTATACTATAGCATAGGATTGTTGGGAGAAATTTTTTAAATAGCACTAAATGTGGAGACTGCGATGGTCCCTTTCTATTTCTTCAAGGCATTTCTGACTATTTCAAAATAAAATGCAGGTACTTCTGATTTTCATTTTCACTCTATTAAAGAAGCATATTTCAGGAGAAAATCTTGTATGTGATTCTATACTCTCCAGACCCGACTCACTTACGTTGGTTGGCAGATCGCTGCCTAAAATGATGTTATGTAGGCACAAGAGAGAAGCCTCTATGTATGGATCCCTCTTCACTTTCCAGGCAAGACAATAGTGATTATCTATGTATCTGGTTTCAAACTTGGAGATCCATGTGCTTGAAAAACTGAAAACCGTGTTACAAAAAGCCTGGCAATACTACAGCTTATTGAATGGATTCAAACTTATTTCATTTGTGATCCAGTCTGCATTGCCCTCAATATTGCAAAGCCAGCATAGACTAAAGGAGTTCTTGTTGGTACAGCAGAAAGATGATAGAATTTAGAGCTTAGATAGAGTTTATTTATATCCTAGCTCTGCCACTTATTAACTGTGTGATCTTAGGAAAATTATTTGCATTCTGTGGGCTTTAAGTTCCTCAAAAGGGGATTAAATACAATTATCCGTGAAAAAGAGATGTTTTAATGAAATATGTGAAAGTTCTTGGCACATAGTTAGAATTAAATAAGTGTTAATATAATGTATCTTCCCAACCTCAAGCATTATAGAAGAGCTCTATTGCATTCAGTCTTCCCAAACTAATCTCTTCTACCAGCTGAATTTACAGCATGCATAAATTATTCTGTTAATGTATATTATAGAATCCGATTGCAAGCTCCTCACGGGTAGGAAGCAGGCTTCCTTCTTCATTTTTAAGTATCAGGTTTTGAGAAAGAATGAGTGAATATAACTATTGGCAGCATCCTAACCATTGGAGCTAATTTTATTCCTCAAACACCTCTGAAAACCCTCTAGGCAGAACATTTAAAGTGTCCTTTTGTTTAATAGAGCTCTGGTAACCTATTGCCAGAGGTGATCAATTTAACTAAACAGAAATTCAGCTATCGATGTGCCCATATTGTGTAAAATATGACACTCAAAGTCTCAGGAATGCAAAATGATTGAAACAAGTGGTGATAAACATACTTATTCAACATCACCAATCTAAGAGGAATACCATACTCTGTTCAGAGATGGAATGGAATTACCAATGATGGCAGCTGAGTAATAACTTGAACTATGACAGTGGGATGGGCAACTGGACTTGTGATATCTCAAATAAAGCCTTTAAATCAACAAATGTGATGTGGACCTCAAAGGCAAATGGTAAACATTTTGAAGACCTGTAACAGCTTATCAACACAGAAGACATGGTACGGAGTACAACAAAGTAGAGACCAGGGATAATGATTTTCAACTATTACCCATCCTTGAAGACTACCAAGGAATTGAGTGGTTGAATCCATGCTTGTTCTTCTGGTTCTTAATGTCTTTTTTTCTCAGAAAAAAATTAGACAGATACATAATTTAGAAAAAAGAAAAGCATATCTTCATTATTGTACGAAAGGTGTTAAAAATAAAAATACTACTGTTTTATTCATTTGTACTCAAAATTTTCGGGGATATCAATTTGCTTCTTAAACATTTAATTTTACTGTATCAGATTCCAAATAGAGGGAATTGTTTAAAGCACTTAGTTTTCCTTAATATCTTTAATGTCTGATATTTGTGATTAATGATATATGCCTTTTAAATCAATGTTTTATCTTTAAAATGTTTCATATTATTATGTTCAATATTAAAAATTATTTTTAAAGAGCTTTATGCTCCTTTGGCTATGATTCATTAATACAAATAATATTTTGATTAAGAGAATTCTTTTTTACTGAATTCATGTATTTTTTAGAAAAAATATTTAATAGTTTAATATTGAAGTTACATTTTATTAATTAGAGCTGGAATTTTATTTCTTCTTTGTTAAATGTTGTTGCTGTTGGAAACATTACTTAAATAATTGTTGGTTTATTGTACAGGTTGGTTAAGGTCAAGGAGACTAAATCCTATCTGGGATTTCAGAGATGACAGAACATATCTGCTTTAATCAGGGAGGTACTATGTGCAAAAAGAAGTTCTCTCTCTGGTATCATACCACTTTGCAATTTTAAGATCTTTAATATTTTATGCATTGTGCATTTGTCAGACAAGAAGATACTTTTCCCCGTTAAAAAGACATTTCTATTGAGGAAATTGTAGCCCAAAATAACAGCTTATATTTCAGTTAGTAAAAGTTGACCAAAGTTATGAAAGTACAAAGTGTAATTCTACAAGGAAAATAGCAAATATAATTATAAACCATTAATTACCTTTTTATCTTGATTTTTGCCTTCATATTATGTATGGTCTTAAAAACAGTGATTTTGAAATTAAATACATTTAAAATAATTATTTAAAGCAAACTACTATTCAATATTTAAGGATGTTTTTAATTCTTTGGCTTTCTGTGTTTAATCCACAGTTTTCTAATTCTGCTCTCCATCGAAATGTAGTCCCAATCCCTCCCTCCCTCCCTCCCTCCCTTCCTTCCTTCCTTCCTTCCTTCCGAGACAGGGTCTCCCTCTGTCACCCAGGCTGAAGTACAGTGGCATGATCATGGTATACTGCAGCCTCAAACTCCTGGGCTCACGCAATTCTTTCTCTTCAGCCTCCCGAAGAGTTGAGACTGCAAGTACACACCACCATACCACAGGGTTATTTTACATTTTTTCTAGAGATAGGGTCTTGTATTATTGCTCAGGCTTATCTCAAACTCCTGGCTTCAAACAATCCTCCTGCCTCAGCCTCCCAAAGAATTGGTATTATAGGCATGAACCACTGCACCCAGCTTGTAATCACAATTTCTTATTTTGTCCTTCACAGGATATATAGTTCCACTTTCTAATTTCACCACAAGGTGAGGGTTCATGAAAGGGAACTGGGTAGAAAAACTAGTCATGACAAAGAAAAAGAGGAAGGAGAACAAAAGAAGTGCTTTATGTTTCTCACACTCCCTCTTCCTCTGCTTACATCCTTAAAACTCAAGTCTTTTCCTCTTTAGTTTAAAATCCCCTGGAAGGAAACAGTAGATGTTTTATAGCTTAGCCCATTGAATTAGCCGTAACTCATTCCCTGAAGGCGGATGGATAACACAACAAGAACAATACCCTTAGGAAATCACAGACACACACACACACACACACACACAAAACAGAGGCACACAAGCACACAAGGCTGGCTGACTGCTTTGGTTATTAGAGCAGGCTTGGGTGGGAAAATATAGATAGGCAGGAACAAAAGGTAGACAGTAGAAGAGGAACATCCTCAGAGAATTACACAGGAAACCTTCTGGGCACTCACAGACAACTCTGCCTTGAGGGCTTGTTCTGTCTTCTACTTTCTGTTTCTTTCATACCCTTTATCTGTCTTACTTCCTATCTTTATTGATGTCAACTAAAAGAGCCAAACTCTGTAAAATATTTGAAGAGAGTTATTCTGAGCCAAATATGAGTGACCAATGGCCCCAGAAGATCCTGAGAATGTGTGCTGAAGGTAGTTGGGATACAGCTTGGTTTTATACATTTTAGGGAGATATGAAACATCAAGCAAAACATGTAAGATGTACCTTAGTTCAGTCTGAAAAGGTGGGACAAGTGGAAGTGGGGGCTTTCATGTCATAGGCAGATTCAAAGATTTTCTGATTGGCAATTAGTTGAAAGAGTTACCAATGCAAAGGAGTGTCTGGGTTATGAGAAAGGATTGTGGATACCAAAGTTTTATCATGCAGTTGAGCCTCCAGGTAGCAACCTTCAGAGAATAGATGGTAAGTGTTTCTTATCAGACTTAAAGAGTCTGTTCTATCAGTAATTCCAAACGGGAGGAGGGTATAATGAGGCATGTCTGGCTCCCCTCTTCCCATCATGGCTTGAACTAGTTTTCAGGTTAGCTTTGGAATGCTCTTGGCTGAGAGGAGGGATCCATTCAGATGGTTGGGAGCCCTTAGAAGTTTATTTTTTGTTTACATTGATAAAGTATTTCCCTAGACCAGGGAAGACAGAGTTCCTGGCTCCTATTCGTTGGAAGGAAGGAAGAAGTAGAGGGTCTAACCACTATTCGCCACAATGATTCTAAGGGGAAGTGCTTCATGGGTTCCAACTAATCACCTACAAATAACTTAAGAACAAAACTATTTCTGGTTTGGTGGCTGGACGTATATTGATGCCTTTTTATCTGGGATGAATCTAAGCACTTCCCTTTTATCAATTTTCTCTTTCTCTCAGGAAGGACTACCTCTTACTCCTAGGGACATGTTCTGAGTTGTGTTCCATGTGGCTTATTTGCATCTAGGTTGTTCATTGTATACCGACTGAAGTGTCGTCAGTAATAGCTTAGTACTAGGAATACCAGTGAATTAAATGTGGTTAAATTTAAGTTGGAAGTCCTAAAAAATTCTCTAACTTTGAAACACTAGAAATCCTCCTTCATTGAGTCAGACATTTCTTAGAAATCAATGTTAGAATCTGTCTTAGAACACGGTCTTAGAAACTGTCTTTGGGTTATCACCATAAAAAAATGCAAACTTTTTAGCATGGCATCAAAGATCTTTCGTTATCTCTTTGTTATTTCTACAGCTTTATCATGCCTATCTTCTTTATAATGAAACATTTTCAGGTCACTGAATATGCCTCTCCCTCTTGTTTCTGGCCCTTTGTACATACAGTTTCCCTTGTTTCACGGCTTCTTTACCATACTTCCTTGCTGGGCTAAGTTTTCCCCTTTAAGGTAACTTAGATTTCCTTCCTTTTACAGGTTGTTAACTGATTTTCACAAGAAAATGATAAGTACCACTGTTAGGGTACTCTTCAGGGTTCCCCTAGTACACACGAAACTTACCATGTTGTAGCATTTCACATTCTGTTTTCTTTTTCTCTTCTGTCTTTGATTATGCATTACTTTAGGGAAAGTGCTCTTGTACCTCTGGTATTTAGGTATTTGTTTCTGTGATTGAAACTGGTTATGTCTAGGTACAAACTGGTAGAAAAGTACATTATAACTTCATTAGTGACCCCAAAACTAAATAGACATTTTTAAATTAGGAGGAAAAAAACTACATTTTATGGGAGTTCAACTCTAAAATGCAGCTATAGGCCTTAGAGCATAGTCAAGTGTTGATTAACTCGGCAATTATTTGCTAAGAATTTGCTTCTCTTTTCCAGTATTCTGTTACATATCTTAGTGGGAGCAAACTAGGTAAGAGTACAGAACACTCCGGTGGGGAAGGATGATTTGAAAGATAAAAATAAATTTGACTTGACTTAAAAGCTAGGGTTGGAGAGTTGTTATAGATTAATTCATTATTTGAAACATTTGAATGACAGGCTGAGAAGTTAGACTAAATGGAATGTCTAGAACCAATGAAGAATTTTAAGGAGGATTATATGGATATAGTAGTGACAATGACGAGCAAGATGAAAAAAGACACAACTGGAACAGAATTAATTTTCCTCACAATTACCTTTGCCCTTTATGTACTTCCTTTTCTCTATGGTATTCCATTCTATACTTCTTCAAATGCTGAGTCAAGGACATAAAATAAAAAGTCCAACTTAGGCACTTTGACACTTAATAACTAACATTATAGAATCTTGGGGTCAAAACAGTCCCAGTCCATTATTCAATATCTAATTTAATATTTTTCACCTTGTTCAGTATTTGAGTTTTCTCCCTATGAGGCTTTTATTACAGTCTATACTTTTAATTCACTATATCCCGATCTAGCTCGTTTAATTTTGAAAACAATTCTCAAAAGAGTTTGTTTATTTAATTAAAACATGTATTTCTTTTAGATAAATGACGAGTCATAGATCCACTCCTTGAGACTGCGTAGAACAAATCAACACTCTCTCATGATAATTTTTCAATTATTTGCACCCAACTACCTTGTTTTCACTTAGGCTTTTCTACTCCACCTGGATAAATGTTTAATTTCTTTCTTCTTTAGGTGTCCTGTCCTAGGAGAACACTCCTACTTTAAGTTATGGTTCCCAGTACTAAGCTTTATGGATATTTGAACTAGAGCACAGTAGTAAATACCAATAGCACACTCTCATTCTTCACTATTTCTGTTAATACATGCTAACCAGTTATATTATTATTATCATTATTATTATTTTGTATGCCACTATTAACTCAGTAGTCTGGGCTTTCTATAAATCAAACACTCTATGTGTTTATACAGTGATGCTAAGCTACATGACATCATGTTATAGTTTAGGTACAGAAGTAAAGCCATCAATCTTTTAAAAAGATACTTGTACAGCAGAAATGCTATCCATAAGTATTTGTCCAGATTGTTGACATGCCTGATGAGGGACCTATGTTTTGTCTTTTTGTAATTTGATTATTGGCTTTTCTAGTGATTCTGCTTTGTTTCCATGCTTTGATTTGATAGATATTTAAAAATAAACACAGTATCTGACCAAACCAATCTCTACTTCATCACTGACAAGGTTTTGGCTTCTTACCAAGTCCACATCACCTCATCCCCATCAACTAACATAGTAGTTGCTATTTTCATCTTTACTCTCAGTCTGTCATCACTCAAATTTTATAATGACATTGTCTGGTGATAAAACAGGATATAAAAAAATAGCATGTTTTCCCTATCCTATTACTTATACAGTTGTGACTTTTTTGGCCACAGAAGAGAGGTTTTGTATTTATTGCTATCAGACTACTTCATACTAGGTTTGATCCATTACCAGTCTACTCTGATGACAGCATTTTTATCTGTTATATAATGTATTCCATTTCATATGTAACATATTTTGGAGGTTTAAATGAGAAAGTACAGTTTTGTTATTATCCTACAAAATGGACTTAAAAATTTATTCATCAAAGTTTGTTCTTTTTGGTATGAAAATTATTGTAGCTGACAGAGAAGTTAGAAGCAAAAGATTAAGAAGCCCAGTTTTTTTTTATTTTTTTTATTTTTTATTGTATTTTTATTATTTTTTTTTGGTACCACCCTTTATCAGTGACAAACAGCAAGCTCTGTTTTATGCAAATATCTTTTTTTGTTGTTGGTTTTCTCAGCAAACCTTTATTTTCTTCAGAGAAATACTTCACTAACTGTATTTTTCCCTTTTTTGTTTACTTGTGTATTGCCTTTATTCCAAAGTAAAATAAAATTCATGGGAGCTAAAATTTTCACCGAGACAAGGAAATGATTTTTTAAGTGTTCTCATTTTGTGTGTGTGTGTGAACAGAGTCATCCAGTCATCCAGCTGTTTTTCAATCCCCATATTATGCTTGTTTGTCAGATTTGTGCATTGCATTGGGAAAATATCCTTCATTTACTGCATCTGACTTTGCAGTTTGTAATATAGGTCTGAGATGTATTATTTGTATTCATGTCTCCTTTTACTTTTCTCATAACTGCCATGCAACATGCATCTACCCTTAGGTTCATGGGTTTCGACTGTAGGCTTATAACTTCATTAACTGGACTACTATGATGCCCCACTTACATAAATTAGTGCTGTTTGAGTTTGGTTGTACGTCTACCAGTTCATGTCAATCAGAAGTGTAATCACATCTAGTTATAGTGAATCTCCTGGTTTATTATTGTGCTGAACTGAGGCTCAATTTATTTTAGTTTACTTACTTATTAATATTAATAATTTATTAGTCACAGTATGTATGTTGGTCTATGGACTGTATTCGTTCATAACTCAGCATCTCCTGAAATTGTGCCTTATTTTTTTTTTGCATTTTTTTTTTGAAAAAATTTATTGTGAATTCTATTGTGGGTATATTTACATGGACATTTTTCTTTTTCCCTCTTTCCTTTTGGTAACAACTTTGATGAAGGAAAGTAAAACAATAATACTGATAAAATGTAAAATACTAGCTTATTATATGTTCTCTGTACCCTGTTAACTTAGTAAGTGTTGACTTCATATGGTCTATATATAAAAAGCCAAGAAGGTCTCAGGTATGTTCACTTACTTTTGTCATTTTTTTTCTGCTGCCTTGATGATATCTATCACTTAGGCCTCTTGAGTTCTGTATTTTGCTAGTGCTGTTGCTGTTGATGGCTTTTATGAGACTCATGATGACACTGCCGAGGCTGTTCTTTCCTGAAACAAGTGATTGGGTCACTATGACAGCTGCACTCCCTGGAATTCTGTTGAGGTGCACAATGCCCTTGAAATCCACTCAAGTTATTGTTTTGTTTCAATAGTAATCATCTTGCCAACCTCTGTCTTTTCATTGGTGTATTTAGATAGTTTACATTTGATATAATTATTGCTATATTAGGGCTTATGTCCTGACATTTTATTTTCTTGTTTTCTAACTGTTCTACTTTTTACTTCTCTATTTTCCTTTTTCTACTTTTCTGTGGGCTACTTGGACAGTATTTTTAGGCTTCTAGGTTGATTTGTCTAGTATGTTTTTGAGTGTATCTCTTTTTTGTGTGTATTTTTTATGACTATTCTGGGTATATTACATTACATACCCAGAGTAGTATTACATTACATACTTAGAATAGTAACTAAAAACAGATACACACAAAAAGAGATACACTCAAAACACATTAACTAAATCAAAATAGAAATATTATATATAAAATAAAAATAGAAATATTATATATATGTAATTTTCCCATCTAGTGTGACATTTGATCAGTTTGAGTGAAAAATAGTCATCTTAAATTTAAGTTCTTTTCATTTCCCCTGGTTGTAACAAAACTGTCTTAAATTTTTCTTCTACATACATTACAAACCACTTCATGATCCTGCAATCCCACTGCTAGGTATTATATCCCAACGAAAGGAAATCAACATATTGAAGAGATATCTGCACTCTCATGTTTATTGTAGCAGTATTCACAATAGCCAAGACATGGGAGCAACCTAAGTGTCCATAAAAGATAGATGGATAAAGGAAACGTGGTAGATACACACAATGGAGTATTATTCAGCTGTAAAATTAATGAGACCCTATCATTTGCAACAACAATGATGGAACTGGAAGATATTATGTTAAGTGAAACAAGTCAGGCATGGAAAGAAACAACATTTTCCACTCATTTTTGGAAGCTAAAAATTAAAGAAAAACTGAGCTCCTGGAGATAGAGAGCAGAATAATGGTTACTAAAGGCTGGGAAGGGTAGCAGGGAGGAGGGAAAATGGGGGTGGTTAATGGGTACAAAAATATAGTTAGACAGAATGAATAAGATCTAGTACTTGATAGCACAACAGGGTGGTTAGAGTCAACAATAACCTATTGTAAATTTTAAAATAACTAAAAGAGTGTAATTAGATTGTTTGTAATGCAAGGAGATGACAAATGCTTTAAATGATGGATACTCCATTTACTCTGATGTGATTACCTTGCATTGCATGCCTGTATCAAAATATCTCGTGTGTCCCATAAATATATGCAGCTACTATGTACCCAGAAAGGTTAAAAATTAAAAAAGAACCACTTCACATAGTGCTAAAAGTTTTTCTTCAAACATGATTTAGAACACTAAAGAAGAGAAGAAAAACCTGTTATATTGCCATATATATTTTTACTCTTTATGTTACTCTGTTTTTCTTCTCTGATGTTTCAAGGTTCTTTTTATTAAATCATTTGCTTTCTAAGAACTTTCTTCAGTCTTTTCTTTCCCTTAAGGATAGCACTGCTGGCTAGAAATTCTCTTAGTTTTTCTTTATCTAAGACTATCTTGCTTTCTTCTTCATTTCTGAAGGATATTTTCACTGAATATTGGATTCTAGGTTGATCATTTTTTTTCTTTCAGCCTTGAAAAATGTACCGCTTTCTTCTGGCCTCCATGATTTTTATGCTAAATCTGCTATTATTCAAACTATAGGTAGGATGTAGTTCTTCTTGCTGCTTTCAATTCTTTTATGCTTTAGTTTTCATAGGTATGATATGATGCATCTTGGCATGGGATTTGTTGGGTTCATCCTGTTTAAGGTACACTAAACTGCTGCTGCTGCTTACTCTTCTTCTTCTTCATCTCTTTCTCCTCCTCCTTCTTCTGTGTTCTCCTTCTGTTTCTTTCTTCTTCACCGCCTCCTCCTTTGCATGAAAGAAGAGATAATGAAAAGTTTGACAGCAAGGAAATGGGCCACAAGTTCTATTATGCTTACACGAAGCTTTGTACCTTTTGCCAAAATTGGTAAATTTGCAGACATTCTTTTAAGTACTGTTTTAGTCTCACCTTCTTTATCTTCTCATGGGACTCCAATGACACAGATGTTTGATCCTTTGCTACAGGTTCGCATATCCCTGAGATTTGGTTCAGTTAGGCAGTGATTGTCTTTTCTCATTCAAGTCCTGGTTCTTGGTATGATAAGTAAATTTCTACTGTATTCCGGACATGTTGAGTATTAGGCTATGAGAATCCAGATCTTATTTAAGTCTTCTGTTTCAGCAGGCCTCCTCTGATACCACACTGGCAGAAGTGCTACCTCATTACTGCCAAGTGAAGGTGGCCTTCGCTGATACCCAAAGGTAAGTTGTACTTTGTTACTGATCAGCAGGGATGGGAGTTTAGGCTCCCACTAGGTCTCTGATGGCATCATCCTATCTGGGAGGAGGAGAAGTACCTTGTTACTTTGTCCCACATGACCTCTACTGATACTAGGCAGAGGGATGAGGCAGTGTTCATTATTGCTTGAGGTCATAAATGTCCTTTATTTTTCCTGTTCATTCTCTTTGAACACTGTGATGGTTAATACTGAGTGTCAACTTGATTGGATTGAAGGATGCAGAGTATTGTTCCTGGGTGTGTCTCTGAGAGTGCTGCCAAAGGAGATTAATATTTGATTCAGTGTACTGGAAAAGGCAGACCTACCTTCAATCTGGGTGGGTGCCATCTAATCAGCTGCCAGTGCGGCCAGAATAGAAAGCAGGCGGAAGAATGTAGAGAGACTAGACTAGCTTAGCCTCCCAGCCTACATCTTTCCCCTGTGCTGGATGTTTCCTGTCCTCAAACATCAGAATCCAAGTTCTTCAGCTTTGGACTCAGACTGGCCTCTTTGCTCCTCAGCTTACAGATGGCCTATTGTGGAACCTTGTGATAGTGTGAGTTAATACTCCTTAATAAACTCCCTTTTGTATATTCATCCTATTTGTTCTGTCCCTCTCGAGAACCCTGACTAATACAGACATTAATATGGCAAGGAGGGAATTGGGTGTCTTGTAACAGCTGGGTCAGCATGTAGATTGCCTGCCTGCATGATCCCCACTGACACTACGAAGGGGTGACACGAGTTACCTTGGAACAGGAATGAATGTCTTGGTTTCTTACTCCGCCTTCTCTGATACTATCATGTGGGGGAGTTTGGGGACCATGTTTCTATCTAATGAGGGTGGAGTCCAGGCTCCCTTCTAGCCTTTGCTGATGGGGTTGGGAGTGAGACTGCATTATGCATTTCCATAAATGTTTGACTGGAGTTGTGCTGTTATTATCTGAAAGTTTTCTGTCTTGCTAGGTGCCCCTTTCCTCCTCTTTTGGTTAGAGAGAGAGCAGACTTTTCATGAGAAAATCTCTTTGCTCCAGCTGATGATATTTCTGGGTTGCTGGATTCTCTAGCACCCAATCCAGGATGTATGAGATAAAAGGGAAACTCAGGGAACACACTGCCTCATTCTTTGGTCCCACAGTCCCTAGCCAGTCTTGTCTCCACTTTCAGAGTCTTCTTACGTTTCTTTTACGTATAATGCCCGAGGTTTTGATCTGTACTTAATGAGAGGATTAGGGTAAAGTATGTCCACTCCATCTTTTGAGACTTATGTTTTAATACAGTAAAGATTTGACTTCCATCTCTTCTTTCCAAACAGTTGATTGCATATTAGAAGAGTAGTACTGCTAAAGCGACAGCTGAAACTTTAATAACAGCAAGGGGAAAGAAAGTCTCACTACTTACAATTTGCAAAATAAGATACTATTAAGCCTCTATATTTCCATATGCACAAAGGGAGGTAACCTAACCTTAACATTTAATAATAAGAAACTATTCTCAAGCAAATAATTACTGACAAAAATGAAAAGAAAACAAAAATAATACTCATTTCCCATAATATTTCAAAATAAAATGTTTTTTAAAAGTTTATAAAAAATGAGTTTGAGACATTAGTCCTTTGATATGAAAATATGCTCTATTCTACCATCATAATTGTTTAGGAAAGTTTAATATGACTTACGCTGCCCATTGTTCTCAGTGAGTCACGTTCTTTTTTCCTGACTTTGATACAGTGCTTCAAATTGTTTTACTAATTTTTCATTTTTATTATTTTATATCTCCAAGTTATTGGATCTTCTGGAAAACAGTTGAACCCCGTAGCATATGATTCAGTAAATGCTTTAAGCTAAATAGGCCCAAGAAGGACACCATGACAAGCTTTCCTTGCCCATAGGTGATTTATCTTTGGTCCTAGAACACAAAATTTCACAGCTAGGAAGAACCTAAGTGCTTTTTCATACCACTAGTCATCTGAAATGTATGTCCAACAGAGATGACATGAAATAAAAATTAAACAGTGTGCAGCTGGAATCAGAGTGAGGTTGAGGTCACAGTATAAATATACCTTAAGAAGTGTAGATGATACAGGTAGATCTGAGACTGAAGGAATGTGTCTCTCTTGAAGAGATGACTGCTTAGCAGTTGATATTGAATGAAATAATAATGGAGAAATTTTTTATTTAGGAGTTTAATTCATGATTTATAATAAGTTTTGTAAAGACAACATTCAAAATCTTGACTGAGTTGCTATACTGCTCTGGAAAAAAATGGTATCTATTTTGGTAGTATGTGCTGGAAAGTCAAACTTCTAGAGTAAAACAGACTTCCCTATTTACTTTCTGTTTATATGGTTTTTTGCACATGTTAAATATAAATATTTCTACTAGGAAAATAATAGCACATATAGAAAAATTCTAATAGCCAATCAACCTAAATGCCCATCAATGGTAGACTGGATAAAGAAAATGTGGTATGTATACACCATGGAATACTATGCAGCCACGAAAAAGAACAAGGTCATATTCTTTGCAGGAACATTGATGAATCTGGAGGCTATTATCCTTAGCAAACTAACACAGGAATAGAAAACCAAATACCACATGTTCTCACTTACAAGTGGGACTTAAAGGATAATACATGGACATAGAGAGGGGAGCAACACACACTGGGGCCTATTGGAAGATGGAGATGGAGAGGAGGGAGAGGATCAGGAAAACTAACTAATGAGTACTGGGCTTAATACCTGGATGATACAATAATCTGTAAAACAAACCCCCATGACACATGTTTACTTATGTAACAAACCTGCACATGTACCCCCTGAACTTAAAATAAAAGTTAAATTAAAAAAGAACATGTGTTCTAAAAAAAAAAAAAATTCCAATGACCTTGAATTTTACTGTTTTACCTGTATTAGTGTATTAAGAGATTCCTGATCAAGTATGTAACTGAAGCTGAAAAAATAGCTATAATTTGTCACATCTAGAAGGTTTCTTTAGCTCTAGTATAGGATGGACTAATCTTTTCATGGGAAAAAATTTAAGAGAGATTAATGCAGCCTGACCCAAGGACAGATGGAAAGATAATCTTGAGGTGATCATAATGTGAATTACTCAGAATATCTAGACCGTTTTCTTCTTTTAATCCCCTGCAATTCAAGCAAGGAGCAAGAACTATCACTTTTGGAGGGGCATTTCCCCTGGGGACAGGCCTGGAGACTATAAAAAGTGACCTGAGATCCTTGTAGCCATCCTCAGAATCAGATAGGTGCATACTGAATGGTAAGTACCCTGATAATGTCTTCAAAGGCCACTATATGAGACATCTTCTGAGATTTCCCGAGTATTCCAGAGAGATTGGAGCAGGAGCTAGAAGTGTCATTGGGAAGATAACAGTTCTGAAGATGAGAGCTGAACCAGTAAAAACCCTTGTTTCCCTTATGATGACATATATGCCTTCTGTAGGTTGATGCAGTCTGGAAAGACTAATTAGAAACCTAAATTATTTTCAAGATTTACATTTATTTGTAACTAATTTATAGCATATATTTGAAAATTAGTTATTTTATAGTTATTTTTTGGCACTGGCCAAATAAAAATACTTCGATCAACCACTCTTTCCAAAAGACTTGGTTCCAGAGACTTGTACTGATCCACAAAGATTTGCTGCTATGTCTCAATGTATAATAAGTATTTTGAATTTATGGAAGAGAAAGATATCTTTTTCTCACCCATATACAAGAAAGATTAACAAGAGAAAAGCATAACACATTTATTTAACATAAGATTTACATGATAATAGGGGTTTTCAGAAATGAAGACTCAGGGAAAAATGTGTATTTTTATGACTTAGGTTTGATGAAGAATTTTATTTTTATTTTACAAACATTTTTTATTTATTTTCTCATTTAACTTTGTTTTAATGTGTCACAAATTCTGTGACAGATTTTAGCTGGTTGTTTATTAAAGAGTAATTGATTTTTAAAATCTTAGTAATTTAAACTGCTGCTGCTACGCAAAAAAAAAAAAAAAAAAAAACCGAAAACAGACATTTCAAAAGAAGATATCTATACAGCCAACAGACATACGAAAAAACGCCCATCACCGCTGGCCATCAGAGAAATGCAAATCAAACCATACAATGAGATACCATCCCGCCACCAGTTAGAATGGCGACTATTAAAAGTCAGGAAAACAACAGGTGCTGAGAGGATGTGGAGAAACAGGAACACTTTATTAATTGTTGGTGGATTGTAAACTAGTTCAACTTAATGGAAAACAGTGATATGATTCCTCGCTGATCTAGAACTAGATGTACTATATGACCCAGCCATCCCATTACTGGGATATACCCAAAGGATTATGCAACTCACGCCGCCATAAAGACACACGCAACAACGCATTTATTAAGGCACTCATTCACAATAGCAAGACTTGGAATCAACCCAAATGTCCATCAGTGATAGATCGATTAAGAAAATGTGGCAATATATACACCATGGAATACTATGCAGCCACAAAGGATGAGTTTGTGTCCTTTAGGGACATGGATGCAGCTGGAAACCATCATTCCAGTAAACTATCACAAGAACAGAAAACCAAACACCGCATGCTCCCTACCTGCAGGTGGGAACTGAACAATGAGATCAATGGACCTCGGGAAGGAACATCACACACGGGCCTACTCGCGGGACGGGACTGGGGAGGGATTGCATCAGGATATACCTGATGTAAAATGATGAGTTGATGGCTGCTGACGAGTTGATGGTGCAGCACAGCAACATGGCATGCTATACATATGTAACAAACCTGCACGTTATGCACATGTACCCTGGAACTTAAAGTATAATAATAAAAAAAACCAAAAAACCAAAACAACAACAACAACAAAAAAAACAAAAACAAAAAATGGCCCACAAAACATTCTCCTTTCCTTTTAAAGGTTTTATGATGCATTATTATCATTAGCCAGTCTTTTACTATTAAATGGCCAGTTGAAACAAACAGTTTTGATTAAGACTGATCTGCAGGTATTAGGGATAATATTTATTCAGCCTTCTGAGCTTTCTGGGGAGACTTGATGAACTTGCTACCTCCCAGCAGCCTTCTTGTCGGCTACTTGGATGACACCATGACAGCTGTCTATCTTGCATCACGAACAGCCAAAGGATGCAGAGGAGGATAGTCAGAGGACTGCTGAACATGCCTGACTTGGCAGGAACCTTATCAACAAATGGCAGCATCACCAGATTTCAAGAACTTAGGGCCATTTTCCAGCTTCTTACCAGAATGGCCATCAATCTTTTCCTTCAGCTCAGCAAACTTGCAAGCAAGGCGAGCTGTGTGACAATCCAGTACAGGGGTGCTGCCAGCAGGGATTTGGCCTGGATAGTTCTGGATAATCACTTGAGCAGTAAGCCAGCTGCTTCCATTGGTGGGTCATTTTTGCTGTCACCAACAACATTGCCACAACGAACATCTTTGACAGACATAGTCTTGATATTGAAGCCGACACTGTCCCCAGGAAGAGCTCCACTCAAAGCTTCATGGTGCATTTCAACAGACTTTATTTCAGTTGTAACATGGACTAGAGCAAAGGGAACACCTTGCTGGGTTTGAGAACACCAGCTTCCACTCAGCCCAAAGGCACATTACCAATACCACCAATTTTGTAGACATCCTGGAAAGGCAGATGCAACTTGTCAGTTGAAGGCATTGGTTTGAATGGATGCAATGCAGAGCTTCTAGCAGTGTGGTTCCACTGCATTGCCATCTTTATAGGTGACTTTCCACCCATTGAACCAAGGCATGTGAGCACTTGGCTCCAGCATGTTGTCTCCATTCCAACCAGAAATTGGCACAAATGCTACTATGGTAGGTTTGTAACCAATTACTGTAAGTGCTAACTTCCTTAACAATTTCCTTGTATTTCTTCTGGCTGTAGAGTGGCTCAGTGGAATCCATGTTACTAACACCAACAATTAGTTCTTTCACACTCAGTGTGGAAGCCAGAAGGACATGCTCACGGCTCTGCCCATTCTTGGAGATTACAGCTTCAGATTCATCTACGTGACATATATGTGAGCAGCAACAATCAGGACTGCACAGCCAGCCTGAGATGTGGTTGTAATCATGTTTTTGATAAAGTCTCTATGTCCTGGGGCATCAGTGATAGTCATATCTGATGGTCTCCAATTTCCAGAGGGAAATATCAATGGTGATATCGCACTCAGGCTCAGCTTTCAGTTTATTCAAGACCCAGGAATACTTGAAGGAGCCCTTTCCCATCTCAGCAGCCTCCTTCTCAAAATTTTCAGTGGTTCTTTTGTCAATGACACTACATTTATAGATCAGATGGCTGGTAGTGGTGGACTTCCCTGAACCTGGGGTCCAAGACAACCATGTGTACCCAAATTTTATTCCTTTTCCATTGTGGCTTTTAGGGGTGGTTTTTACAATACCTGTGTTCTGGTGACAAACCTATTGCAAAAAAAAGCTATTTTTGTTTTGTTTTGAATTCAGTTCTGTATTAGAAGCCTCAAGAATGTCCATTTTGAAACTACTAAATATGCTTTTATACCTCAACTGAACATGTGACTATGAGCAAGTAAGTCATGAAACCTCTTTGATAACAAGTCCCTGGACTGTGACCTAAGTTTTTCACCTTTGCTCCCTCCCCGCCACCCCCAGGCACCTTGGATGACACAAGAAGGCTAGAGGTGGGCTGGAGTTGCTTTTCTGCCTATGTGAGATAAAGCTCTGGTGAAATATTTTTCACTGGGCAATGGGCCTTTGTTATTCATCTGGAGAACACATTGGTCATACTTCAAAATGGTATTTTTCACCTCTTCCTGCCAAAAGTAAGAAGTGAGCTTTCTTGGCTTTTCAAACCTGCTGGGTTTCCGTGAAAGTATTGAGAATGCAGCCCTAAGGCATCTTTCCCTCTGAAGGAACTCTACACTTAACCCTCATCCATTCATCAACATTGCTATTTAACTGTATCTACAGGTTTATAGTTCCAGCACCTTCTGTGCCAGATCAACTGAACTCAGGTCTGTTTTTGTGAACTTGTCCATCTTTCCTGATTTCTGAAAGTTGGTTTGCCCTGCAACCTCAAGAAAATTATGTTTCCCCCAATTTATTCAGTTGTTTTTTCTTATAAGTCCCCAAGTGACAACTTCAAAGCTCTTTACATGTTGGAGCTGAAACTTGAAGTATCATTTTTTTAAATGAAAATTTACATTAACTATATTTGCCACTTGTCTCTTATTAGATTATGAGTTATATTCTTTTTTTGTTGTTGTTGTTGGTTGACAGTTGTTCAAGTCTACTATATACTTGCTGATTTGCTATGTGCTTTTTCTATCAGTTATTGAGAGAGGGGTATTAAAATGAGTTATATTCTTAACAGGTACCTTATTAGAGGCAAAAGTGGCTAATATTCCTGGTAGAATTTTTAATGTACTTCTAATTTTGTTCTTTAGCAACTATGACACATATACCTTACAGTAAAGGTCCTTGTATCACTATAGACATTATTTGTAGTACATTTTCAAGAACTCTACAAGAGTTAGGGGCAAGGATCATATCTAAGCTATTCAGATTGATATAAACAGGTTTCTGTCAGACATTGACAGGTTCAGACATCATATTTCAGTCTAGACATTTCCAGCACACAGTTATATGAACTTTAATTCAGGAGATATAAAAGTATCATCAATCTACCCAACGAAAGTGCTGTTACGAATATGATTTATGCTTACATAGAAACACTTTATTTTAATTTTTTTTGAGACAGAGTTCCACTCTCTCACTCATGTTGTAGTGCCGTGGTCTGATCTCATCTCACTGCAACCTCTGCCTCTCAGGTTCAAGCAATTTTTATGACTCAGCCTCCCAAGTAGCAACACTTTTAGTGAGAGCTGTGGGAAGCTGAAAATTTCTAGCAGGCCTTTGGGTTGTTCAGTTCCACCATCTTTTCCAACTCATCAATTTGAAAGTATAAAGTAGAAAAAGAAGTATCCAGATGTCCTTTCTTTCTTTGTATTTTTCCATGTCAGAAGAGAAGTTGAAAATCAGAGATGAGGAATCCCAGAAGCATATATTGGATATTCTTTGTATTGCTCTGACACTGATAAGAACTTATGCATTGCCTCAAGTTCCTCAGAAGACATATCAAATGGTATGGCAGAAGCATTTCTGGGATGGGTGTGGTGTAATGACCTCTGTGAACCGTCTCCCCAGTGAAACAACTATAACTGGTGAAAATTATTAAAAAAGTAGTCACTGGAAACTCTCCTAAGAACATAGAGGAAATGGAGAAATATTTATTCAAGAAAATCTATAGTACTAAATCTGAGTAAGAACTATGGAAGTCTCTTATATTAAAGACATGCCTCATCCCCAGCTCAATGTGATTTAAGCCCTATTCTCAATGGGTTCAACCAAGAAAAGGAGGCTCACTTTACTCTCATCTCCCACACTAAGATAGCAGTTTTTACCTGGAAGGGACGGTTGAGTAAAGGAGGAAGAGAAGAATGAACCATGAGACATATAGAAAATGAAATGACAACCATAAGTCAAACCATATTAATAACATTAGATGCAAATGTTTTTAACAATCTAACCAAAGATAGGAATTGTTAGATTGTGCAAAAATCAAGATTCGACTATACACCGTCTATTGGCAGCACATTTTAGATTCAAAGGTAAAAATAGGTTGAAAGTTAAAGAATGAAAAATTTTGTATCACGCAAATAGCAATCCTAAGAGAGCTGGAGTGACTATACTAATATTGTGAAAAAAAGAATTTTTTTTTTTTTTGAGACAGTCTTGTTCTTGTCACCCAAGCTGGAGTGCAGTGGCACGATCTTGGCTCACTGCAGCCTCTGACTCCTGGGTTTAAGCGATTCTCCTGCCTCAGCTTCCCAAGTCACTGGGATTACAGGTGCCTGCCACCACGCCCAGCTAATTTTTGCATTTTTAGTAGAGATGGGGTTTTGCCATGTTGGTCAGGCTGGTCTCAAACTCCTGATCTCGTTATCTGCCCACCTCAGCTTCCCCAAGTGCTAGAATTACAGGTGTGAGTCACCGCACCTGGCCCAAACAAAAGAATTTTAAAAAAGACGAAGTTACTAAAGAAGGATGTTTTATCGTTAAGGTGATTAATTCATCAAGAAGATAATAATTATAGACATATATGTATTTAACAACAGAACCCCAAAATGCATTAAGCAAAGACTAGTAAAATTAAAGGCATGAAATGGGCAATCCAACAATAGTAATTGGAGGCTTTCATAGTCCACTTTCGATGATGGATAGAGTGACTATTTAGAAGACCAACGAGAATGCAGAACCCTTTAAACCAATTAAAACAAATGGACATCTACAGAACACTTAAATTTGCTGAATATACATTGTCAAGCATACATGGAGCATTCTCCGGAATAGTAAACATACTGGGCTAAGAAATATGTGTCAGGAAATTTAACACTGTTGAAATCATAGGAAGTATGTTCTCCTAACAAAATAGAATTAAGGTAGAACAATAAAAGGAACTTCAGGAAACTCACAAATATGTGGATATTAAACAGGGTGCTCCTAAATAATCAATGAGTAAAAGAAGACATTACCAGGGAAATTAGAAAGCACTTTGAGATGAAAAAAATGAAAACACAACATGCTAAAATTTGTGGCATACAGCTAAAACAATGCTTAGAGTAAAATTTAGTTGCGTAAATGCCTGTATTTAAAAAAGAAGAAAAACTTTAAATCAATTACCTAAACTTTCACCTTGAGAAACCAGAAAAAAAGGTCAAACTAAATCCAAATCAAACAGAACAAAGAAAATAATAAAGATTATAGTAGACATAAATAAAATAGAGAAAAAAATACAGAAAATGAACAAAACCAAAAGATTTTTTTTAAAAATCAACAAAATTGACAAACATTTAGCTATTAGGATCATGCTAATAACAGAGAAGACTCAAATTGCTAAATCAGGAATGAATAGTTGACATTACTAATGCCTTTACAGAAATAAGTATGACTATAAGGAAATACTATGAAGAACTGTATGCCAGTAAATGTGATACAATTACCATGTTCCTAAAAAGTTACATTCAAAACTGACTCACTAAGAAATTGAAAATCTAAACAGACTTATAATAAGCAAGGAAACTTAATTAGGAATTTTAAAATGTCTACAAACAACATTTCCATTTCAGGTAGCTTCACTGGCGATTTTTATCAAACATTTAAAAATTAGTACCAATCCTTTACAAACTCTTCTGAATATGGAAAAGGAAGAAACACTTATGACCTTATTCTATGCAGTCAGTATTGCCCTGATACCATAATCAGACAAGGCAACTCAGGTATACTGTACCAGTATTTTTTGTGATTATTGACACAAAAATCTCTTCTGAAATATTTACAAACTGAATCCAGCAACACATACAAAAAAAAAAAAAAAAAAAAAAAAATTCACACCATGCCCAAATGGAATTTATCTCAGGTTGAATTAACACATGAAAATTAAGTAATGTAACCTGCCCTATTACTAGAATAAAGGACAGAAATCATGATAATGTCAATAGGTAATTTTTTAAAACAAAATCCCATGTACTTCTATTGCTCTAGCCAGAGCAAGAAGGCTAGCGGTAGTAGTAAAAGACTCAACTGGAAAGGAAGAAATAAATTACCTCTACTTAAGCAACATGGACCTTGTACATAGCAAGTCTTAAGGACTCCACTAAAAAACTATTAGAACTAGTAAACAATTTCAACAAGGTTGCAGGATACAAGACCAATAGATGAAAATCAACTGTGTTTCTATACACTGGCAAGGAACAATCTGAAAATAACATTAAGAAAACAATTTCATCTACAACAGCATCAAAAAGAATAAAATATTTAGAAATATGTTTAAAGAAATGTAAAATATATATTCAGAAAACTGTATAACATCATTGGAAGAAATTATAAGTTCTAAAGGAATAGAAAAATATTCCACATTTATAGATTAGAGGACTTAATATGTTAACATGATAATATTACCCCCCATGATGGTCTACAGATTTAACACAATCTCTATAAAAATCTCAGCTTTTTTTTTTTTTTGCCTAAGTGTAAAAACTAATTCTGAAATTTAAGTAAAATTTCAAGGGACCCAGAATATCCAAAATAATGTTGGAAAAAGAATAAAGTTATAGGAATCACATTCATGATTTCAAAACACTCTACAAAGTTAAAATAATCAAGTCAGCGTGGTACTGGCCTAATGATAGATATATCAATCAATGGAACAGAATTTTGAATCCAGAAATAAATCCTTATCTATATGGTCAACTGATTTTAAACAAGAATGTCAAATTATTTAGTGGAGAGATTTTTTTCAGTTAATTGTGCTAGAACTACTGAAAATCCACATGCAAAAGAATGAAGATGAACCCATTTTATTACACCATACACAGCATTAACTGAAATTAATCACAGACCACATTATAGCTAAAACTATAAACATTTTATAAAGTAAATCTTCATGACTTTTAGTTAGGTAATGACTTCTTAGATATAACACTGAAATTGCAACAACCAAAGGGGAAAAAACCCAGGTAAATTGGTTTTTGTCAAACTAAAAACTTTTGCACCACAAAAAATATTAAAGTGAGAAAAAATGTAAATTACTTATCTAATAAGAGATTTGTATCCAGAATATATTTAGAATTCTTACAACTCAACAATAAAAAGACAAATACACAATTAAAAGTACACAAAGGATACGAATAGGTATTTCTGTAAAGAAGATACACAAATTGGCAAAAAACATCTGAAAAGATGTTCAACAACGTTGGTCATTAGGGAATGCAAGTCAAAAACCACAATGAAATGCCACTCCTTACCCACCAGGATAGTTATAATTACATAGGTAGACAATAACTAGTGTTAGAGAGAATGTGAAGAAATGGGAACACTTATATATTGTTGGTGGGGATGTAAAATTGTGCAACTGCTTTGCAAAATTTTTTGATAGTTCTGTAAAATGTTAAACATAGAGTTACCATGACACTCAGCAACTTCACTTCCAGGTATAAAACCAAGAGAATTAAAAAACATACACATTTATATAAAATCTTGTGTATAAATATCTATAGTACTATTATTTGTAATTGTCAAAAAGTAACAATGCAAATGCTTATCAATTTATGCATGGATAGATAAAATGTGATATATCCATAAAATGAAATACTATTTGCCACAAAAAGGAATGAAATACTGACTTAAGCTACAACATTTATGAACCTTGAAGACATGCTAAGTAAAAAAAAGACTATCACTAAACTTCACAATTTATGATTCCATTATATAAAGTGTCTGGAATAGTCAAACCTCTAGAAACAGGAACTCGTTAACTAAGGATGGAGGATAGAATAAGAGTGATTGCTAATGGGTATGCAGTTTCATTTGGGGGTGATAAAAGATGTTCTAAAATTAGATTATGGTAATGGTTCCACAACTCTGTGCATATACTAAGAAAACATTAAATTGTACATTTTCAATGGGTAAATTGTATGGCCTTTGAATTACATCTCAATAAAGATTTTTAAAAGATGGCATTGCAATATTTCAACTAATTTGACTTGGAACAATTTCTAGTAGATTGCCGGACCAAATTACAACAAATACTGAAAAGTTATGCCTGAATGGAGGAAGCAGCATTGGAAAGTTCATATTTGGTTCATGGCTCTGAAAATAAAATTCTGCTTTCAAATTTATTACAAGTTAACATCTGTCTCTGCCTATAAATGTCAATGAAAAGTTGTGGTCAGTTTTAAAATCAAATTTACTCACTGGTCTTCCTCCAAAAGTGGCTAGCCTGTCAGTGGCCAAAAATCACCCTGCGTTTAGTTTCATGAAAGGGCAGAGAAAAGCCATGACAAATTCAAAGAGTTCTTTGCTCCCAGGGTTAATGTCACTTCATACGTTATTCCAAAGAATGGCAAGCTTGCAATGCATCTTTAATGGCAACTGTTCACGTGAAAGAAAAGAGAAAATATGTGAATTATGTAAATAATATAATTCCCAAATGAGTTGCTTCTATTTGAGTCCTTTTTGTTTTTCAATAGAATGCTCAATTCAGAATATCATAGTATTAGCCAAATGCAGTTAGGGTCCAAACAAGTTCATTGCTCTTCTGTTATAGATTTCAGTTTTTATATATTATTATAATTTGTATTCTTCAAGAAAAAAGAACTATTATCTGAACATAATTTTGTTTTTGAAGTGAATTTGAAGAGTCATTAATTGGACTTTAAGATAAATCAATTTGAAAGGACAATATGGGATATAGAAATACATCTTGAAAAGTGATTAATGACATGGAGGGAAATGATAAATAGCATGTTTCCTTGGAAATGGATTGTAAACTGGATGTCTGAATGATATTGTGCAGCAGCACTTCACAGCCTTGCCACCTAAGACTCAATTTTTCTACTATTAGAAATACAGCTGTTATATGTCTTCTGCATCTGCAAGAAAAAAAAGGAATGTTCACTTTCTTCTTGGTTATTTATATCTACTTTTTTTTTAAGTCAATGCCTTTATTGCCCTTTATTTGGCAAGATATTCCAGTGACCAACAGATAGATTGAATAGATAAGAAAGATGGAAATATTGTGCCTGAAAGTAGTAGGTAAATGAAGGAAGACAGCAACCAAAAATATGCTTCTGTTCCTAAATGCTGTGAGTTAGTTCTTATTACTTCTTATAGATTCATATAAAATAGCTCTTCCCCATTTGACGATTGTCAGCAAACCTAGGTTTAAAGTCAAATAAGAGGATTCAGAAATTCATAAGTAGATATAAATGTAGAAAGAATCAAGGTCGGGGTCGTCTTCCTTCCCCAATAATACTAAATTTATGTATTTGGATTTACATTGGTCAAGGAAAGGTAAACTCAGAATAATAATTTTTTATTTACTTATATGTTAGATGGACTTTCCCAAATCAACTAAATTTGCTATTGAATTTTCTATATTTGTTATCTCTCAAAAATAACCATGTAAAACTAAAATAAAACAAAAAGTAGATACAGTGTTTTCCTTTTTTGTATTTGTTTTTGCATAATTCAACAGGCTGGCATGTATTTGAGAGGGAAGCAAACAACAGAGGAAACTTTATGGCAGTAAGAAGGCACTAAATCAGGTATTTTCTAGGTTGATAGATCAACTTTTTTTTTTTTTAATCAGAGCCAACAAGATTCATATATTCAATGAACAAGAACTTTGGCCAACAAGTGTGCTATTCATTCTTTGTATAAACTGACTATGAAAGTGCCACGGGTATCAGTTTGAGATTACAAATAAATTTGAGTGGGCAAATTCACAAATACAGAATGAAGTACAAAGTAAAAAACACATTACACATTTAGAAGGTTACACATCAGGAAATAGTTTCTTTCGCTACCTTCACTTCCATTAAAATGCATTATATAAAGCTTTATTTATGGAGAAAGGGACATTTAATTATTTTTCTAAAAACAACACGTGAATGCTCATGAATAGGGCAATCTACAGAATCAATGTGATAATTTCTGAAATAATTATAGAAAAATCTTTCTGATATATGCCTCTTCCCCAATTAAATTTGTTGACTGTAAAGGCAAGGTGATGCAAACTAATAACTATGATGTTGGACTTTTGAAATTCTGTACTATTTCTAAAATGTCATTTACAAAAAAAAAAGAAAAAGACAAGAAAAACTGCCAATATTGGACTCCTGTAGTGACTGAAAGAGCTTTGGAGTCAGACCCACTAAAGTTTAAAACTGATCCCTCAGGCACTAGATTCTTTAACCTTGAAGGTGTTAGTGTAACCACATTGAATCTGGATGCTTCATCTCTAAAACTGGGATAATAATACTGTCTGCTTCATATGCTGGTTGTAAGAATGAAACTTTTTGAAAACTTACCTTAATCATTTCAATTATTACTAAATTCTGTTTTTCAAAAGCATTCAATCAAGTATAAATAAAAATACTTATTAACTTTGTATTATTTCTACAACCATACCCAGTAATCTCAAAAAATGTGGAATTCAACATATATTGAAAGAACGTTATTTAACTTTAAAGATAGAAAGATTATAGCAATTAACTTTATTAGAGTGTGAATATTATATGTTTATTCAATAATTGACTTATAACTAGAGATACTTTTAAAATTGGGTATACATAGATTGTAACATAAGACACATCACACAAATTTCTTGCGTTTAGGAACACTAGATAGATAGCACTACAGCACTATGCTTGGGGGCCAATTTAAAAGGCAAAATTGCCAATAAAAAGCATTAAAATGTGAAAAAAGTGTCACTAAGTAGACCAAGAAAAGGACACTTGTATACAGTATGATGGCTGAAACATAAAGACAGAGCATCACCTTGTTTCCCCTCAGCTGAGAATGTATATGTCAGGTCATTCAGTTTTTTGCGACCCTGCATTTGTCCACACATGACCATGAAAATGCCCTGTCATTTTGAGAGTACAAATACATTTTAGCAAGTGGACAAATTCATAAATATAGACTCTGCAAATAACGAAGATCAGCTGTAGATAGTCCGCCTCAGAATGGAGTTCAAAAATAACCATATAAAACTAAAATAATAATCTCCCATACTGTTATTTTGAGTATATAATATTGTAGAACTTTTTATTAGATTTATTGAACTTTTATTTTCATAGGAATGACTTTGTATTTCTAATTGAAAAATGAAGCTGGTTTTTTTCTTTGTGTCTTATTTTGTCAAAATATAATACTTTATTCTTTTAGAAGATAGTTTTGTAGGTTTGACAAACACATACAGTACAGTCATGAGAATGCCATCAAAATCAAAATATAAAATAATTCCCACACATCAAAAATCTCCCCATAGTCCTTAGTCATCCTCTCCTCCAAGTTGTCTCTGGCAACTGATTTATGTCCCTATAATTTTTCCTGTGCCAGAATATCATATAAATTGAATCATACAGTATAAACCCTTTGAATCTGCCTTCTTTCACTTAGCGTGATGCACTTGAGATTTATTCATATTGTTATGTGTATTAGCAAATTTTTTATTCTTTTTTGCTAAGTAGTATTTCATGATATGAATAGGCACATTTTATTTATCCATTCTTTACACAAAGAAAATTTTGTTTCCAGTTTTTGGTGATAATAGTTAATGCTGTTATGAGCATTAATGTGCAGAATGTGTGAATATGTTTTTATTTCTCTAGCATAAATAGGAGTAGGATTGTCAGATCCTATAATAAGTGTATGTTAATTTTATCAGAAACTGACGAACAGTTTTCTAAGGTGGGTGTACCATTTTGTATTCCCATCAGCAATGTAAAAAATCTAAACATCTTTGCCAGCACCTGGTATTGCCAGTTTTTGTTTGTTTGTTAATATTGCTGTTCTAATAGATGAGTTATGGTATCTCATTGTGGGTTCAATTTGCACTTCTCTAATACCTATTGAGATTGATTATGTTTTCATAGGCTTATTTTCCATTGATATATCTTTATTATGAACTGTCTATACAAATCATTGTCCTATTTTTAAACTGAAATGTTGTTTTCTTATTATTGAGTTTAGAGTTATTTATATATTCTGACTACAAGTCCATTATCAAATATATGAATTGCAAGTATTTTCTACCAGTCTATGGCTTATCTTTTTGTTCTCTTAATAGGGTCTTTTGAAGAACAGAAGTTTTGCATTTTGACAAAGTCCAACTTACCACTTTTTCCTTAATGGCTTGTGCTTTTAGTGTGGTATCTAACAAAGTTTTGCCTAACTGAAGGTCTCAAATATTTTTTCCTATATTTTTTTCTAGCCAGTTTATGGTTTTTGATTTTCATTTTAGAGCTATAATCCTTTTGAATTGATACTTGTGTATGGTAGAAGGTATGGAATGAGGTCCATTGTTGTTTACATGTAAATATCTAGTTGGTAAAGACTGTCCTTTCTTCATTGACTTGCCTTTGCACCATTGTTGATAATCAATTTATCATATATGTGTAGGTCTATTTCTGGACTATATTTCATTGATCTATAGATATTTCAGTACTATACTGTTTTTATCACAGCTTTATAATCAAACTTGAAATTAGGTAGTTTGAGTCCTCCAACTTTTACTTTTTCAAAATTGTTTTGGCTATTCTTGTTCCTTTGCCTTTTCATATAAATATTTGAATTAACACACTGATATTTACAAAACAAAAACCCTTTTGGCAATTTGATTGAATTTACATTGAATCTGTAGATAACCATGGGAAGAATTGGTATGTTATGGATATTGCATCTTCTGATCCATGCACATAATACAGGCATACCTTGGAGATATTGCAGGTTCAGTTCCAGACCACTACAATAAAGTGAATGTTGCAATGAAATAATTTACATAAATCTTTTGATTTCCCTGTGCATATAAAAGTTACGTTTGTACTATACTGTAGCCTGTTAAGTTTGTAATAGTATTATGCCTAAAACAATATATGTGCCTTAATTTAAAAATATTTTATTGTAAAAAAAATACTAAATCATCTGAGTCTTTAGCTACTCTTAATCTTTTTGCTGGTAGAGGGCCTTGCCTTGGTGTTGATGGCTGCTAACTGATGAAAATGGTAGTTGCTGAAAGTAGAAATGCCTGTGGCAATTTAAAAAAATAAGACAACAATGAAGTGTGCTGCATCAGTTGACTATTCCTTCCCCCAGATTTTTCTGTAGCATGTGTTGCTGCTTGACAGCATTTTGCCCTCAGTAGAACTTCTTTCAAAATTGGAGTCAATCCTCTCAAACCCTGCTGCTGCTTTATCAACTCAGTATATGTAATATTCTATTTCTTTTGTTGACATTTTAACAATGTTCACAGTATCTTCTTCAGGAGTAGATTCTATCTCAAGAAACCACTTTCTTTGCTCATCCAGAAGAAGCAACTCCTCATCCATTAAAATTTTATCATGATATTACAACAATTCAGTCACAATTTTAGGCTCCACTTCTAATTCTAGTTCTCTTTCTCTTTCCGCCACATCTGCAGTGACTTCCTCTACTGAAGTTTTGAGCCCCTCAAGGTCATCTATGAGACTTGGAATTGACTTCTTTCAAACTCCTATTAATGTTGATATTTTGACCTCCTCTCAGCTAATTCTCTTTTTAAAGAATGACTTGAAAATTATTCCCTTTTCTTCAATTTATGGAAGAGTTAGTATAGAATTGATAGTTCTTATTCTTTAGATGTTTGGTGAAATTCACTGGTGAAATCATATGGGCCTGGAGTTTTTATATGGAGAAGTTTTAAAAGACAAACCTAATTACTTTAGAAGTTATAATTGTGGGTTTTATAGTTATGATTCCTATTTCGTTCTTGATATTAGTATTTTGTGAGTTTTCTCATCTTACATTTTCTGACAAATCTGCTAGTGGTTTATTTATGTTACTGATCTTTTCAAAGGAACAATTGTTTTAAATTTTCATTGCCCTTTATAAACAATGGAGAACATTATGTTTACCATATCACTGAATTTTTTGCTTTGAATTATTATATAATTATCAGAAATATTTAATTAGTACAATTATACCTAATTATGCATAATTAATTTAATAATGCTATGATTATAATCTTAATTTTTTTTTTTAGTGTCTTTACGTGGCAGCTTAGGTCATTGATTTTAGACCTTTCTTTATTTTTTGAGACAGAGTTTCACTCTTTTTTCCTAGGCTGGAGTGCAATGGCTTGATCTTGGCTCACTGCAGCTTCCACCCCCTAGGTTCAAGTGACTCTCCTGCCTCAACCTCCTGAGTACCTGGGATTACAGGCATATGCCACCATGCCCCGCTAATTTTTTGTATTCTTAGTAGAGACAGGGTTTCACCATGTTGACCAGGCTGGTCTTGAACCCCTGTCCTCAGGTGATCTGCCTCCCTCGGCTTCTCAAAGTGTTGGGATTACAGGTGTGAGCCACCCACCTGACCAATTTTAAACCTTTCTTTTTTAATATAGGTGTTTAGTAGTATAAATTAAGCACTAATTTAATTCCACAAATTCATTTAGTTTTTTTTTTTTTTTGCATGTTTGTTTAACCCATTGGTTATTTAGAAGTGCGTTGTTTATTTTCCAAATATTTAGAGAATTTCTAGATATCTTTGTTATTAATGTCTAACTAAGCTTCACTCTGGTCAGATAATACATTTGTATGATTTATGTTCTTTAAAACTTGTGGGTCTGAATATAGTCTTGCCTGGTAAATGTTTTGTGGGCACTGGAAATGAGTGTCCCTTATGATATTTTTGTGTGAAGTATTTTATAAATGTGGATCAGATCAAGTTGATTGATGCTGCTGTTCAAATTTTCTGTATCTTAGCTGATTTTACATCTCTTTGTTCTACCAATTATTAAGAGGTAAGTTGAAATCTTTGACTATAATTGTTGATTACCTTATATTGTCTTAGTTCCATCATATATTCCATTTATGGATTTTCTTTATAAACATTAAAGTTATGCTGTTAAGTACATAAACATTTGAGATTATTTGTTTTGTCTTTTTCATGAATAGACTTCTTCATGGATATTTATTCCTAGTAATCTTACCTGCTTCATGAAATCATCTTTTTCTAATATTTATGTAGATACTCCAGATTTAAAAAAAATAGTTTTAGTATGATATGTCTTTTTCCATTGATGTGTTTTTAATCTACGTGTTAGTTCATTCTCATGTTGCTATAAGAACTGCCCAATACTGGAATTTATAAAGAAAAGAGGTTTAATTGACTCAGTTCTGCAGGGCAAGGGAGACTCAGGAAACTTACAATCATGGTGGAAGGGCAAGCTCACATGTCCTTCCTCACATGATGGCAGAAAGGAGAAGAATGAGTGCCCAGTGAAGGGGGAAGCCCCTTAATAAAACTGTCAGATCTTGTGAGAAATAACTCACTATCACTGACAACAGGATGGGGGAAACCACCTGTGTGATTCAATTACTCCACATGGTCCCTCCCATGACTCATGCGGATTATGGGAACCACAATTCAAGATGATATTTGGGTGATAACACAGCCAAACCATATTAATCTCTTTGTGTATTCATATTTTAAGTAGAATCCTGTAGGCAGCATATAGTTGAGTCTTACCTTTTTATACATCTGACAACCTCTGCCTTTTAATTGGGGTATTTAGATATTTTATATTTAATGTGATTATATCTATGATTGTGTTTGAGTCTATAATTTGTTACTTTTTCTTATATGTCCCTTATTTCTTTGTTCCTTTGTGCCCACTTTGCCTTCTGCTGAGTTAGCTATTTTTTAAAGTTAATTTTTGTCTTCATAATTAACTTATTAGCTATAACATTTTGTTTGAGTTTTTAGCAGTTGTTTTAAAGTCTGTAGTGTACATCTTTAATTTATCACAGTCTAGCTTTATATAGTATTGTATTATATTATATCATATATAGCATAAGAACCTTACTGGTAGTAAGGTTATACTTTCTGAAAGTCAATAGAGTTTTTAAATTTTAATTATAAATTATTTTGAATATAAAATTATAATTTTCTCACAATGATCATAATTAATCTTAAAATACATCGTATTAATATTTTAATGCCTCTAAGAAAGAAGAATAAAACAAGTTGAGCACTAAACTTTTATCAGCTTACTACATTGAGAGAACTTCCAAGCCATGGTATGGGGAAAGGAATCCAGACAGAGTCTGTAGTTTTCAGCTATAATGAATAATGCTGTTATAAACATTCATGTGGATGTCTTTTTGTGAACATATGTTTTCATTTCTCTTGGGTAGACACCTAGGAGTGAAATTGATGGGTTTTATGGTAGTTGTATGTTTAACTTTATAAGAAGCTCCCAAACTGTTTTCCAAATGGCTGCACCATTTTACATTTCCACCAGCAATGTCTAAGGGATCCATTTTCTCCACATCTTCATCAACATTTGTTAATGTCTGTTTTGTAGCTTATACTCATTCTGTTGTGTTTGAAAACATATTTCACTGTAGTTCAAATTTGCATTTTACTGATGATTAATAATGTTGAACATATTTTATGTCCTTGTTAATCACTCATACATCTTCTTTAGTAAAATGCTTGTTCATATACTTTACCCATTTAAAAAAATTTATTTATTTTAGAGGTAGAGTTTCACTTTGAAGCCAAGGCTAGAAGCAGTGGCACAATTATAGTTTACTGAAACCTCAAGTTCTTGGGCTCAAGTGATCCTTCTGCCTCAGCTTTCCAAATTGCTGGGATTACAGTCATGAGCTATTGTTTTTCCTTTTTCATTTGAGACTATGGTCCATTACAAGTTAAATTTTTTAGTGGTAATACACACATATATATGTGTGTGTGTGTGTATATAGATAGATATAGATAGATAGATAGATAGATAGATAGATAGATAGATAGAAGTAGCAAGCTAGTCTCAGATGATCCTAATTTTGTTGGTGACATCGAAAGCATCATAATCAGGAACCAGTTGACAGCTGAACATATACTTTCCATCAGGCTGATCAGGGTGTTGACCTTGGCCACATCAATGCCATACAGCTTCTTCACAGCTTGTTTGACCTGGTGCTCATTGGCTTTAACATCTACAGCAAACACAAGTGTGTTGTTGTCTTCTCTCTTCTTCATGGCTGACTCAGTGGTCAGGGGAACTTGACGTTGACATAGTAGCCAAGGTTGTTTTTCCTGGGGTCTTCCAAGGATATTTGGGCTGCCTTTGGAGGCACAGTGTCTTGGGCCCCTGCAAATCTTCTTTCTTGTGTGGCTGTGGATGCTTTTCAGCACTATCCTCTTGGCCTTCAAAGTCTTTGCTTTGGCTTTGGGAGGGGTGGGAGCATCCTACTTCACCATCAGTGCATTGTTTTCCATCATGAGTTAATTTTTGTGTATGGTGTGAGGTATGGTCTATATTTCTGTTTTTACATATAGGTTACCAATTTTTCCAGGCTATTTGTTGAACAGAAAATCCTTTTTCCAATGAAATGCCTTTACACCTTTGTCAGAAAAATTATTTTTTAAAGTTATTTAAAATATAAGAATAACTTAGTTAAAATTTTTCTGTATCTTTTCTATTTCTTTGTATAGCTCTTCATTTCTTTGTGTAGCTACAGATTTCCATATGGTATTATTTTCTGAATGCTTGAATAATTTTTCTTAACATTTTTTAAGTGTTGGTAAAAAATTCTTTCAGATTTTGTGTGTCTGAAAAATAGTGTTTCTTTCACTTTCTTTTTTCATAAATATTGCTGCATAGCATAGAAATCTAGACTGACAAATGTTTCTTTCAATATTTTAAAGATGTTGCTTAACTATCTTCTATTTTGATAAACGTGCTTCATTCATATCTTTGTTCCTCTCTTTAAGTAAGTCTTTTTTTCTTCTTTTTATATTTTCCCTTTATCACTGGTTTAAGGCAAATTTGATTATGATGTGCCTTTGTGTAGTTTCTCTGATGATTCATTTACTTATGCTTCTTTGTGCTTCTTTGATCTGCAGGTTAGAATTTTACCAATTTTGGAAAATTTTTGGCTATTATTTCTTCAAATATTTTTAATGCTCCTGTCTGTCTCTCTTGCCTGATCTGCAAGTCTTCCAATTACATGTGTGTTAGGCTACATGAAGTTACCTCACATTTTACTGTTGCTCTATTTTTTTTGTTGTTTAAATTCTTTTTTCTCTCTGTGTGTTTCATATTGGTTGGTTTTTATTTTTATTTATTCATATTCACTAATCTTTTTATCTAAAGAGTATAATCCTTACTATTAATCCTTGCTATTAATCCTATATCATTAACTTTTTATTTCAACCTCTGTTTTTCACCTCTAGAAGATTGATGATGGCTTAAAAAAAGAACATTAGGGAAAAAACTACTGAAACCTAAATAAAGTCTTTAGTTAATAACATTATATTGATGTTAATTTCTTGCTATTAATAATGTACCATAATTATGTAAGAGGCTAGTGTAGAGAAGTTGGGTGAAGAGAATGCTCCTTATTTTCTTTGCAACTCATTCTGACCACAACAAAGGTCCATGGCTGCCAGGATGGGCTTTCTTATTCCAATAGCTTATCAACCTAGATTCGTAGATGAGAAATGAGTTAGTAATTTGTATAATAAATGCATTAATCATCTGTCTAAAAAACCTGTGTTCTTTCTGAATGTACTTTTTATTTCTTCTACCTTGAGCATAAGAATATCCATACAAAGTCCATGTATTACTAATGCTATCATCTGTGTCATATTGTGGTCAGTTTTGATTGATTGCTATTTCTCCTCGTTATGAATTATATTTCTGCTTCTTTGAATGCCTAATCATGTTTTTTAAATGCTAAACATTGTGAATATAGCCTTATTGGATGCTAGATATGACTATATTAAAATTATATTTTCTTCCATAATTGAGGTAATATTCTCTGGGTACTGTACTTAACTCTGTATGTATTGCAAGGTTTTTACCACTCTGGCTGATGAGAATACCAACTATTATTAGTGCTGTAGGATCTATGGGAAGTGTTCTTCCTAATTCTTTCATGTGGTTCTTTACCTGACCTCATGTAGTTATCTCATATGTATGTTCATATCAATAATCAGCTGGAGACTTCAAGTGGAGAGAGCTCTGCAAGCATCCAGGATTCTATTTTTGTGTGATCGTCTCCCCTCCAGTATTCTGCCCTAAATCTCCTGTTGCCTTAGTCTCCTGTACTTTCAACTCTGTCTCCTCAATGTAAGGAGACCACTGCGCTCCATCTGGGTTCCTCTTCCTGTGCCAGGGCTTGGAAACTTTCTCAATACAGTAAGCTCATGAAAGTTTAGGGTGCCACTTGTTTTATTCCTGTTTCTTAGAGACATTAAAAATATTCAGCTTGGGTGACAGAGCAAGATCCTGTCTCTAAAAAAGTAAAAATGTAAATAAATAAAATGTTAATGAAATTTCTTTGAAGATTGATCATGGCCATTTGAGAAAAGTATGCTTTGACATACAAAATAACTTATAAATTTTTTAAACTATACCTACTTCAGTTATTGGGATTAAAATCCATTCCTGAAAAAAATTTCTGAAGAAAAATTATGTAAAAGGACATATTAATTAACAATAGTTACATGCTGGGTGAAGCATATTTAAAAAGTCAAGAAAAAGCAGTTTGTCTGTGGAAAGGAAACAACTCTTCATATATATACATATGTCCTATTTAGTTGCCATTAACAGCAATTGGTGCCTTGCTGTGGTTGTCTCATCTGTTGAAATTCAACAAAAGTGTTATAATGGCTGTTGATAGTTTATAATGTCAATCCTTCTATAAAGAATTTAGTCAAAGAATGTTAAAACTTGGAAGGCGTCTTAGAGATCATGTAGTAATTCAGCTTTCTTCTTTCACATATAAAGAAAGGCGAGAACTAATATGTGAATCAGTGTGTTTCATACCATGAAAAAACAAACAAAACCTTTTACAGGCATATTTAGGACATAACTAAAGGCATCTGGCCTCAGGGTTCTGTGTTATTTTTTCCCCAAATAATCAAGAACTGGAGCGTACAACTAAATGTATTTCATTTGTGGAGAACTGGTTCAGTAGACATAGGCTTAGATTACTCTAGAAGGTAACTTGTCATTTGTACCATGGTGTTCTTTTTACATCTGAGAGCAGTAGCTGTTCTATCAGTCATGGCTCTGGTATTTAAAAAATTCATCTTAAATGGTCGAAATAAAAAGGGTGGGGGCAAAAGCAGAAGAGAGAACACTGCACACTTACAAGTCTAGACAGTCGAAGCCTCTATCACTCAATAAATCCATCTATTCAATAGACTTTTCTTAGCAGTTCAATTACTGTATTGCAGAGTAATACTTTGAGATAAAGCCCAGAGAGACGGTTGATGAAGCAGGGTCACTAACATGATTATAAACCAGATTTTATTCTGAAGGAGTTTATAATTTGAAAAACGTAAGTAGGCATAGGGATTAGTAATTCCATGATCAGTAATGATTAGAAAGTGGTTATAATAGCTAGGACTCTTGTTTTCAAATAATAGAAAACCCATTTAAACCAGCTTAAGGAGAAATAACTTACTCTAAAAAGACTGAATGATTTCGTGAAATGCTACAGTTGAAATGCGTCCAAACCCTTGAAAACAAGGATACTTTGTCAAGCTCCTCTCCTCATCTTTACTCTCTATTTTTCTCTGAGTCTTCCTATTCCTCCCTTCACATATGCTTTGTTCTTTCTCTTCATACATTGACTCACTCTGCTTCTCAGGTTCTCAAACAAGACTCTGCTAAATTCCTTTCTGGAAAGGAATTGAATTGCTCTCATAGTCCCAATTCCAAATTCTGGGTAAAGGGATTCTGACTGTGCTTGAATGAGTTAACCACCATCATATGAATTAACTGTGGCCAGAGGAGGGGATGTGGCTTGCTCTGAGTTCGCCACGTGTGTGTGGCGCAGAGAGGCAGATCCCACATAAGGTGGTGAGGTGTCTGTGCCCCGATTTTTGACTATTAAACACTGGAGCTGAAAAATAGTTCTTTGGAACTTTTCAAAAATTAAACCAACTATTGAGAAGAATATCTCAAGAAGTTTTAATATCATTTTAAATAATATATTTGAGTAAATACATTTTAATGTTAAGTCTATATTTAACCAGTATTTGTTCATTAAATAAGAGTCAAGATTAGGAATAGTGGGTGAGGAATAAACAGGAGAGGTTCTTTTTTAGTATACGATGGTTTAGAGGAGAAGGGGCCTGGCTGGAGAGTAGAATGCCATAAGAGGTTCTTACAAATCAGCCCTTCCTTGCCTGTCTACTCAATGGATCTTTTTCCCCATTCTTAATGTGGCCTTTGGTAATTAACTTTACTGTTTTATCATGGCTTCATTTGAAAGGTTGAAGCCCTTTGAACTGGTAATACAGTCTATAATCCAATTTAATAGAATTATCCCCATATTTCTTTCTTTTTCCCTTTTTCTTTTCTTTTCTTTTCTTTTCTTTTCTTTTCTTTTTTTTCTTTCTTTCTTTCTTTCTTTCTTTCTTTCTTTCTTTCTTTCTTTTTCTTTCATTCCTTCTTTCTATCTTCCTTCTTTCCTTCTTTTCCAGGATTCCAGACTAAATTGATATTTAAAATATTTATCCTAAATCTGATATCCAATAAGGATAGCAAATTAAAAATGAAAGAGAAAAAAATAAATTTTGGTTATTTCTTCTTTACATGGGCTTCAGTTTACTTTACAGCATCTTCAAATTCAACCAAAAGTGATCAACAAAGTAATGCCTTCTATGTTAGTCCATTCCTGTGTTGGTATAAAGAAATACTTGAAGCTGGGTAATTTATAAAGAAAAGAGGTTTAATAGACTCATGATTCTGCAGGTTGTACAGGAAGCATGGCACCAGCATCTACTCAGCTTCTGTAAAGGCCTCAGGGAGCTTTCACTCATGGCAGAAAGCAAAGTGGAAACAGGCATGTTACATGGCTAAGTCAGGAGGAAGAGGGAAAGAGTGGGAGGGAACGTGTCACACACTTTTACTCAACCAGATCTCAGGAGCTCATTCACTATCAGGAGGACAGCACCGAGGGAATGGAACTAAACCATGA
Organism: Papio anubis; assembly: GCF_008728515.1. NCBI lineage: Eukaryota > Metazoa > Chordata > Mammalia > Primates > Cercopithecidae > Papio > Papio anubis. The sequence continues at coordinate 162,400,900 of NC_044976.1, forward strand.
GAAATCCACCTCCATGATACAATAATCACCTGCCATCAGGCCCTACCTCCAACACTGAGGATTACATTTCAATATGAGATTTAAAGATGACATATATCCAAGCTATATCACCTTCCTATTCAGAATATCATATGTAATAGAGGAAGATTTTGCTTCTTCCTCTATTACTAAGCCTGGTGTTTGCTAAGCCTGATGTTTGCTTTGATAATTACTCTTGATCACATGAAGTTTCTAATCAAACAATTGGGAAAGATTAGAAATATAATTCTGGATGTTTTGTAACATCATAAAATCTTTATCTTTACAACTGAAAATAAAGAAACATGGAATAAATGGAGAATTGCGTATAAGTGACATGCAAAATTGCTATTCTTTCTGTCTTAACTTAAATTAGACTTATTCTTTGTCATCTCCTGTTTCTCTGAGATCTGTCTATTGATATTCTTTTCTCTCTTCTCCTGACTCACAAGGCAATTTCCATTGTTTTGCAAATTAAATCAGATTTCTCTTTTGAAGTACAAGTCTCCCCCTTTTATGATCCTCTTTAATATTTTTCTTTCCAGAGAGAAACTCTCTGTATTTCTTACAAATTCTAATAATTAGGTTGCAGCCTTTACCTCCATTTCATCTTTTGCCTGTAGCTTCACTAAGGGTGCTTCTAATATCTTGATTTTACAATTCCTTGGTTCCCTTTATTTCAAACAATCTACTCCAACCATCAACCATATTTTTCTTCATGTTTCAAGTGACTCAGCTTAAATATATCAAATTATAAATTTATCTTCTTCAATGACAAATTCCTGTCTTATCATTAACTGCTATTGGTAGAAATTTCATAGGGAACAGCTTTGTATATTTTCTTGAGCATAGTTTTTCAAGAGGATTTGCCTAAAGGTGTTGCAGAGTCTTAAGGTATGTATTTTTTACTCTCATTAGATATTTCAGATTATTCTCTAAAATAATACCAATTCATCTTCTAATATTGTCAGACCTATTAATATTTATTTCTTGGATGGCTGTAAATATTATGTTATTGTAGTTTTAATCTTTCCACATTTATATGGGTCATTTATTCTGTGATTCCATGTTTATGTTTTTGTTTGTCAAGTTTCTTTTTTTCTTAGAGATTTGTAAGCTTTTAAAATGCCTGTATCATAAATACTAATCTTTTAGCCATTAAATATTTTGTCAATATTATCTCTAGGTGGCTAAGACTGTGTTTATATGTGTTTTGTCATAATGGAGTCACATTTATTAATCTTTTCTTTGGTGATTTGTCTCTTTGAAGTGTTGGTTAAGAAATGTTTTTCTACACCATGTCATAAAAGTAGTCTCCTATGGTTGTAAATGCTTTAAGGTTTTATTTTCGTATTTAGCTCTTTAAGCAACTTAGAATTAATTTTTGTGAAATGGGAATATAATTGTACTTTTCATATGATATGAATTTCTCATTTTCATTTCTTTTACTGGTGATCTGCAAGGCTATCACTATAATGTTTGAAGTTGCTACATAGTATATCTTCTTTATTTGATTCCATTGATCTATTTATCTAGACCAGTGGCAATACCACTACCAATCTTATTCTTCTTGTTTATAATTGTTTGGCATAGTCTGGATTTAATTTTGAATTTTATAATTTAAGATCAGTTGTTTGGGATTGAATTTTTATAAATTTGAGGAGAATTGATATTGTTAAGATAGTCTATCCTTTTGCGATACGATATACCTATTCAGGTCTTGTTTTGTAATGTTAATAAAGTCCATTTATTCATTCATCAAATATTTTTCTGAGGCCCTTTTATGCCAATATTATCCTAAGAGTTTGGAATCACTGAGGAAATGAAGCCTACATTCTAACCAGAAGAAAGAATATATATAATATATAAATAATTTACATCACATGTAAAACAATGTAGGTGCTAAGGGAAAATGAAAAACTAAAGTAGCACAGGAATTCAGGAGTCATGAGAAAGGGCAGTTTCAATTTAAACAGGGTGGTTAGAATAGATCCAACTGAGAAAAGGACATGTGAGCAAACACCTGCAGGAGTTGAAGGAAGAATATTCCAGTCATAGTCAATAGACCTGACATATATACACATATACATTTGTGTGTATATACATATATGTACACACATATAATATACACATATAATATGTAATATACACATATATAATATATGTATATACACATATACATATATGCATATATAAATATATACATACACATTATATATTTGTGTGTATATACACGTGTATGTGTATACATATATATCATATTAACATATATATCCTGTGATGGGATCCTGCCTGAAGTACTCCAGAATAGCTTGGAGATTTGGTGAAGAGTGGGTGAGAAAGGAAGTGAGCTAGAGAAGTAATAGGGACCATATCATCTAAGGTTCTATGAACTCTTGAGGAATTCTGCATTTATCTTTTGGAGACTGAAGAGCTTACCAAGGTTTGGAGCAGAGAAATGTTACAATTTATCTGGCTGATATATTAAGAATGGACTAAAGTGAGCCATTATCACACCACTGCACTCCACCTGGGGCAACAGAATGAGGCCCTATCTCATAAAAAAGCAATGGACTGAAGGAAGAAGGAGTTAGGCAGCAAAACCAGTGAGAGGTCTATTTGAGGAATCTGTCTGAGAGACGATGATGGATCGAACCAGGAAGATGGCAGAAGGGATGGTTGGATTCTGGATATATTTTGAAGGCAAAATCATCAGGATTTCCTGACAGAAAGGATGTAGGTTACAAGTAAAAGAAAGGAGTCAAGAGGATACCAAGCCTTTGTCCTAAATGAAGGAGTTGCTATTTATTGAGATGTGGGAAGCTTCAGGTGAGATCAGAAGTTAATTTTAGACTTACTGATTTTTAGATGAATATTAGACATCCCTGTGGGTGTATTTAGTAGAAAGGAAGATAGGCAAATGTGGAATTTAAGGGAGAGGCCTGGTCTGGAGACATGAATTGTGAGACTGTCAGCACATAGACAGTACTTAAGTCGTGAGATGGTTATACTGAATGACACAGTGAAAGTGTGTATGCAGAAAAGAAAAAGTCCGAAGACCATGGAGGAGAAAGAGAACTAGCAATAGATACCAAGAAAGAACACAAAAACAGACTGATGAATAAAATTTATTAAGAAAGAGTGATCATGTGCATTGGATGTTTCATTAGGTAAATTAAGATGGTCATATTAATTGACCATTGGATCTCATTTGGATATTGGTCAAGTTGAAAAGAGAAGCTTTGGTAGATTGGTGGTTGTAAAAGTCTGTTTGGAATGTGTTTAAAAGAGAACTGTAGGAGAGAAATGGAGTTTAGCAAATCTGTGAGTTTTGTTGCAAAAGGGAAAAGTAAAATGACTCTGTAGCTAAAAAAGAAAGTCAGGTCAAGAGGTTTTATTGTAATAAAGAAATAAGGGCATGTGTCTATCTTATATGTGTTAATGGAAATAATAAGAGAAAGAAATTTGATGTAGGAGAAAAAGGAAATTACTGGAATTATGTTCTTGAAGAGAACATAGGGGTCTAGTGAAACACAGAAATGATTATCAAAGATTACCATTATCTTTGATAATGATCAGGGAAAATGCCTGTGATTACAGATTCTAGTAAGTGGGTAGATATGTTCGTAGGTTTCTGCCATACCAAAGGTAGTACCTTGGCTAGAGTAGATTAATATGGCTTCAAGTATGTCATAAGCATGCAGTGATTGGACAAATGTGCTTTTTTTCTATCATAGGAAAGAGGACCAGAAATAGTTTGCATCCCCATGGAATAGGCAGCAATCTGTGTTCACAGTTTTTCTCTTATTTTCTGTCCTGATATAGTCTGAATAGATTGGGATGACCTGGACATCTCACAGAATGGCATATTGATCCATCAAATCAATGACATCATGCTAATCTAGCAAGATGAGTAAGAGGTTGGTATGCTGGAGGTCTTGGTAAGTTACACGTGCTCCGGAGAGTAGAAAACAAACCTCATGAAGATCCTGGGACTCATCACAACAGTAGGTTTTTAGGGCTTCAGTAGTCAGAGTGTGCCATTACATCCTTCTAATGTAAAAGACAAAATGTTATGCCTTGCACTGCCTGCCACAAGAAAAGGGAAGCATACTTCCTGGTAGGCCTCTTGTGGCACAGGAAACAACACATTTCCCAAGTAGGACTATTGATCTGGTCCTGGTAACACGAGCAAGGAGAATTTGGGTTACACCACCAAGTAAACCTCTGAGAGTTACTGAGGGGGTAGCTGGAGAAAAGGGGAAATTAAATGGATAACAGAGGAAAAAGACAAAGGGATCAGTTGTGTCCCTGCACTGACTACTCTTTAGTGACTCTACCTTACAATGATACTTATCCTATCTATTTATGAGCATGCTTGAAAACTCTGTAAGGGGCTACACATTTATAAGATTGACCATTGGGTTTACACTGGCATTTTTATTGGTAAATCAGTCGCAGATTGAAACAATTTCCCATTAGGTCATACTATCCTGGATGTTTAAAACTGCATATGCCTGGAAGCTAAAAGTAACTGGTAACTGACAAAATTCCTTAGATGAAAATTATAAAATGTAGGTTTTACAGAAATCCTCCCATAGGAAGCAACAGTTGACAGAAATGTCAGCTAAGTATTCAACTAATTCCTCTGAGATCAAATAACAACTCTCCAATCAACTGTTCAAATCTAGAATTGAATATATTTCCCCTTGTAAGCAGCTCTCTTCCTTTGGGTAGCCTCTGCTTAAGGGAGATACTGTGCCATTTTGTGTTGCAAGAAAAAAGAAAATACCACCTCATAGTCATTACCTAACTGGGACCCTGAAACTATTATAAAGTAGCTGTTCCCAGTGTACTCCCCAGTGCCCCTAATACTGCTTAGTAGAAAGATTGGCTGGAGAGTATTTGTGGAACACAGGGAGGATCACCTGATGAATGCTGGTGCCTGAAATTCAACTGCTGTTCATTTGTTTTACTTAACAGATCTTTACTGGTTACTTTTTTTATGCCAGCAACTTTGCTCAGCACTTTGAGTGATTAAAAGTAAACAAGACACAGGCCATGCTGTCTTAAGGACTTTAAAAGAGATTTCAGTTCTTTAGGAAATGTTTTTCAAAAAACCCAGTAGCTCTCAAATTGGACAGGGAGCTTCACTGGATCACTAGGTCTAGGGTGGCACCTAGGAATGTGCCTGATTAGTCACCCCCACCCCCCATGATGAGTCTGATATCATCGATTATTGGATCTTACCTTGAAAAAACACTTCTGTATTATTTGTAATACAAGACCTGAAAACAAGACCTTGGAGAAGGAAAGAAATCACAAAAGGCAAAATAGAAGAGTTGTGAAAGCTGGATATGTGTTACCATTTTAAATTAGGTGTTTCCCACCCACCCCCCACACTTAATACAATTTAAATGAAAGGCCCAGGTCTAGATTTCAGGACGTGTGACCCAAATTCTCCTTGCTCATGTTACGAGGACCAGATGGGCTCAGTACCATTAATAATGTATATACTGCAGTCAGCATCAGCTTGGCCACTCTGGAGAGCAAGTAGCATCTTAGGAAACGTGCCTCTCTGAATACTGGTGCCTTTTAGTACATGCCTCATGTCTTTATGGACAGCAACATGAGCTTTCCATCTCTTTCCCCGCCTATCTTTTAAGAGTCTGAAGCAAATGTATTGAAATCGTATGTAATTTTATTATTATTTTTAATTTGGAGGAAAACCCCTGATAGATGCTTCACTTGCATTTCAAGCAGTAAATAATCCAGGAAAGCCATTAATGAGGTAATTTTTTGAGTGCTGGCATTGTTTTATTTTTTCTTCTTGAATCCCTACCTTCTTTTGTATGTGCTAGTGTTCTGCCATCTGCTTTCTGAAGGCCATGTGCCATTCTCTTAGGTTTCCTGGAAGCCTGTAGGTATAATGCTTATCTCAGCCTCTGAACAGCTAACCCTGTCTTTTTTTCAGTATGGGAAAAAAACATTTTAATCTAATTATAAGATATCTTTTAAATAAAAATGATTGTCTACCCATGTATTTCTTGGGGCTTTAAAAAATGATCCTGCTATTATTATTAGAGCTTCGTGTTTTGTTCAAAACACAGCCCACATACTTTAAAATTTACAGCAAGTTAACAAAACCTCTCTTTGAATCTAACATCAGTCCTGTGGTCAAAACACTTGTCATAGTAATAAACAACATCGTAATTAGAAGTACTTTAGTGAATTTGGGTCAATATATCACTCTCTTAGAACACATCTTAAATTTATCACAATTATAGCCTGGGGAAAATTTGGCTTTTTGGCCTTCGCTAGTTTAAGTCATTATTTTGAGAGCAAGTTGTGCTCAACCCAGAGTTGAAATGCAGAAAGACAATAAAGCAAAATGTTTGAATAAATGGGTTTTGATGGTCTAAGAAGGGTTTATTTTCATTCCTCTCATACCAAATAATAATGATTTCAGGATTTTTTGTGATTATACACAATACTACTTCTTTTTAAAGTTGCCTATTGAACCATGTAATAATAATAGGTTTTATTTATTTAATGTTCACTCTATGACAGACATTGTGCTAGGCACCTTATGTACATTACACCACCAAGTAGTTGCTTGAATTTGTAGGTGAGAGAATTGAGTCTTAGAGAGTTTAAGTACCTTTCTCAAGATCATATATTTAATAAGTGACAGGGCTAGAAATAGAATGCAGCAGCCCTGGCAGCATAATTCTTAACATGGTAAGTTTCCTCTGATATCCATTGCCACTAAGTTCCCCAAAACCCATGGAAATAATTTCTGAGAGATAGAATATATATAAGAACCTCCACTGCTTTAGCAAGGACAAAAAAAGAGAAGAAGACATTAGATTTGATGATAATGCATGCACTAGTAACATTAGTGAGTGATGCTTGAGAACTGTGTGCTGAGAAGTTCAACAAGAAAGGATGAAACTGTGGTAGCTGCATGTGGAATGTGTAGTCTTATGGTCTGGTTGTTTTCTTTTCTTTTCTTTTCTTTTATTTTGAATTCTGGGATACATGTGCAGAACGTGCAGGTTTGTTACATAGGTATACACGTGCCATGGTGGTTTGCTGCAACTATCAAGCCATCATCTAGGTTTTAAGCCCTGCATGCATTAGGTATTTGTCTTAATGCTCTCCCTCCCCTTTCCCCCCACCCCCTGACAGGCCCCAGTGTGTGATGTTCTCCTCCCTGTGTCCACATGTTCTCATTGTTCAACTCCCACTTATGAGTGAGAACATGTGGTGTTTGGTTTTCCGTTCCTGTGTTAGTTTGCTGAGAATGATGGTTTCCAACTTCATCCATGTCCCTGCAAAGGACATGAACTCATTCTTTTTTATGGCTGCATAGCATTCCATGGTGTATATGTGCCACATGTTCTTTATCAGTCTGGTTGTTTTCAATTCCTGTCGATGAATAGGCTCTAAGGAAGTAATAAGTGTGGCATGTTATAGAAACAGGAGAAGACAAGTGTGGCTGTAACAAAGTGAGCAACAATCGTATGGAATAAAGTTGAAGAGGGGAGTTAAGATAAATTTCATGTAGTATCTTGGAGTTATAGTGAAGGGACTGAATATATTTTAAGAGCAGAGGAAAGACATTGGGAGGTTTTAAGCAAAGAAGAGTGAGTTTTTGAGGCATATTTTTAAACGATCACCTTGTATGCTGTCTGATGAATGGGTCATAGAGGACGAGAGAGGCAGCGGAGAGAGCAGTGGGAAGGTCATTACGTTTGTCTATAATGATGGGTTTAACTAAAGAGGTAGCAGTGGAAATGGATGGACTCAATATATACTCTGGGAGTAGAGTTAACAGGAATTGGTGATGAACTGGATGTAAAGCATAAGAGAAAGATAATAATCAATGATGACGTCCTGAAATGACAGCAGAGGGCTGGTGGTGCCACTTATTGAGATGGGAAAGATTAGGGTTGGAGGAAACTAAGGAGAAAAACAAAAGCTTTGTATGGGTACTTTGAAATGTTTTCAAACACCAGAGAGGAGATTTTAAGTACACAAATATTACACGTTCAAAATATGGAAGCTGGGTTTCTGAGTCTCCCTGAAGTAAGTCACGGAAACAGTGGGTGTGGTGTGAATTTCAGGCAGCAGGAGTGAAGGGCAGAGTAGGGGAGGATGTCCCTGGAGGCTGGGTACGGGATTATAGTGGAGGCTGGTGCTCTTTCACAGCAATTTTTCACAGAAAAGTGACTTAGCCTCAGGCTTGAGTAGAAAGCTTTTTAGCTATAGCAATTAGCTATTTTAGTTTGAATACAGCTATTACTCAGGCTGGAAATTGGCCCAAGAAGTAGTGATGTAGACTTGTCTGCTTCAGCAGACTTTATAAAGTCATACCAGCCACCCCTTTAAACTCACTGATAACCCCCAGATTCCCAGGTATTATTTTGTTTTCCTAGGCAGAACTAGTTCCATCTTTACCCTTGTAACTAAAGCCCCTTCAAAGGCTTCAAGATAGCCTTTCCTTTCAAGGACAGGCTCCCTAAGTGATTCTAAGGTGATTTTCTTTTCCTTTCATTCTGTCACATTGCTGCAACTTCTCTTGATAATGACACTTTATTTCTGTCAAAGTCCTCCCTCTGGTCAGGCATATACTATAACAGGAACTGAACATATGATTCTAATAACATTGTCTTTAAAGCGATCCAATTATTTTAGTTGTACAAATTATTCTAGCAGCAGTACAAATTATTCTAGAATCATTCCATTACTGTGAAGATTCTGCTTGTTCTTTTCATACACATGAGAGGTAGCATCAGCTGTTTGTGAGTCCAGAACATTCTATTTGGATCATTCTCAAAGAAACACATCATTCAAAGCTGTGCCAATAGAGAATTAAAGCTTTCACATGACTAGGTATTCAAAATGTAAATACAGCTAGCTGTGGCATTTTAGAAACCCCAAAGTAAAAACTTTACCACGAAAGGAAAAAAATAGCTTGAAAAGAGGACAGCAGGACAAATGAGGACAGCTAGTCCTTTTCCAGCTTATTTTTGTTGGATTCATTTTGAGTTTTGTAAACCAAGCGCCAGTTAGATCTTGAGGAAAAAATCTAACTGACATAATTCTCTGAGTCAACCTTCACACAAAAAGGTTTTGAACATCAAGGCAGCATTAGCAGCTTTCTAGCCTCGTGTCTTGATTGATCAATTTAAACAGGGCTAAATATATAACTTTATAAATACATCAAATAAGAGTAGAAAAAATACAATTTCTTGAGTTTTTCTATTACTGAAACCAAAGTGACAACAAAAACTATTCTTTTAAAAAATCTTAAAATAATCAAGCATAAAATTGTATTTGCTTTGTTTTTTTCCTCTATCAAATGTATATTATGTCTTTCTAGCAAATCTACACTATTTTAAAATACTATGTTATACATTAAGGATTCTGTAAAATATTATAAAGCAGAAGCTGCTATAAGGAAATTGTTTTCTAGGTAAAATACCTTTTTTTTTCTGTTAATGTCACGATCTTTTCTCATCAATGCTATTACTACTATGATTACAAACATTCTATGTTCAACAAAACAGTATATGGAGTTTCTTTGGGTACAAAATTATTTTTAGGTGTGAATGCCTAACTTTTTGGCCATTCATATACATATTCCAACTGGACTTCCCATATTTGATAATTTGTGGGCATCTTACATGCCACAATACAGAATCCCGCTCTTTACCCATTGACCCAACATATTGTTTTATAGCCAACAACTTTGAGCCAATATGTAACTTATGAGATGTTGAGGAGCTAACTTTGAGTGTTCAAGTTTATCCTTATATTTTTAAAATGATTGGTACCACATTATTATCTAATGATAAAAACAATAAAAAATTTTTTAAATATATCATGAAGCAACTAATTCCTAATAAAAGGCCACTAAAACTCCTATGTGATTTCATTATATAGTTTCTTATTTTGTGTGGCTTTCGAAGAGGAATATATAACTTCCCTGTAAGAAGAAATAAAACTGGTCAATTGAAATCTGTGTCTTCAAACAGGTTGTTTTAACTGAATATATTTCTATATCTTCAAAGTATAATACAAATTTAAAAGATGGTAAATGGATTAGAAGTAGTAGAGTGCTGTTTCATCTGCTAAGTGAATAATTACAATGGCTTGGATTTTTTTTAAATTTAAAATTTCACGTGAAATGACTTTGGTGAATGAAATAAGGGAAGCCAGACAAAAGAGAAAGATGAAGCCATAAGTAGATTTTCTATTCCAAAATTTAGGAGTTTCTTTCTTTTTCTTTTTTCGTAAAACGATTTCCTTCAAATTATTTTATTTCTAAATAAATATTAGAGCTGGGTTTTTAGGTAAAGTGGTGATTATAAGCACATTCACATTTCTACCAGACAGCAGAGATAGTGCTGGCCTGTCAACCCAAATCAGAATGCAATGCAACACAGAGCCCTTGGCCTCTGCAGTGCGTCACACTCCCTCCATCTTCCACTGAGGGGAATAACCTCCCTCTCTGCTGTGAACTTTCATTTAGGTCAGCAACGTGGTGCTGCAAACCGAGAGGTGTGCTTTTATTTTGGGGCTTCTCAGTCCCAGATTTCAAAGCCAAAGCAATAGTGTGGTCTACAAGAGGACTTTAAATAAAGTCAAACAGAATCAAATTCCCTTACTAACGATTATTCCAAACTGCCTTGTCCAGATGGCTTCTTACAGGGAAAGGGAAGAAAAAGGGGTACTCATGCTCTGCTTCCTTTCATGCTGGCGGGCAGTGATTATTGTTAATGACCCACAGCTGTGCTAGCTCCCCCACCACCTCTACCCTCTGCTCACCCCCATTTTCTCACTTTCTTCTTATTTAAGCTTTTCTCCAGTAAGACTTGCACAGAGGGAGGTGGGAGTAAGTTTTATGATGGATCAACTGTCAAGACTCACCCTGAATCTGGCTTCTCATGAAACCTCAACACAGCAGTGGGCTCTACTCCAAAGCTTATAGCTCTGCAAAACCAGGCAAACTTACAGTTTCTAATTTTTCTGAATGTCCCAATGGACATTTGTGAATTAATTCAAGAAAAGCAGCTTAAACATTCCCCTTAACTTTTTGCATGTATTAGTTGCTTCATTCATGGCCAAAGAATTAGATGTGTTCTGGATCTAGGTTGTAAGGAGCACTAGTACTTTCCATTACTGAGCATACCTAGAAAGAGGGACAAGCAGACAAGGGGGTCATTTGTAATTTTTGCTATTAAATCAAATAGTCTTACGAATATATTCCTTGAGTTCACTGCCCCCTCTACCTTCATCACTTCAATTGGTTCATAAAAGTTGGATTGAGAAGGGCTTCCATATAGTGAGCTTTTCGATATACAAAGGACTTGAAATGTCTTTGAGATACTGTCTAGTCAGAGTTGTTCTATCGTAAAATATATCTGGCTTGCTAGCTGCCCTTACTTCCCACATGACATACCCTCTGTACAGGCTCTAGCTCCACATCCTTGGAAGATAGGATATGGCTGTTTCTGGGTGAGGCTTTAAGCTATTATGATGATTAATGATACTGATGCTCAATTCTGCCATTATGAATAGTATATCAACACTAATACTATCAGTGCTGATATTTAAATAACATTAATATTTTTGATATTAATATTTACTGTCAATATTAATCCTTAGAGTTTCTGTTGCCATGATTTTTGAAGTCTCTGATAGAGTCTTTCTTACTCTTGGGGGCCCATGATTTTCTTAGGATGTTGTTTCTTATGGTTTCTACTGCTTTCTAAAGCTGTGAAAAAGGAGAGTAAAACAAGTGTGAGAGCAATCCTCACTTTCCACACTTTGACCATTGGCCTACATTATTCTCATTTAGTGTAGTTCTTTTTTTATGTGCAAGTGGCTCCCACTTGAAATGCCCTTTTATGGAAATGTTGAGAAATATGAAAATATATGTTCTTAGAATTTTTCAGTTTTCTTCTATAGCTCTTTCCATCTCTTGCGTTCTATGAAACTTTCATTTCACCTGGAATGAAACAAACAAACCACCTGTATTTCCAAATCCTAGGTATTCATGAAGTTCAAATAAAAAATCACTTCTCTTAAGAAGTCTTCTCTGACTACCCTAGCTCTTTCTGTCTATAAACTCAATAGCATTTACTGTGTATTTGTTACTTGCTACTTTGTGTTAAAGTTATTAATACATATTTCCTATATACCCAGATTTTCTATACTCCTCTTCTAGATTAGAAATTCCATTATATAGTAGAACTATCACTGTACTCTCTACTGACTGCATACACAGCAATGCCATACTAGGTGTTTGTTATATATAGTTTTGAATGACATGTTCTAATATACATAGTTGACCATTTAACAATGTGGTGGTTAGAAGTGCAGATCCCTGCATAGTTGAAAATCCACTTATGAAACAAACTTTGAAAGATACTGGCAAGGAGCTTCCTGAGTTCAGGGAGAAACCATTTATGAAACCAATCCATAAAAAGGGCTCTTGTCCTGGCCTTGCTGTGCAACCAAAAGACTGGTAGCTGGTATTTATCTTCTCCCTTCAAGGGGTCAGGGGTTAGCAGCTTTATAGATAAGGGCAGTCCTGATCATAAACCCAACTACATTTACAGAAAACAATAGAGTTAGCCTATTCCTTACTGCCTTAAAATTTGGTGCTTGCTTTTCTTTATTACTAATAAATAATCCTTTGTGGATTTTCTTTTTCTAGAATATGACACTTTCATCTGCAGTAAAAGCCTGTTCAGGCAGATATCCTTTCTTCTCCATGATTTTCTTAATGATATTTGGAAACTCATCTGCTACCTCTTGGTCTGCAGAAACTGCCTCCCTGTCATCCTGATGTTTTTTAAGTCAAACTTCTCTCTAACATTATCAAACCATCCTTTGCTGGCATAAACTTTTCCAGGTTTGGATCCTTTACTCTCCTTTGCTTTAAGGTGTCATGTAATGACTTCACTTTTTTTCAAATCATATTAGGATCTATAGCTATGGGTCCAGGGTTTGTAGGTATGCCTTTCTTACAGCAAACCTGTACCCATATACAATCTGTCTTTTCAATATGAGACAAAAAGTTATTTTGCAAATAGTGCAAGATTTTGTGTCTGCTGGCATTGCTACAGCAAAGGCTTCACAAATTCACAAATTTCCTTTTTTTAATCTTATCTTTTTTTTTTTTTTAACAATGATTCTGTATTAGCCTGTTCTCACATTGCTATAAAGAAATACCTGAAATTTATAAAGAAAAGAGGTTTAATTGACTCACAATTTCGTAGGCTATACAGGAAACATGGCTGGGGAGGCCTCAAGAAACTTCCAATCATGGGAGAAGGCACATCTTACACGGCTGGAGCAGTAGGAAGAGAGTGAAGTGGGAGGTGCTATACACTTTTTTTTTTGAGATGGAGTTTCACTGTGTCACCCAGGCTGAAGTGCAGTGGCACAATCTTGGCTCACTGCAACCTCTGCCTCCCAGGTTCAAGTGATTCTCTTGCCTCAGACTCCCGAGTAGCTGGGACTATAGGCACATGCCACCATGCCTGACTAATTTTTGTATTTTTTTTTTAAGTAGAGGTGGGATTTCACCATGTTGGTCAGGTTGGCCCTGAATTCCTGACCTCAGGTAATCCACCTGCCTTGGCCTCCCAAAATGCTGGGATTACAGGCGTGAGCCACCACGCCTGGCAACTACACACTTTTAAACAACAAGATCTCCTGAGAACGAACTCACTATCACAAGAACAGCAAGGGGGAAATCCACCCCCATGATCCAATCACCTCCCACCAGGTGTCATCCAACACTGAGGATTACAATCTGACATAAAATTTAGGCAGGGACACAAATCCAAACTATATCAGGTTCTTACACTATTCATTTTTCTTGAAATGGCAGCCAAACTGCAGTTGCTAGACCTCAGTCTATGATGCATATTAAGCAATTTAACTTTTTCTTACAATGTCGTGCTTTATCTCTGTTTCTTGGGAGCACTTTCAGTATCACCAGCAGCACTTCATATGATTCTCAGTGTTATTCAATGTTTATAATATTGCACTAAACATGATAAAAATATGTGAGAACTGCAAGTGGTCACTTTTTACTCTGATATGTTATTTCTTGGGGAGACGAACGGAGACAAACTGCTCATGTGGAGATGATTAGCCCCAGATGTCTTCTTAAGGGGATGCTTACAACATTTGAGCTCACCACAGTAAAACAGGAGATGGCTACAAAATTATTACAGTGGTACAGTAAGTTGTAGTTAATTTTATGCACTTATAATTTAATACTGCATCTTTACATTTGTTTATATGTTTCTCCACTGAGAATGGTGCTACATTGTCCGTCTCCTCTTTCAAAGTTTTTGAAAGAGTTATTTATTGATCTCTACCTCTACTTCTCTACCTCCACTCATTTTTCAGTCTACTGTGATTTGTGTCATACTTGTTTCAAGGTCAACAAAAACCTCCTTTTCCCTAAATGAGGGGAGCAACATCCATGACTTATCTTTTTATTTACTTCATATCTCATTCAATACTATTGATTCAATTCCTTCTGGAAACACCCTTTCCTTGGGCTGGATGATCGTGCACTGCCGTGTGTGTGTATACATAGGCATGTGTGTGTACGCGCACATGTTCCTACCACTCCAGCCACTTTTCCCTCAATTTCTTTTGAAGGCTTCTCTTCCCCCTTCCCCACACATCAATTTATCTCTCTTTGAAGTACTAATTTCCTTGAGTATTTTTTGTCTTAGAAGAAAAAAAAATTAATGAATGCTTATTTAGTGTCAGGAACATTTCTAAACACTTTTATGTGTATTAAGTCATTCTATTGTCACAACCACTCTATGAATAGGTACCGTTGTTCCTGCAAATTATTTAGTGTCTAAAAGAAAATACTGAAGGAAGGAAAATATAGGAAAAGTCACAGAGCTTATAAGCAGTAGAGCTGGGATATGAACAAATTAGTCTGAATCCAGAAACCACATGCTCAACCACTATACTGCCCTGCCCTCTTTCCTTCTCACATACTCCCTAGGTGATCTTATCCACCTTCATAGCAAGGGAGCCAATTCAAATTACTTAAAAAATATTTGTTCAGCTCATACATAATGCCAGGTAGTGTGTTAAATGTTGAAAAAATAAATATGAACAAAGCATGGTTTCTTACCTAACTCTAAAGAATCATTATAGTCTTGTCCCTGTGAAGATGCATTCTTGGCATTAAGAATTGCCAGTCATTTATAAAATGTTCTTCTAATATTCTGAAGTCTTGGCATATCTGTAGTCATTATTTCTCTGATTACTATTTATATAATTATGCCTGTATTATCTCAGGATGCATTTATATTTAGGATGCTCCATAGTATCAAAGACTCACTGCTCCTTACGTGCTGCTGTTACTATCCTATCCTTCTTTTTAAACCATGTCCTTGAAGAAAACACAACTTGTATAGAAGTTTCATTTTAACATCCAACTTGAAATTCTCTCTTTGTTTCCTTTTGGCAGGTTCAGCATTATTATTCGGACAGCTTTTGTCAACCATGACGCATCAGAACTTTCCACAAGAACACAAAATAAGTGGTATAAAGATAGGTCTCCAGTGCAAGAAAACACACAATGCAGAACGCATTCACTAATGTGGGATAAAGTTCTGCATTTGCGGTGTGGTCTGGTAATGCTCAGTGGCCCAGAGTATACAAAAAGTCTTTTCTGAGTTCTCATTGGCATATATCCAATGCTTCCTAATGGATATATAAATGAAAAAAATAGTGTTATCTTAACGTAGCACTGAGTGGTGGTGGCATTTAACAGACATGTATGCAAAACTGACTTAATACATAGTGATACTGCATTAATAATATTTTGAAAAACATAAGGGAAATGGAAGGAGCACTTCATGGAGGAACCACAATTTGAGGAGAGATCATAATTAGGAGGTAGTCAGAGAAAGATGATGAATATAGGTGATTAGAGGATAAATGTAAATTCAGATTAGGAGATAAGGGGATTGATGAAGGTGATTATAGGGTGCACTGGCAGGGGGGAAGAGTGGCAACCAAGGAAAGAATTAAACCGGGCAAGGTTTGATGGTATTAGACTCTCATTTTATTCTGTGCACAATGGAAAGCCACCAAAACAAGTTTTAAGCCAGGAGAAGATGTGGTCAGATTTATCTTCAGGAAGATAATTCTAGTAGGAATCTGGAGGTTTGATTGGTTAGGACTGTGTGGAGATAGAAAATCTTTATGAAGCTATTACTATAAACAAATCACAAAGCATGGGCATGTGTGTAGTTGCTAACTGGCAAAACTCTGTTCCCAAAACCCAACTCCTCCAGTTTTTTAACTACATGGTGTTAGTATGTTACTCACTCTCTATTAGTCTTAATTTACCTATCTCTGAATTGAGAATGAGAATATCGATTTCATTGATTTGTTGTGAGGATTACATGAGGTAATGATTACAGTGTGCTTGGAACTCTATAAGCATTCACTAAATTTAAGTCACCATCAAAAATTTATTAGGGCTATGAAGGTAGCAAGGGAGATTAGGATATGATTTTGAGAATTCAGTAGTGTGAAGAAAAAGGATCTGACAGAGGAGGAAAAAAAGATAGAGGTCAAAGATGAGTCCAAATTTGGAGACGTAATGTTTTATACTGTGAGATGAGATATGGGATATTTCCAGCATGATAAGTATAAGTCTGGTGGAGGGAACAGAGGAAATTATGTTCTATTTAAGACTTTTTAAGATTGAGGTAGCTAATGATAAAACTAAAGCTTTCATGAATTAGTTGGAAATTTGAGACTACTCATACCTCAGAAGAAAGAATTAAACAGCAGATTAAAATGTATTCATTTAAAAGATACATGTGAAGACATAGCTACTTCAGAAGAAGTATTTTATGAAGGGTGAAGGTAACTGAGGAAGCAACCATAAATAAAACAAACTCTCAGAGATGGGTAAAAAATGAGGAGATGAAAACCATATTTAGAAAGGCAATAAGAGAAATAAGAACAAGCAGAGTCACAGAGACCAGGGATAAATAAGTTTAACAAGTAAGAGATGGTTCAGTAGCAACGAAGCAGATACATCTGCTTCATTATAGATTGAAATAAAGCCATTGGTTCAGTAATCGTGAAGAAGGACTTTGGTGACCTCAAGAGGGTTGTTTAGTAGGAAGAAGTCTATATTACTGCAGTACAAAAATAAATGAAATGTAAAGAAAAAAGATGGTAGGAATGGGGACTGATTTTTCTTTTCAAAATCTAACTATGTAAGTGTAAGTTAATTATAGCAAAGGAGAAATTAGCAGAGACGCCAGTTTGTAGTTGAGGTAGTATTTTAAAATATTTTTTTCTACGGGAGATATTTAAGTATTATTAGAACCTGAGTAGAATGTAAAGTAGAGAAATAAATATCAGAATCATGTATAAATGAGAAATACACACGTCATGCCTAATGTTGGAGGAAGTTCACAGTACTTTTGGCAATGGTGATCTAGGGATTCAGAATCAACCTCCTGAAAATAAGCTAGACATGCTACGGAAGTGATGGGGTGGTATTCTTTGCATTTACATGTCTTGGGGGCCATAGTACTTCCCAAATCTGTGGGTTGATGTCTTTTATCAAAGTTGGAAAACCACACCTTCATGGTAAAATTGTTGAAAACTAAAGATAAAAAATCAAAGTTAAAATCTGACAGAGAGAGAAAGAGAAGACGTATTATCTTCCAAACGCCGATTATTGACTTCTGTACAGAAACAATGAAAGCCAGTGAAAAATTGAATGATAAATTTAAAGGGCAGAAAATAACATAATTGTCAACTTAGAATTGTTCAAATAAAATTCTACATAAAACTATACCTCAAAAAGAATGTAAATTAAAAGCATATTCAGACAACAAAAAAAATTAATTTGTTGTTAGCAGATCTGAAATTTAGAAATACTGAAAGGAATGTACAGGCAAGAAGAATATAATCCCAGATGAATGCTCAGAGATTTAGGAAGGCTTAAACAATATTGAAAAAAGTAAATAGGTAACTAAATCTAAATTTAAAAAAATAATTTCTGAGGAGCTGCAAGAAAACAATAGTATGCAACTTGGAAGAAAGATAAATTATTATTTTAATAATTAATTATTTAGTTTTTCTTTGAGACAGAATCTCGCTCTGTTGCCCAAGCTGGAGTGCAGTGGCACGATCTCGGCTCCCTGCAACCTCTGCCTCCCGGTTCAAGCTATTCTCCTGCCTCAGCCTCCCAAGTATCTGGGATTACAGATACATGCCACCATGCCAGTTAATATGTGTGTGTGTGTGCGTGTTTAGTAAAGATGGGGTTTCACCGTGTGTGTGTGTGTGTGTGTGTGTGTGTGTGTGTGTGTGTGTGTGTGTTTAATAGAGATGGGGTTTCACCATGTTGGTGGCCAGGCTGGTCTCGTACTCCTGACCACAGGTGATTCACCTGCGTTGACCTCCCAAAGTGCTGGGATTATAGGCATGAGCCACTGCGCCTGGCCTAATAATAATTTATTAAAGCATTGTCTGAGAAGTGGGAAAGTACTAATTTACATTTGACTTCCACAAATGAGAAATTCATACTGAAGAAAGAATGGAAAAAGCATGTCTAATAATCTATTGGAAAAGAAAATTAGAAAAATGAAATACAAACTCCCAAAGAAGACAAAACAAGGCGTGGGGGACACATGGGACAAACAAAAGAGTAAGTGGCAGGCTTAAGCCTAGATATTTTAGCAATGTGGTAATATGTCAGTTGAAGACAAAGATTGTGAGACTGTCGAGAATTCAAAACTCAATTCTATGCTACTTATAAGAGACATACTTTAAATGTAAGTCAAATGTAGTAGAATGGAAATAGCTGTACAATGCAAACACCAAAAGAAAGCTGATATACTTGCATTATATCAAACAGAAAACACAAATCCCAAAGCATTGCTGCAGTTAAAAATAAGCATTTCATCATGATAACAAGCTTTAATTTATAAGGAAGATGTAATTAATAATTCTAAATTTGGAAGAAGTTCATGTGCTTCTAAGACTAGGAAGGAAGTTAAGAATAGTGAAGATTTAGGGCAATTTTGCACAATCTTTTTGAATCAGACTCTTTTGGAGAATCTAATCAATATTATTGTCCTATGATCAAAAAATAGGAACATAAACATAGGTTTTGCTTACAAAAGCATAGTTCAGGAACTTCCTAAAGCTGAGTTAAGAATCGTTGATAGCCTCTCTTTGAGGTTTTGAGGAAGAAAACAAGTTTATGTTGCTTTGCACATGTAAAGCTCTGTTTTGAAATAACATTTTTATAATGTAGCCTTTGACCAGAGAAACTTAATTTTCTCTAACATTTCTCAGAAGCAAAGAACAGAGAAGAGAAAAGAAATGGTTTGATCTAGAATTTGAGAGTAATGGAGTATGGGGTCTTCAAAAAGTCAAGAGAGAAATTTGAAGATTTTATAGACTATGTTGGTGAACTGATTAATTGTGTAATCTAGGATAAGTAGGGAAGAAACTAAAGATGGAAGGCATATTTTGTGGTGATTGAGAACATGAGCTTTACACTTAGGCAGACCTAAGACATATGGAATGCATTGCTGATCGACTTAAATTACCTCCTGAAGCCAAAGTTTTCCCATTTTCCCAATGGGGAAAATACTTACCTGTGAATGTTGAATGAAAAACTGTATGCAAAATTCTTAGTAAAAGTCATTATTAATAACATAGACAAGTTGAAGAATTGAAGATTAGGTTGTATTAAACACTAATTTTTATATGAGAGAGTATATGGGAGAACTGGACAGGAAGAATTTAAAGTCATATGGATGATTTCAGAAATGGTACTATTTTGAATTTTTAAAAATTCAGAATATGGCTCTGCAAGTAAAATCCCAAACTGGAAATAAAAGACATTAGAATCATGTCATCAAAAATGAACAGCTACATAGTGACATATTCTCCCCACCCAGCTACCCCAGGGTGTGGGAAAGCATGCCAGCTATTTTGAGTATTTTTGACCTCTTTTTGGTTGTATAAACTCACTTTTTCCCTAAATTTTAAAATTTCCTTTTTTTTATCTCTTTTTCAAAAATTTTAATACAAGGTTAGGGGTACAGGTGCAGGTTTGTTACATAGGTAAACTTGTGTCATGGGAGTTTGTTGTACAGATAATTTCATCACCCAGGTATGAAGCCTAGTACCCATTAGTTATTTTTCCTGATCCTCTCCCTCCTCCCACCCTCTGACAGCCCCCACTGTGTGTTGTTCCTCTCTATGTGTCCATGTGTTCTCATCATTTAGCTTTCACTTATAAGTGAGAAAATGCAGTATTTGGTTTTCTCTTCCTGCATTATTTTGCTAAGGATAATGGTTTCCAACTCCAACAATGTCCCTGCAAAGGACACGATCTCATTCTTTTTTATGGCTGCATAGTATTCCTTGCTGTATATGTACCACATTTTCTTTATCCAGTCTATCCCTGGTGGGCATTTAGGATGATTCCATGTCTTTGCTATTGTGGAGGGTGCTGCAATGAACATATGTGTGCATGTGTCTTTATAATAGAATGATGTATAATCCTTTGGGTATATACCCAGTAATGGGATTGTTCAGTTAAATGGCATTTCTGTTTAGGTCTTCGAGGAATCACCACAGTGTCTTCCACAATGGTTGAATTAATTACACTTGTACTAACAATGTATAAGCATTCTTTTTCTCCACATCCTCACCAGTGTCTGTTCTTGACTTTTTAGTAATAGGCATTCTGACTGGTGTGAGATGGTATCTCACTGTGGTTTTGATTTGCATTTCTCTAATGATCAGTGGTCTTGAGCTTTTTTTTTCTTATGATTGTTTGCCACATGTGTGTCTTTTTTTGAAACATGTCTGTTCATATCCTTTGCTCATTTTTTAATGGGGTTGTTTGATTTTTTTCTTGTAAATTTGTTTATGTTCCTTATAGATGCTGGATATTAGACTTTTGTCTGATGCATAGTTTGCAACAATTTCCTTCCATTCTGTAGGTTGTCTGTTTATAGTTTCTTTTGCTGTGCTGAAGCTCTTCAGTTTAATTAGATCCTATTTGTGAATTTTTGCTATTGTTGCAACTGCTTTTGGTGTCTTTGCCCATGCCTATGTCCTGAATGATATTACCTAGGTTGTATAACAGGGTTTTTATGGTTTGGGGTTTTATATTTAAGTCTTTAACTCATCTTGAGTTAATTTTTGTTTATGGTGTAAGGAAGGGGTTCAGTTTCAATCTTCTGCCTATGGTTAGCCAGTTATCCTAGCACTGCTTATTGAATAGGGAATCCTTTCCCCATTGCTTATTTTTGTCAGGTGTGTCAAAGCTCAGATAGTTGTTGGTGTGTGTGCAGTCTTACTCTTGGGTTCTCTAACCTGTTCCATTGGTCAATGTATCTGTTTTTGTACCGGGACCATGCTTTGTTGCTTACTGTAGCCCTGTAGTATAGTTTAAAGTCAGGTAACGTGATTCCTCCAGCTTTGTTCTTTGTGTTAGGATTTCCTTGGCTATTGGGGCTCTTTTTTGGTTCCATATGACTTTTAAATTAGTTTCTTCTAGTTCTGTGAAAAATCTCAATGGTACATTAATAGGAATAGCACTGAATCTGTAAATTGCTTTGGGCAGTGTGGCCATTTTAACAATATTGGTTTTTCTTATCCATGAGCATGGAATGTTTTTCCATTTGTTTGTGTCATCTCTGATTTCTTTGAGAAGTGTTTTGTAATTCTCATTATAGAGATCTTTCACCTCCCTAGTTAGCTTTATTCCTAGATATTTTATTCTTTTTGTGGCAATTGTGAATGGGATTGCCTTCCTGATTTGGCTCTTGGTTTGATTGTTTTATAGGAATACTAGTAATTTTTGCACATGGATTTTGTATCCTGAGACTTCACTGAAGTCGTTTATCAGCCCAATAAGTTTTTAGACTGAGTCTCTGGGTTTTTCTAGATATAGGATCATGTCATCTGCAAATGTGGATAGATAGTTTGACTTCCTCTCTTCCTGTTTTGATGCCCTTTCTTTCTTTCTCTTGCCTGTTTTCCCAGGCCAGAATTTCCAATACTATGTTGAATAGGAGTGATGAGAGAGGGCAGCCTTGTATTATGCTTGTTTTCAAGGGGAATGCTTCCAGCTTTTGCCCATTTAGTATGATGTTGGCTGTGGGTTTGTGATAGGTGACTCTTAATATTGAGGTAAATTCCTTCTGCACATAATTTACTGAGAATTTTAAACACGAGTAGATGTTGAATTTTATCAGAAGCCTTTTCTGCATCTACTGAGACTACTGAGATAATCATATGGTTTTTGTGTTTAGTTCTGTTTATGTGATGAATCGTATTTATAGATATGTGTATGTTGAGCCAACCTTGCATCCCAGGGATAAAGCCTACTTTGCCATGGTGTAGTAGGCAAAATAAAAAAAGTTTATTTTGCCGCATAAACTTTTTGATGTGCTGCTGAATTTGGTTTGTCAGTGTTTGGTCAAGGATTTTTGCATTGATGTTTATCAAGGATATTGGCCTATTTTTTTTGTTGTTGTTATTGTTGCTGTATTTCTGCCAGATTTTGGTATAGGAGTATGCTGGCCTCTTGAATGAGTTAGGGAGAAGTCTCTTCTCCTTAGTTTTTTGGAATAGCTTCAGTAGTAATCATACCAGCTCTTCTTTGTACATCTGGTAGAATTCAGCTGTGAATTCATCTGGTCCTGGGCTTCTTTTGGTTGGTGGGCTATTTATTACTGCCTCAATTTGAGCGCTTGTTATTGGTCTGTTCAGGATTTCAATTTCTTACTGGTTCAGTCTTGGGAGGGTGTATGTGTCCAGGAATTCATCAATTTCTTCTAGATTTTCTAGTTTATGTGCACAGAGGTGTTCGTAATATTCTCTGATCGTTGTTTATATTTCTCCAGTGTCAGTGGTAATACACCCTTGTTGTTTCTGATTGTATTTATTTGAATCTTCTCTTTTGTTCTTTATTAGTCTAGCTAGTGGTCTATTTTACTATTTTTTTTTTTGTTTTTAAAAGACAGCTCCTGGATTTGTTTATCTTTTGAATGATTTTTTGTTTTTATATCTCTGTCTCATTCAGTTCAGATCTGATTTTGGTTATTTCTTGTGTTCTGCCATGTTTGGTATTTGTTGTTGGTTCTCTACTTATTTTAGTTGTGATTTTAGATTGTTAACTTGGGCTCTTTCTAACTTTTGAATGTGGATATTTAGTGCTATAAATTTTTCTATTAACGCTGCCTTTGCTGTGTCCTAGAGATTCTGGTATGTTATATCCTTGTTCTCATTAGTTTCAAATAACTTCTTGATTTGTGCCTTAATTTCATTATTTACCCAAAGTCATGCATGAGCAGGTTATTTAATTTCCATGCAATTGTATGGTTTTGAGTGAACTTCTTGGTCTTGATTTCTAAGTTGATTGTGCTGTAGCCTGAGAGACTGTTTCTTATGATTTCAGTTCCTCTGCATTTGCTGAGTGTTTTAATTCTAATTATGTGATAGATTTTAGAGTATGTGCCATGTAGGGATAGAAGAATATATATTCTGTTGTTTTTGTGTGGAGAGTTCTGTAGATGTCTGTCAGGTCCATTTGATCCAGTGCTGAGTTCAGATCCTGAATATCTTTGTTGATTTTCTGTGTTGATGATCTGTCTACTACTGTCATGAGGTGTTAAAGTCAAGTCTCCCATTATTATTACGTGGGGGACTAAGTCTTTTGAAGATCTCTAGGAACTTGCTTTATGAATCTGGGTGCTCCTGTGTTGGGTGCATATATATTTACAATAGTTAGACCTTGTTGAATTGAACCCTTGACCATAATGAATGCCCTTTTTTGTCTTTTAGATTTTTGTTGGTTGAAAGTCTGTTTTATCAGAAACTAAGATTGCAGCCCCTGATTTTCTTCTGTTTTTTCTTTCTTTTTTTGCTCAGTAGATTTTTCTTCATCCTTTAATTTGAGCTTACGTGTATCTTTGCATATGAGAAGGGGCTCTTGAAGACAGCATGCCAATGGGTCTTGGTTCTTTATCCAGCTTGCCACTCTGTGTCTTAATGGGGCACTTAGTCTATTTGCATTTAAGGTTAGTATTGACATGTGTAGATTTGATCCTATCATCATGATGTTAGCTGGTTATTTTGCAGACTCGTTTATGTGGTTGCTTTATAGTGTCACTGGTCTGTGTACTTTAGTGTGTTTTTGTAGTACCTGGTAGTGGTCTCCCCTTTCCATATTTAGTGCTTCCTTCAGGAGCTCTTGGAAGGTAGGTCTGGTGATAACCAACTTCCTCTGGATTTGCTTGTCTGAAAAGGATCTTATTTCTCCTTTGCTTATAAAGCTTAGTTTGGATGAATATGAAATTCTGGGTTGGACTTTCTTTACTTTAAAAATGTTGACTATTGGCTCCCAATCTCTTCCAGCTTGTAGGGTTTCAGCTGAGAGGTCCGCTGTTAGTCTGATTGACTTCCCTTTATGTTGACCAGACCTTTCTCTCTAGCTGCCTTTAACATTTTTGCTTTCATTTTGACCTTGTATAATCTTCAGATTATGTGTCTTGGTGATGATCTTCATGTAAAGTATTTTACTGGGGTTCTTTGCATTTCCTGAATTTGAATGTTGGCCTCTCTAGCTAGGTTGGGAATGTTTTCATGGATGGATATCCTGAAATGTTTTCCAAATTGGTTCCATTCTTACCATCTCAGGTACACCAATCAGTCACAGATTTGGTCTCTTCACATAATCCCATATTTACTGGTGCTTATGTTCATTCTTTTTTATTGTTTTTTTCTCTTGTCTGTCTGTCATATTTCAGAAAGTCAGTCCTTAAGCTCTGAGATTCCTTTTTTTCTGCTTGTGTATTCTGCTATTAATACTCATGATTTCCTTATAAAATTCTTGTAGTGTGTTTTTCAGCTCTGTCAGGCTAGTTACATTCTTCTCTATACTGGTGATTTTGTCTCTCAGCTCCTGCAATGTTTTCTCATGATTTCTAGCTTCCTTGAATTGGGTTACAATGTACTCTTATAGCTCAATGAACTTCATACCTATCCATTGTTCTTGAATTCTACTCCTGTCATTTCAGCCATCTCAGCCTCAGCCTCATTCCAGTCTCTTGCTGGAGAGGTGATGTGGTCATTTGGAGGAAAAAAGACACTCTGGCTTTTTGAGTTTTAAGTGCCTTGCACTGATTCTTTCTCATCTTTGTGTACTTACCTACCTTCAATCTTTACGGTTGCTGATTTTTGAATTTTTTTTTCTTTTATCTTATTTGATGACCTCAAGTGTTTGATTGTGGTATATAAGGTGGATTCAGCTGACTGGTTTCATTTCTGGGAGATTTTAGGGGGCCAGTGTTCAACTCCCAACTTCTGGACTATGTGCTCTAACTCTGGAAGACTAGTATTGGACCCCAACTTTGTTCTCTAGCTCCTTGAGGTTTGGAGTCCACTGCACTGGGGGAGCCAACGTATAGCAACTGCAGCAGAGTACTGTAGCAGATGCAGGAGTACCTGCCTCCCTGTGGCCATTCACCACAGTGGTAGAGGTAAGGCAGCTGGGGGAGGGGGAGATAGGGGCCCCTGCTGAGACTGTGTACACAGTTGCACTGGAGGTGGTGTTGACTTGGGGCGGGGTGCTGGCTGGCACAGGTCTGGATGCCTTCTCTTTGCCCCGCAAACAGAGTGATCACTCGGGGTGTGTGATGGTTCCTGTTCTCTTAGCAAGGGCTGGGTGCTGGCAGGGGTAGAGCTTGTTGGCTCTGTCCCCACCAAACTCCATCTACAATGGCAGTCAGTTGGGGTTGGGGGGCATACTACACTTCTGCATTCTGGCAGGTCAAGTGAGGCAGAGTGTAGACATGCACCAGCAAAGCTACATGGGGTGTTGCTGTGGCTTGGAGGAATCTGCAATATGAAGAGGGAACATGCAGGCTGGTGTGTGGCTATAGGGGCCTCCTTGCTGGAGCTCTCCATCTGTCCAGCATGGTCCACTGGCACAGAAGATGTGGTGTGGGCCCTCAAGGTACCTGAGACTGTACTGTAAGTAGACATGGTCAGGCTGGGGCCCCAGGAGATGCCAGCAGACCAAGGAGTTCTCAGGTCAGACCAGCTCAGGGTGATGTTCAAGGCTTCCCTGCAGAGATCAGGCCCAACAGTTCCCCTAGGGCCAAAGTCTCTTATTGGAGCAAGTAGAACCCAGGGGGATGACTGTCTTTGGCCATACTTCACTACAGGTGCTCTAGACCAAACCCTCAGGGCACCACATCAGCTGGCTGCTGTCCCACCACACTTTGCTTGTCTCCTGGGGCTTCCACCCCAGAGAAATGTGGGTCAGCAGTCGCTCAGTGCAGTCAGCCCAGGATGGAGGGTCTGTGTTGTGGGCCCAAGCCAGGGGTTCTCTGTCTGGTGACAAGCAGTGGGGGGGGTGTGGGATCCATGGGAGACAGACTGGCCTACTCTCTTTGGGTCAACTGCAGCTTGTTGGAGGTGTGGATAAGGCACTTAGGGTCTTTGCTCCTTTGTTAGTCAGAGGGTAGTGACTGGAGTGGACCCCAAGCATACTGCAGCAGCCCTAGGAAAAAGTAGCCAGACTATTATGTGGTTGTCTGTTGCCATATCTCCTCACTGAGCTGTTCCTCCAGGCCTGGGCCTCTAGCCAGTAGCAACTCAGCAACTTCCTGGACAGAGCCTCCAGGGGCAATCGAAAGCCCCTTTGCCATTGCCTCTGTGGTGGAGCTGTCACTGCTTCCTTGGACTAACGAAGGAGCAAAATTTCTTTATGTTCCTAACCTTTTATATCTTACTGCTATTATTATATCAATCAGTCCTAGTGTTGTATCAATTAATCACTTACAGACACTAAGCATGAGGGAAATGAAGGAGGTCAAAAGGCAAGAAGCATGAAATATTGCATTGAACTGTGCTAGTCTGACACATGCCTTGTTAGTATAGAATGATGACAAGGAACTATTTCTGATAGGCATTATAATTAAAACCAGCATATTTTTTTCAAGGCTTCAAGAAGTGAACTAAATTTCCCTGAACCCCAAAAGGTTCAATTCAGTTCAGGAAAATGTTAAGTTTTATGTTATTCTATGAATTAGCTTTCCAAGCTCTAATTATAATAATAGACATTATGTTGCAAACTTGGAAAGGGTGCATTTACATGACAGATCCAAGAATCAAATGTTCTTATTATCTTTCCTTTCATTTTGCTTTTCAAGTACTTACTTCAAAAAACAATTAAGAAGCAATTATGAAGTACTTAAGGAGAGGAAACACTGTATTCTCTTTTCTTAACTTATTAATTACAGGACCCTCTGTTGATCAAGGCAAAGGAATTTTCTTTCTAAATTCTTGACAAAATAGAGAATATGATCTTGTCAAAGGACACAGTTTACCAAAAGCATTCCAATTCCATGATGATACAAAACTCACTTGATTAACAGATGAACAATTTGTTCCCAGGAGGCAATATCTTACATTATAATTTGAACATTTTTTTACATTTATTTACCAAATGTGAAAACAATTGTTATTGTTCTTTTTCCTCACCGTTACACAAATGGTGGCAGGGGGCCTGAAGACATACATACAACAATGCTTTGACAAGACTCTTTCCACGTATTTTGGCAGTTTCTCCCCATGATTTATTCCATAAAAGAAATAAATAAATTCTGTGATTTCTCCTCTCCTTGACCTTCTTTCTATTTTTGTTTAGACCTTAATGTGTAGCAAACAGATTTCCTGTAAACTATTTATGAAATGATAGAACATGTCATATGTACTTAAATAATTTTATTCACCCTAAAATAGGGATTAATTGGAGAAGTAAAAAATGTGTGCAAATATCTTGGTTTTAATATGTGGTTATATTCTGACAGCCTTCATTAATCTTTATGTGACCCTATGTAATAGGTCTTGTGGAGTTGTCCTGCTGTTATTTAAAGACCAATCTGAACATTCTCATTCATCTCAAACTACATCAAATCAAACCAAAACCACAAATCTGATACTAAGCCCTTGAAAACTCACATTGATCTTTAAAATAGGTTTCTCGGAGTGATAATAAGAGTGTTTAGCTGACAAATCATAAAGATTTCAGAATTTCTCTCTAAATACCTGTTTCTGTCTTTCAAATTTCTAGTTTTCAGTATTCCCATGTCCCCATGCCTCTTTTTCTTTTGTATTGAACTCGACTCTTGAAATCCTAATTCCGCCCGGTACTAGAGGTCTAACCTTGAGCAAATTCCTTAACTTCCTAGGTTTCTATACCTGTAAAACAGAGATATTAATAATGCATACTTCATAGTGTTGTGATAAGAATTAGGTGAGGTAACAAATGCAGATTTAGAATATTGTTTGTTACATGATAAGAACTTAGTGTTACCTATTATTAATTATTAATTATTATTATTTGAGGGATTTTCTAACACATAAGATTAAGTCATTGTTATCACTTGAAACATTTGGACCTCAAGTGGTGGGAGAACTTCAAAAAGCTCTGAAGAAATGTTTAATATATTGGAATAGTACTTTTGCTTATTTCAATCTGCTTTTAGCTTGTTGCAGTTTTAATCCTACATTTTTGCATTTTAAAAGCGTTTTGCCCATAATTTTAGCTCAACTCCAAATCTGTTCGCTTCTGTCTCTTAATTTATCTTTCTTCATTTTTGTTTTTATCTTAGTATTCATTTCTTCTCTTTTTTTAAAAATTCTTTTCTTTCTCTGGCTTTAATTATTTAATTATTTATTGATTGATTTACCAATTTATTAGATTTCAGTTTTCTTTATAAGCTTTGTGGTGTTTAAAAAAGTATTTTACAATTAAAATAGCAGAAATGTTTACTAATATTTACTGAGTGTTTTCTATTTGCAGAGTACTGATCTAAGGGCTTCATATGAATCATTTTATCAATTTTTACAATAGTTCTTTGAGATAGATATTATTATTATCTCCATTGCAGAGATGAGAAAATTGACATAAAAAGAGGTTATATACTTTGCCCAAGGTTATATAGCTATCAAGAGTAGGAAATAAAATTTATAGTACTCTATTTTGCATTTCATTTTGACTACTTAATTTTAACCTAATTTATCATTTTTGGTGTGTTTCTAAAATTTTTTTCCTATTATTTTCTAGTTAATACTGGTAAAAAGCAAGTTGGTATGGTGAGAGCATTGTAGAATTGCCTGCATTCTAAATGAGAGATGTTAGATTGATGTATTTCTTTTAGCTGATGCTGAAGTTACCATTTTTAGATCTGCCGTCTTAGTGGAGTGAGAAGCAGCATGGGTTTTGGATTCAGATAAAGCCTGCCAGCAGTGTTACAGGAGAGTCTTTCTGTATGTTGGTTGTCTACAATTTCATGTAGTGGAGTTTTAGGATAAAATTAAAGTAACTCTGTGATGACAGTCATTGATAAATAGACTTTTTTTTTTTTTGCTTGTTGTCTAGGTTGGAGTGCAGTGGCACAATCAGCTCACTGCAGCCTTGGACTCCTGGGCTCAAGCCTTCCTCCTGCCATAGCCTCCCTACTAGCTAGGACTATAAGTGCATGCCACGATGCCTGCTAATTTTTATTTATTTTATTTCTTTAGTATTTGTAAAGACAGGGTCTCATTTTGGTGCCCAGGCTGGTCTCAAACTCCTGGCCTCAGGCGATCCTCCTGCCTCAGGCTCCCAAGGCGCTGGGATTACAGGTGTGAGTCACAGCCCACAATCTGAAGCTGTCCCAAGTGCTGAAATTGCTTACAAAATGGTTCTCTTCCCTGACTACAAGTTTCAGGCATAAAAACAAAACAAAACAAAACAAAACCAGTTTTCTTAATGATTTCAGCCATCTCCCTAAGGGAACTAGATTTGCAGTAATTGTGTATATTTCTCCCAATTTAATATTATCATCTCTCAGTTCCTAACCCTCCCTCATGAAGACTTATTGTTATGAAAAACATTAAGAGATATACCTAATGTAAATGACGAGTTAATGGGTGCAGCACACCAACATGGCACATGTATACATATGTGACAAACCTGCATGTTGTGCACATGTACCCTAGAACATAAAGTATAATTTAAAAAAAAGAAGCCTCTAGTGGAATTCTACTGATTGACAGTCCTATCAATCAATTAACTTTGGCTGATATGATTACTCTCCAAATAATCTCCAGATTTCCTCCTGCTACATTTAATTCTTCTTACTAATTCTACAATTATTAATAGTTTTTCCCTATGCAGCTTCCTTGATCTGGATAGCCTAAAGAAGACTTTCCTAACAAAAACCAAGTTGTACAACCCTTCTATTACTGCTCATATGAACTTAGGTTTACCAGTTTGGGCTTGAGTCAATCTTGTATCAATAAAACTAAATAATACTAAACTCTATAAGGTAACAAGTTTTATTATTACTAACCCAGTATATTTTCTGAAGGGAGCTTCTCTTAGAATGTAGTTGCGGGATCCTAAATGCAAAAACACCTTGTTTTCTCATAAATGAATGTCCTCTGGTTTGCATATCTTTCAAAGCATGATTCCAAGAAATACGAGTGCAATTTGATACTACTGGATATCATTTTTGTGAATGAAGCCAAATAACCAATTAGCCTTTCTTCTTTCTGTTTTTGGAACTAACATCTCAGTACCAACTAGCTCAAATAGAATAGATTGCAATTGTTAAGTATTTTCCAAATATGTTCCTCTTAAACTGTGTTTCCATGATGAACATAATTATTAACTTGCTTGCCCCAGTAAAGGGTGTGTGTTTATTCATTCTAAAGTTTATTGAGTCAAATCTGGTTAATAGTTCAGTTGCTGAGATACTTTATATCCTAATTATCCTAATTTTATCAAATAATGTACTAGGAATTTCTCCTACTTTAATGTTGACTGCATAGGTAGACAACAGATCATCAGTGTTTTCATCCAAATTATTGATTTTCATCCAAAAAATGACCTTGATGCATATGGCTCTTTCCCACATTATCTTCAGGCCTTTGCTCAAATGTCACCTTCTCAGCAGGGCCTTCCTTGAACATTCTTGTTCAAATGACAACCTATCATCCCCCAACCCTGTACGTTTCTTGGCCCTCTTTTATGCTTTATTTTCTCCCATAGCCTTTACCATTTTATACATTACTTACTGTTTTTTGTGTTAGCTGTGTCCCTTCTTTAAAAATCTCCATAAGGATAGGGATCATTTATCCTCCTTTTTCCCTGCTGTATTCCCAGCCTGTAACATAGTATCTGAGATATGGTAGATGCTTAATAATGGTTTATTGAATGAATGAATGAGGACGTTTGGGTTGTAATTGCTTACAAAGTTTTAATTCTGCCTAGTTATTGACTCCATGGGTTTATAAAGTTTTCATAAAATATTGTATCAGTTATCTTAATGAAATCATCAGAAAAATGTGTACTTAATTTATCTGATATACTAACATTACGTATCATTATACTTTAAAGTCAGACTGACTAGACTTAAATCCTGATTCTATCACTTATAAGCCATGTGGCCTTGGATGATCTTCCAACCTTTTTTCGGTAACAGTTTTTTCTCTTGAAAAATGTGGAAAAAAAGTGATTATCTATTTTAAAAGTGCCTGACATGCAGTAAGAAGATAAACTTCCTGGCAAATAGTAAGAACTCAATAAATGGGAATAGGAGAAAATACTATTTTAAAACATTTACTGGAAAATAATACATAGGGGTGTGTGTATATTTAATAAATATCAACACATAATTGTTCTATTGTTGTTCTTGTGCAGTATTCCAGACCTTAAGCTTTTATACATGATTATGGTTTTTATGCTAAGGAAAGTAATGGAAATGTTAGATTTTACAGTTAATATTATTCTGTGTACTGTGTAAGAAATATTTTTGCATTACACAAGCTCTTCCTTGGTAGTCAGTAAGGATATTTGGAAGCATGGCCACAAAATAGATCACCTTCCAAAGCTTTCCACACACTGTGACAGCTTCCATAATTCTTAGAATTTGGCTTAGTAAAAATGTGTGAAAACATGTCACCCTATGAGTTAAACAATTTCAAATGAAGAAGACAGAATATAGATGTTAGCAGAGACTAAACATTATTGATTAGGTATTGATATAGTTGGATATTTGTCCCCGCCCCAATCTCATGTTGAGTTGTAATCCTCAGTGTTGGAAGTAGGTCCTGGGGGAGGTGTTTGGGTCATGAGGGCAGGATCCCTCGTGGCTTGGTGCTGTCCTTGCAATAGCAAGTGAGTTCTCATGAGATCTTGTGTTGTAAAGTGTGGCACCCTTCCCCCACTACCAATCCCTCTTGCTCCTGCATTTGCAATGTGACGTGCTTGCTCTCGCTTCACTTTCCACCATAAGTAGAAGCTCCCTGAGACCTCCCCAGAAGCTGAGCAGATATAGGTGCTGGGCTTCCACTACAGCCTGCAGAACCATGAGCCAATTAAACCTCTTGTCTTTATGAACAACCCAGTCTCAGGAATTTCTTTATAGCAATGCAAGCACGGCCTAACACAGATATCTGGAGTTATTTTTAAGATAATTTAAATTTTCAGGAATCCCAGCAACTTTAGAGAAACACATGTGAGAGTAAAAAATTACAGATTTTTCTTTTGACCTGTCAAATAAATTCAACAAGCACACGGGGGATAGGCCAAATCTCACTCCCTTTTCTATACTGAGAGCCAAAGCTGAATGGGTGTTGAAGACTGGCTTTTCTCTTTTAGGGTAGGATAGTTTTTCTTCTCATGACATTTCTGGTTTTCAGATTTGACAGTCTTGTGAAGCTCTCTTTTTTGGGTGACATTAACCTCAGACTTGAAGAAAATACTAGGTTTCATATCATTTCACAATTGCATTAATGTAGCATAAGTTTATTTTCTTTGCAAATCATCCTTGTCATAGGTTACCAAAAATCAGTGCAAGAATTACATGAGATTATACAGGTTAAGCAACTGGAAAAGTGTCTAGCCTGTGGTTAGCACTCAAATGTTAGTTATCTATGTCACATACATATATCTGTATGTACAGACATAAATGTCATATATATGCAAAGATATATGCATTGATAGAGATTTTTGTCATTAAAAGAAAAAGTTGGGCTCTCAGGGAGGCACTTCCTGTCTCAGTTCATGTACATTCTGGAATCTATGTAGTCCAAATTAAGAAAGATTCATGAATAAGATTGTATCCACTTTCATCTTGGTACGTTACAAGATGTATGTCTCAGCCACCATTATGTAGGAAAAACAAGTAAGAACTCTATCAAGTATTAGAAGTGTGTGATATCCAAAATCATATTTTGCCACTAACTTTGGACAAGTCACTTAATAGTTCTGTGTCTCAGTTTTCACGACTAGAGATAGATGTTCTGAGTTTACTTTTAGAATCTGTAAGATGAAGTTTGGGGTAGATTTCCTACCCCAGAGATACAGAAATTTTGTAATATTTAGCTAGCTAGCTATATTGATCGATCTATCGATCTATCTATCTGTCTGTCTATCTTACACTTAATAGAATGCCAGAAGAACTCCCAATTAAATTAAAAGAAACTCAAAGCCAGAATAGTGGTAAGCAGGAGCTGGTACCACAGTGACCCATGAATGTTTAGATAGAGATTTAGAATCTCCAGGCTGGGAGCTGAGCCTGAGAGCCATGGCTTTGAGGCTGGGCTAGAGATAACCTGTAACTGCCCCAAACAAGTCCTGCCCAAGACTATCAAAAAGGAAAGAGAAAAACGGTTTCTTCTGCATGGGAAGCAGCAAAGGAGAATCTGTTTATTTCGTAGGCAGGGGAAATAAATGGTTACCTGTGGAAAAAAAAAATGACTCTCAGAATGGCATGAATGGGGTTTTTAAATGTATACTTTCTTTGTGGCTTCCTTGTGTCTTAAGTATAGAAACTTTAAATGAAACAGTAAAATAAAAACTCATTCAAGACTTTAAAAAGTACTAGGAAAGAGCAGAGACATATGTGAACTCTATGACATGATAAACTTCAAGAGAAAAAGCAAAATGAAATAAAACAAAAAATAAATGCAAAAAACTGTTGAGTATGAGCACACATGAAATAATTTACCAATCTTATATATGGAAATATATCATCCATAAAGGAGAGTCAGCAGATTCATTACAATCCCAAGAACTTCAGATAGTGGAACAAATTTTGAGATATTATAAAATAAAATAATAATGCTTAAGGTGATAAAAGAGATCAGACAGGCGCCTAAAAATATAACTGCAAAATTGAACATCATGAAAATAAGAAAAAAAACAATAAAGCTTCCAGAAAAAAATTACTAAAATTTAAAGTGTACTGGGTGGATTTAAGAGTTGATTAAACACCACTTAAAATATTACTGAATTAAAGAGTAAGTCTGCAAAAGAATTACCCAGAATTCAGCACAGAAAGATAAAGATCATGAAAATCTGAATAATACACTAATGAAGTTGACAGAATGAGAAGTTGTTTCTTTCATAAGAGCTTCAAAAGGAGATATAAAAATCAGATTGTGGATGAGGCAATATTTGAAGGAATAGCCAAGGACTGTTTACACTGTGCTTTGAAGAAGGACATAGGTCTTCAGATTAAAGAACAATGCATTCCAGGTAGTTAAAAAAGTCTTTAGCTAGATGTATTCTAGTGAGCACCCTCTGAGATGAAGTGTGTTATTATTTTTCTTTATTGTAGCCAAGACTACATAACATAAAAATTTCCATCTTAACCATTTTTAAATGGTTATTTAAAGAGATATCTACAAGTCTTTTATCTTGCAAAACTGAAATTCTGCATCCATTCATCAACTCCTCTTTCCCTCTCCCTATCCCGTGGCAAATATCGTTCTATTTCTGTTTCTAAGGGTTTGACTATTTTAGAAACCTCATGTAAGTGGAGTCATTCCATATTAGTATTTTTGTGACTGTATTATTTCACTTAGCATAATGTCCTCAAGGTTCATACATGTGGTAGCATATGACAGGATTTCCTTCCTTTTTAAGGCTGAATAATAT
This sequence comes from Papio anubis, assembly GCF_008728515.1. Taxonomy (NCBI): domain Eukaryota; kingdom Metazoa; phylum Chordata; class Mammalia; order Primates; family Cercopithecidae; genus Papio; species Papio anubis. The sequence continues at coordinate 162,435,989 of NC_044976.1, forward strand.
TCCAGGTGTGTGTGTGTGTGTCTGTGTGTATCACATTTTCTTTATCCATTCATTTGCTGATGAACATTTAGGTTGCTTCTACCTCTTGGCTATTGTGAATCATGCTGCAATAAACACGGGTATGCAAGCGTCTCTTTAAGATTATGTTTGCAATTATTTTGGACATATAACCAGAACTGGGATCATTTAATCAAATTGTCACTTTATTTTAAATTTTTGTTGGATCTCTATACTGTTTTCCAAAGTGGCTGCACCACTTTACAATCCCACAAAAAGTGCACAGGGTTGCAATTTTTCAACATTTTCACCAACATTTGTTTTTTTTCCATTTTTCTCTTGTTTAGTTGACAATGGCCAACCTAAGATATGTGAGGAAATATCTCATTGTGATTTGATTTGCATTTTCCTACTGATTGGTGATGTTGAACATCTTTTCATATGCTTGTTGGCCATTTATATATCTTTGAAAAAATGTCTATTTAATCTTTTTGCCTATTTTGAATTGGATTGTTTGGTTTGCTTGTTGAGTTGGAGGAATTCTTTATATGTTCTGAAGAGTAACCCCTTATATGGTTTGCAAATATATTCTCCCAACCTGTAGGTAAATTTTTTATTTTGTTATTTTCTTTGTTGTGTAGACACTTTTTTGTTTGATGTAGTACCACTTGTTTATTTTGCTTTGGTTGCCTGAGCAGTTGATGTCGTATCCAAAAAATCACTGTCAAGGTCAATTTCAAGGAAGTTTTTCCCCATGTTTTCTTCCAGGGATTTTATGGTTTCAGGCCTTAATTTAGGTCCTTAATCTATTTTAAGTTGACTTTTGTGTATGATTTAAGGTAAGTGTCCAATTTTATTTTTATGTATGTGGATATACAGTTTTCCCATGAGTATGTATTGAAGAGACTATCCTTTTCCCCATTGTGAAGCCCTTGGCACCTTTGTCAAAGATCATTTGACTGTATATATGAGGATTTATTTTTGGATTCTTCATTCTATTTCATTGTTCTATATGTCTGTCTTTATGCCAGTACCATACCATTTTGATTACTGTAGCTTTGTAAGATATTTTGAAATCAGGAAGTGTGAAGCCTCCAGCTTTGTTTTTCTTTCTGAAGATTGATTTTAATATTTAGGGCCCATTGACATTCTGTATGGATTTTAGATTTTTTTTTTTTTTTTTTTTTTTTGGCAAAAAAATAGCATTGGCATTTTGATAGGGATTGCATTGAATCTATAGATCACTTTGGGCAGTTTAGACATTTTAACAACATTAAGTCTTTTAATCCATGAACATGGGATATTTTCCATGCACTTAAGTCTTCTTTTTTTAAAATCAATGTTTTGTATTTTTCAGTATAGCCTTCACTTCCTTAGTTAAGTTTATTTGTAAGTATTTTTTCATTCTTTTTTGTGCTATTGTAATGGGATTGCTTTTTTCTTTTTTTTTTCTTTTTTCTTTTATTTTTATTTATTTATTTATTATTATTATTATACTTTAAGTTCTAGGGTACATGTGCATAACGTGCAGGTTTGTTACATATTGTGCCATGTTGGTGTGCTGCACCCATCAACTCGTCAGCACCCATCAAACTCGTCATTTTACATCAGGTATAAAATCCCTAAATGCAATCCTCCCCTCCCCTCCCATGATAGGCCCGGTGTGTGATGTTCCCCTTCCGAGTCCAAGAGTGAACTCATTGTTCAGTTCCACCTGAGTGAGAACATCACGATGTTTGGTTTTCTGTTCTTCATGATAGTTTGCTTAGGGTAAGGTAGTTTCCAGCTGCATCCATGTCCACAAAGGACACAAACTCATCCTTTTTATGGCATAGTATTCCATGGTGTATATATTGCCACATTTTCTTAATCAGTCTGTCACTGATGGACATTTGGGTTGATTCAAGTCTTTGCTAATCAGCCAGAAAAGTGCATAATAAACATCGTGTGCATGTGTCTTATAGCAGCATGATTTATAATCCTTTGGGTATATACCCAGTAATGGGATGAAGCTGGGTCATATGGTACATCTAGTTCTAGATCCTTGAGATAGCCATACTGGCTTTTCCATAATGGTTGAACGCTAGTTTACAATCCACCAACAGTGTAAAGTGTTCACATTTCTCCACATCCTCTCCGGCACCATATTTGTTCCTGACTTCTTAATGATTGCCATTCTAACTGGTGTAGGATAGTCTTTCATTATAGTTTTGATTTGCATTTCTCTGATGGCCAGTGATGATGAGCATTTTTTTCATGTGTCTATTGGCTGTATGAATGTCTTCTTTTTGAGAAATGTCATTTCATATCCTTTGCCCACTTTTTGATGCAGGGTTGTTTGTTTTTTCTTATAGAAATTTGTTTGGAGTTCTTTTGTAGGTTCTGGATGTGGCCCTTTGTCAGATGAGTAGATTGCAAAATTTTCTCCCATTCACCAGCCCAGGTTGCCTGTTCACTCATGGTAGTTTCTTTCCTGTGCAGAAGCTCTTTGGTTTAATGAGGATCCATTTGTCAATTTGGCTTTTTGCTGCTGTTGCTTTTGAATTGTTTTGAACTGGCAAGAGTCTTTGCCCATGCCTATGTCTGAATGGGTACTACCTAGGTTTTCTTCTAGGGTTTTTATGGTATTAGGTCTAACATTTTAAGTCTCTATCCATCTTGAATTAATTTTCATATAAAGGAATTAGGGAAAGGATCAGTTCAGCTTTCTACTTATGGCTAGACAATTTTCCAAGCACCATTTATTAAATAGGAATCCTTTCCCATTTCTTATTTCTCTCAGGTTTGTCAAAGATCAGATGGCTGTAGATGTAGCGAAATTGTATTTCACAGGGACTCTGTTCTGTTCCATTGGTCTATATCTCTGTTTTGGTACCAGTACCATGCTGTTTTGGTTACTGTAGCCTTGTGGTATGGATTTGAAGTCAGGTAGCGTGATGCTTTTCCAGCTGTTCTTTGACTTAGGATTGTCTTTGGAGATGCAGGCTCTTTTTTGGTTCCATATGAACTTTAAAAGCAGTTTTCCAGTTCTGTGGAAAGCTCATTGGTAGCAAATTAGGGTTGGCATTGAATGTATAAAATGACAGCGACAGTATGGCCATTTTTCGATATTGATTCTTCCTATCCATAAGGCATGGTATGTTCTTCCATTTTGTTTGTGTCCTCTTTTATTTCACTGGGCAAATTGGTTTGTAGTTCTCCTTAGAGTCCTTTACATCCTTGTAAAGTTGGATTCCTAGGTATTTTATTCTCTTTGAGCAGGTGTGATGGGAAGTTCATTAAAGTGATTTGGCTCCTCTGTTTCATCTTGCGGGTGGCAGCAGAGATGCTTGCTGATTTTGCACATTAATTTTGTATCCTGAGGGCTTTGCTGGGGTTGCTTATCAGCAAAGGGAGATTTTGGGCTGAGACAATGGGATTTTCTAAATATACAATCATCATGTCTACCGACAGGGAGAATTGGACTTCTTCTTCTTTTCCTAACTGAATACCCTTGATTTCTTTCTCTTACCTGATTGCCCTAGCGAGAACTTCCAACACTATGTTGAATAGGAGTGGTGAGAGAGGGCATCCTATCTTAATGCCAGTTTCAAAGGGAATTTTCCAGTTTTTCCCATTCAGTATGATATTGGCTGTCGGTTTGTCATAAATAGCTCTTATTATTTGCGAGTCGTTCCATCAATACCGAATTTATTATTTAGCATGAAGGGCTGTTGAATTTTGTCAAAGCCTTTTCTGCATCTATTGAGATAATCATGTGGTTCTGTCTTTGGTTCTGTTTATATGCTTAGTTATGTTTATTGATTTGAATGTTGAACCAGCCTTGCATCGGATGAAGCCCACTTGATCATGGTGAATAAAGCTTTTGATGTGCTGCTGAATCAGTTTGCCAGTATTTTGTGTGAGGATTTTTGCATCAATGTTCATCAGAGGGATATTTAGTGCAGAATTCTCTTTTTATTAATGTCTCTGCCAGGCTTTGGTATCAGGATGATGTTGGCCTCATAAAATGAGTTAGGGAGGATTCCCTCTTTTCTATTGATTGGGGTGGTTTCGAGAGGAATGGTACCAGCTCCTCCTTGTACCTCTGGTAGAAATTCAGCTGTGAATCCATCTGGTCCTGGACTTTTTTTTTTTTTGGTTGGTAGGCTATTGTTGCCTCAATTTCAAAACCTGCTATTGGTCTATTCAGGGATACAACTTCTTCCTGGTTTAGTCTTGGAAGAGTGTAAGTGTCAGGAAATTATCATTTCTTCTAGATTTTCTGGTTTATTTTTATAAGTGTTTATAGTATTCTCTGATGTTAGTTTGTATTTCTGTGGGTGGGGGTATCCCTTTGTCATTTTTAATTGGTCGATTTGATTCCTCTCTCTTTCTTCTTTATTAGTCTTGCTGGTGGTCCTTGTCAATTTTGGTGATCTTTTCAAAACCAACTCCTGGATTCATTGATTTTTGGAGGATTTTTGTGTCTCTATCTCCTTCAGTTCTGCTCTGATCCTGGATTATTTCTTGCCTTCTGCTGGCTTTGAATCGTTTGCTCCTGCTTCTCCTAGTTCTTTTAATTGTGATGTTAGAGTGTCAATTTTAGATCGTTTCCTGCTTTCTCTTGTGGGCATTTAGTGTACTGCTCGTTCCCTCTACACACACTGCTTTAAATATTTGTATCTTTGTTCTCATTGGTTTCAAAGAACATCTTTATTTCTCTGCCTTCATTTAGGTTATGTACCCAGTAGTCATTCAGAGACGGGTTGTTCAGTTTTGCATGTAGTTGGCCCGGTTTGGGTTGAGTTTCTTAGTCCTGGTTCTAGTTTACGGTGCACTGTAGTCTGAGAGACAGTTTGTTATAATTTCTGTTCTTGTACATTTGCTGAGAATTAGCTACTTCCAATTATGTAGTCAATTTTGGAATAAGTGTGATGTGGTGCTGGGGAAAGGAGAATGTATATTCTGTTGATTTAGGGTGGAGAAGTTCTATAGATGTCTAATAGGTCTGCTGGCTGCAGAGATGAGTTCAATTCCTGGATCTCTTGTTAACTTTCTGTCTAGTTGATCTGTCTAATGTTGACAGTGGAGTGTTGAAGTCTCCCATTGTGTGTAGGGAGTCTAAGTCTCTTTGTAAGTCTCTAAGGACTTGCTTTATGAATCCTGGGTGCTCCTGTATTGGAGTCGTTGCATATATATTTAGGATGAATTCAAGCTCTTCCTGCCCAGATTGATCCAGCTACCATTGTAATAGCCTTCTTTGTCTCTTTTGATCTTTGATGGTTTTAAAGTCTGTTTTATCAGAGACCCCAGTATTTTAACCCCTACTTTTTTATTTCTCCACATTTGCTTGGTAAGGTCTTCCTCCATCCTTTATTTTGAGCCTATGTATGTCTCGTGTGAGATGGGTCTCCTGAATGCAGACTGATGGGTCTTGACTCTTTATCCAGTTGCCAGTCTGTATCTTTTAATTTGGAGCATTTTAGTCCATTTTACATTTAAAGGGTAATATTGTTATGTGAACTTGATCCATGCCTTTTATGATATTAACTGGTTATTTTGCTCATTAGTTGATGCAGTTTCTTCCTAGCCTAAATGGTCTTTACATTTTGGCATGTTTTAATGGCTGGTACCCGGTTGTTTCCTTTCCTTGTTTAGTGCTTCCTTCAGGTCTTTTTTGTAGAGCAGGCCTGGTGGTGACAAAATCTCTAAGCATTTGCTTATCTGTATAGGATTTTATTTCTTCTTCACTTGTGACTTAGTTTTGGCTGGATGGAAATTCTGGGTTTAAATTCTTTTCAACTGGAGATGTTGAATATTGGCCCTCTCTTCTGGCTTGTAGAGTTTCTGCTGAGAGATCTGCCAGTATTTACTCTGATGGGCTTCCCTTTGTAGGTAGCCGACCTTTCTCTCTTGCTGCCCTTAAGATTTTTCCTTCATTTCCAACTTTTGGTGAATCTGGCAATTATATGTCTTGGAGTTGCTCTTCGAGGAGAATCTTTGTAAGCGTTCTCTGTATTTCCACGAGTTTGAATGTTGGCCTGCCCTACTAGGTTGGGAAGTTCTCCTGGATGATATCCTGAAGAGTGTTTTCCAACTTGGTTCCATTTCCCCCTCACTTTCAGGCACCCCAATCAGGCGTAGATTTGGTCTTTGCCGTCCATACCACTTCTTGCAGGCTTTGTTCATTTCTTTTTCTTCTTCTTTTTTCTTTGGTTTCTCTTCGCTTCATTTCATTCATTTGATCCTCAATGCGGCTGATACTCTTTCTTCCAGTTGGTCGAATTCGGTTACTGAAGCGTGCATTTATCCGCGTATTTCTGGAGTGTCATGGTTTTCATCTTTCATTTCGATTTATGACCTTCTCTGCATTAATTACCTAGCCATCAGTTCTTCCACTTTTTTCAGATTTTTAAGTTTAACATTGCTGGAGTAAATGAGTCCTCCTTTGGCTCTAGAAGTTGATGGACTAAACCTTCTTCTCTCATCCATTCAGTCATTCTCTGTCCAGCTTTGATCCTTTGCTGGCGATGAGCTGCCTCTCCTTTTGCGGGGATGTGCTCTTATTTTTGAATTTCAAAGCTTTTTTCTGCCCTGCTTTCCCCATCTTTGTGGTTTTATCCTCAGTCTTTGATGATGGTGATGTACTGATGGGGTTTTGGCGGGTATGCGCTACGATGATTTCGCTAACAGTGGGACCCTCAGCTGGAATCTGTGGAAGTTGTAGAGTCCTCCACAGCCCTGTTGCCTGGAGTATCAGCAGCAGAGGCTGCAGAGGCCAGTTACTGAACAACAAGTGTACCTGTCTGATTCTTGCTTTGGAAGCTTCTCGGTGCGGCGTTATGGCTCGTTTGTTATTTGGCGGCGGCACTCTTTTGGTGTTGGTGGGCGATTTTGGATGGCTGGCCACGCATACCCTGTGAGGTGTGGGGTATCAGGCCTTTGCCCCTAAGGTGGGGATGTCTCTGAGGATAGGCTACTCAGGGGTCAGGGACCCACTTCAGGCAGAGGAGTCTGTCCCTTCTCGGATCTCAACCTCCGTGTTGGGAGATCCACCACTCTCTTCAAAGCTGTCAGACAGAGTAGTTTTAAGTCACGCAGGGGTTTCCTGCCGCTGCTTTATTGTTTTTTAGGTGTGCCTGCCACCCAGAGGTGGAGTCTACAGAGACCAAAGGCCAGGTTTCTGAGCTGCTGTGAGCTCCACCCCAGTTCGAACTTCCCAGCGGCGTTTACCTGCGCCCAAGCCTCCGCGTGAGCCCTCCCCAGCCTCATGCTGCCTTGCTGTTAGATCGCAGACTGCTGTGCTAGCAATGAGGGAGGCTCCGTGGGTGTGGGACCCTCCCAGCCAGGTGTGGGATATAATCTCCTGGTGTGCCTGTTTGCTTAAAGCGCAGTATTGGGGTGGGAGTTACCTGATTTTCCAGGTGTTATGTGTCTCAGTTCCCCTGGCTAGGAAAAGGGATTCCCTTCCCCCTTGCGCTTCCCAGGTGAGGCGATGCCTCGCCCTGCTTCAGCTCTCGCTGGTCAGGCTGCAGCAGCTGACCAGCACTGATTGTCCAGCACTCCCTAGTGAGATGAACCCAGTACCTCAGTTGAAAATGCAGAAATCACTGGTCTTCTGTGTCGCTCGCTCTGGGAATTGGAGACTGGAGCTGTTCCTATTCGGCCATCTTCCCCTTTGTTTTCTTTAAGGTACTGGGTCTTCTTTTCTTTTTTCTTATTTTTATTTTTATTTTTTTGATATGGAGTTTTGCTCTGTCACCCAGGCTGGAGTGCAGTGGCACACATAATCATGGGTCATGTAGCCTTGACCTGTTTGGCTCAAACAGTCCTCCAATCTCAGCCTCCCAAGTAGCTGAGACTACACATCCATGCCACCATGTCTGGCTAATTTATTTTTTTGTAGAGTCGGGGTCTCACTATGTTACCCTAGGCTAGTCTCAAACTCCTGGGCTCAAGTGGTCCTACAATTTCAGCCTCTGAAAGTGCTGAAATAACAAGTGTGAGCCACCACACCTTGCTGGAATTGCTTTTTAAATGTCTTTTTCAAATTGTTAGTGAATATAAATGAAACTGATTTTTGTGTTCATTATTCTGTAACTTTGCTAAATTCATTTATTACTTCTGTAGATTTTTTTCATATGGAATCTTTAGGATTTTCTACATATAAGATATGCCTTCTGCAAGCAGAGATAATTTTATTTCTTCCTTTCCAATTTGGATACCTTGCATTTATTTTTCCTACCTGATTGCTCTAAGATTTCCAGTAACATTGAATATAAGTCATGAGAATGGACAATCTTATCTTATTCTCACTGTTGGAGGGGAAGATTCCAGTTTTTTGTCATTGAATATAATGTTGGCTGTGGGTTTTTCATACATAGTGTCCATTATGTTGAGATAATTTTCTCCATTACTAGTTTTTTGAGTATTTTTATCATTAAGAGTGTTGAATTTTGTCAAATGCTTTTCTGCATCATTTGAGATAATCTTGTGGCATTTATCCTTCATTCTTTCAATCTGGTCTATTCCATTGAATGTTTTTCATATGTTCAACCATCCTTGCATTTCAGGAATAGATGCTGCCTGGTTATGACATATAATTCTTTTAATATGTTGTTGAATCTGGTTTGCTAGGATTTTGGTGAGGACATTTTGTATTAATATTTATCAGAGTAATTGATCTGTACTTTTCTTGTCTTACAGTATCTTTGTTTGATTTTGTTATCTGAGTAATACTGCCCTTATAAAGTGAGTTTGAAAGTCTTTCATCTTCTTCAAGTTTTTGGAAGAGTTTGAGAAAAATTAGTGGTAATTTTTCAAAGATTTGGAATAATTATCCAGTGAGGCCATCTGGTCCTGGGTTGTATTTTTGTTGTTGTTGTTGTTGTTTTTGGTTGAAAGGCTTTTGATTACTGATTAGATCTCTTTACTTTTTTGTGGTCTGTTCAAATTTTCTATTTCTTCATGATTTCTTCTTGAGAGATTGTATGTTTCTCGAAATCTGTATTTCTTCTAGATTATGTTGGCATATAATTGTTTATAGCAGTCTTTTATGATCCTTTTTATTTCTGTAGCATCAGTTGTAAAGTCTCCTATTTCTGATTTTTGTTATTTAAGTTTTTTTTTCCTTAGTGTAGTTAAGGGTTTGTTGATTGTTGATCTTTTCAAATAACCAACTGTGTTTTGTTAATTTTTTCTATTGTTTTTCTATTCTGTATTTTCTTCATTTCTCCTCTTAATGTTTATTTCCGTCCTTCTGCTAACTTTGGGTTTAGTTTGTTCTTTTTCTAGTTCATTGAGGTATAAAGTTAGGTTGTTAATTTTAGATCCTTCTTCTTTTATAATGTAGTCATTTACCACTATAAACTTCCTTCTTTGTGATGCTTTTGCTTCATTTTATAAGTTTTGGTATGTTGGTTTTGTTTTCATTTGTCTCAAAATATATTCTCATTTATGCTGTGACTTCTTTGTGACTCCTTGGTTGTTCAGTAGTGTATTGTGGCCAGGTATGGTGGCTCACGCGTGTAATCCCAACACTTTGGGAGGCCGAGGTAGGTGGATTACATAAGGTCAGGAGTTTGAGTCCAGCCTGGACAAAAGGGTGAAACCCCTTCTCTACCAAAAATACAAAAGTTAGCCAGACATCGTGGTACATACCTGTAATCCCAGCTACTCGGGATGCTAAGGCAGAGGAATCTCTGGAACCCAGGAGGCAGAGGTTACAGTGAGTCCAGATCACACCACTGCACTCCAGTCTGGGCAAGACATCAAGACTTTGTTTCAAAAAACAAAAGTGTATATTGTTTAATTTCCACGTATTTCTGATTTCTGAATTTTCCAGTTTTCCTTTTGTTATTGATTTCTTGTTTCATTCCACTGTGGTTGAAAAAAGAGTTTTGATATGATTTTAATCTTAAATTTGTTAAGTCTAGTTTTTCTTTTTTTCCCCTAACACATGATCTATTCTGGAGAATGTTCTGTGTACAGAAATGCACATTGAGAAGAAACTGTATTTTGCTGTTGCTGGGTGGAGTGTTCCATACATGCTTGTTAGATGCAATTGGTCTACAGAGTGATTGAAATTTTCTGTTTTCTTGTTGATCTTCTTTCTGGCTTACCTTTCCTTTATTGAAAGTGTGGTATTGAAATCTCCTACTCTTATTTGTTAATATCAAATTCTGCCTTCAATGCCGTCAATGTTTGCTTTACAAATTTGAGTGCTCAACTATTAAGTGGATATATAATTGTTATGTCTTCCTGGTGAATTAACTCTTTTATCATTACATAATGTCTTTTTTGTTTGTCTGTTTTTTGAGATGGAGTCTCACTCGGTCGCTAGGCTGGAGTGCAGTGGCGTGATCTTGGCTCACTGGTTCAACCTCTGACTCCCTGGTTCAAGCGATTCTTCTGCCTCAGCCTCCCAAGTAGCTGGGACTATAGGCACACATCACCACACCCAGCTAATTTTTGTATTTTTAATATACAGACGGTGTTTCACCATGTTGGCCAGGATGGTCTCGATCTCCTGACCTTGTGATCCTCCCGCCTTGGCCTCCCAAAATGCTGGGATTACAGGTGTGAGCTCCCACGCTCAGCCATTACATAATGTTAGATAATGTCATTCTTTGGCTTTGATTCTTATTTTCCTGGAATATCGTTTTCCTTCCTTTCACTTTTAGCCTGCTTATGTCTTTATATCTAAAGCAAGTTTGTTGTAGAGAGCATATCATTGGATCTTTGTTTTTACATTCAGTCACAGTCACTACTCTGATTTTTGATTGGGGAGTTTAATCCATTTTCATTTTAAGTAGTTCCTAATAGGAAAGAGCTTATTATTATAATTTTGCTAGTTATTTTTGGTATGTCATGTATTTGTCCCTGTTTCTCTCTCTTGCTGTCTTTCCTTGTGTTTTGTTGATTTTTTTTGGTGGTGACATGATTTGATTCTTTCTCATTTTCTTTTGTGTACTTCTATAGATATATTCTTTGTGATAATTATTATGATTATATAAAAACTCTTGCAGTTATGGTGATAGCAATCTATTTGAAACTGACAACAACTTAACTTCAATTGTATACAGAAGCTCTACTCCTCAATGTATTCTCCACTTTATGTCATTAATGTCACAACTTATAGGTTTTAATATTTTGTATCAACGTATTTTTATATTTATATTTTTGTGCTTTTATATTTTAAATTCTATGCCTGAATTTAAATTTATATATGCATCACCATTACAAATTAAAGGATTCTATCTATATATTTATCTCTAGCAAAGAGCTTTATATTTCCATATGTTTTGGTGTTGCTGTCTAGTATTCTTTCAATTCAACTTGGCAATTCTTGTAAGTCAGGTCTCATGAGTAATCAGCTCTTTTAGTCTTTTTATCTTGATCTTCATATGTGTACACATGTATCAGTCAGGATGTATCGAGGAGCCAGAAATCACACGGAATTTTAGCAGGAAAGATTTATTATAAAAGCTTGTTACTTATAGGGAATTAATGAAGAGAAAATAAGAAATAATTATCTTTAAAAAATAACCTAGAACTAATGGAGAATAGTCAAGGAGGAAATATTCTTGGAAGGTGAGGGAGGGGTGGTGAATCCTCCTAAGGTTGAGATTCAGACCTCACAAGAGAAGGTATGGTTGCAGCCCACTGGATGTTAGAGAAGTTCACTCGGTTGTTCCTGAACTATTCCAAAGTCAGAGAGCCATAGCTGATGAACAGAGAACCATCTGCCATTGTGCTCACCAAATTGACTGGGAAGCTGCCTAGCGTTGAGGATGCTGTTAAATTTGCTGTGAATAGAAACTCAACCAGTGTAACAGCTATACTCTGGAAAGCCAGAGGAATAGCATACACTGTACCAATTAAATAATTTCTCATCATTCACCCCTCGTCTACTGCCACCCTCTGAGTCTCCAATCTCTGTTATTCCACACTCTATACTCACCTGTGCACATTATTTAGCTGCCAATTACAAGCAAAAACATGTGGTATTTGATTTTATGATTCTGAGTTATTTCACTAAAGATCATGACCTCCAGTTTCATTCATGTTGTTGCAAAAGACAAAATTATCTCAATTTTTGTATATGGTGTAAGGAAGGAACTTACCGCAAAATAATAAGAGCCATCTAAGACAAACCTATTTGAATGATGATAACACTGAAATCTCAGACTCTAGCACTATTCAATAAACCTATGTAACAAAATTACGATTGTACCACTTACATTTATACAAAAAAATTAAATACCACTTTAGCCACATTCCACAAATTTGAACATGCATTCCTTTTACTGTCTTTCCATTTTAATATGTCTCTGTAATATTTATATTACTTTTTTATTTTTGCTTTTAGTTTTTATTTTTCAGACATTCGTTTTTGGCTGTATTTTGTTATTAGTTTCCCATTTTCTGGCCTTATGGCATATAAACTGGTCTATACATGTTGTTTTTACAATCGTTGAGGCTTCTTTTGTGGCATGTAGACAATTTTTTTTTTTTTTTTTTTTTTTTTTTTTTGAGACAGAGTTTCACTCTGTCACCAGGCTGGAGTGCAGTGGCCCAATCTTGGCTCACTGCAACCTCGGCTTCCCGGGTTCAAGTGATTCTCCTGCCTCAGCCTCCCAAGTAGCTGAGACTACAGACATGTGCCACCATGTCCAGCTAATTTTTGTATTTTTTGGTATAGACAGGGTTTCACCATGTTGGCCAGGATGGTCTTTATCTCTTGAGTTCATGATCTGCCTGCCTTGGCCTCCCAAAGTGCTGGGATTACAGATGTGAGCCACCGCGGCCAGCCTGGAAAATTTTAACAAACATTCCACATGAGTCGCAATGGGATTCATGTTTCTAAATATATATTACTTAAAACTTTTTAAGTTTATTGCTAAATATTATAAATGTTATTTATTTTTGTTTAAGCTATCAATTTCTGACAGACATCATAATTTATTGATCATGACAAAAAAAATTCAGTTTTTTGTTCTACCAATATTTTTTGTCTAATTTTCAATATTTGTTTTAAATTTTTGAAGTTTTCTAAATAGGTGGTGAGCCAGTTAATTTATTGCCTTTCAACTCCAAATCCACCCTTCATTGTCTGTCTGTGATTGTGGGACATTTCTCACTAAGCAGCTGGTATGATGTCAAGCTTTGTCAGTAGGAAGAACTGACAAATATCAGAAGAGTTTCCCTTCCTGGCTTCTACTTTGCTTCTTTTGTTCCTGTGGCACTGGCCTGGTATGCAAGAGACTCAGTGAAGCTCACTCCCTACTCCTGGTAGGTTCCCAATCACAATTGCCATAAAAAGAATAAAATACCTAGGAATAAAGCTAACTAGAGAGATAAATTATCTCTATATTGAGAACTACAAAACACTGCTAAAAGAAATCAGGGATGACACAAACAAACCAAAAAACATTCCATGGTCATGGATAAGAAAAATCAATATTGTTAAAATGCCCATACTGCCGAAAGCAATTTACAGATTCAATGCTAATTCTATGAATCTACCACTGAGATTCTTCACAGAAGTAGAAAAAAACTAATTTTAAAAATCATATGGAATCTTAAAAGAGCTGAAATAGTGAAGAAATCCTAACAAAAAGAACAAAGGTGGAGGCATCACCTTACCTGACTTCGAACTATACTACGGGACTACAATAACCAAAACAGCATGGTCTGCTACCAAAACAGACATAGATCAATGGAACAGATTAGATAACCTGGAAATAAGACCACATACCTACAACTATCTGATCTTTGACAAAGCTAACAAAAACAAGCAACGGGGAAAGTATTCCCTATCCAATAAACAGTGGTAGGATAACTGGCTAGCCATAGGCAGAAGATTGAAACTGAATCCCTTATACCATATACAAAAATTAACTCAAGATGGATTAAAGACTTACATGTAAAACCCAAAACTATAAAAACCCGGTAGACAACCTAGGCAATACCACTCTGGACATAGGCATGGGCAAAGATTTCATCACAAAGGTGCCAAAAGAAATTGCAACAAAAGCAAAAATTGACAAATGGGATCTAATTAAACTAAAGAGCTTCTGCACAGCAAAAGATACTATAAACAGAATGAATAGACAATCTACAGAATAGGAGAAAATTGTTGCAAACTATGCATCTGACAAAAAAAAGAAACTCACTAAAAAGTGGGCAAAGGATATGAACAGACACTTAAAAAAAAAAAAAAAAAAAAAAAAAAAAAAAAAAAAGACATACATGTGGCCAGTAATCTCATGAAAAAAGCTCAACTTGACTGATCATTAGAGAAATGCAAATCAAAACCACGATGAGATACCATCTCACACCAGTCAGAATGCCTATTATTAAAAAGCCACAAAACAACAGATGCTGGTGAGATTGTGGAGAAAAGGAATGTGTATACACTGCTGGAAGGAGTGTAATTAGTTCAATCTTTGTGGAAGGCTGTGTGGTGATTCCTCAAAGACTAATGACAGAAATGGCAATCAACCCAGAAACCCCATTACTGAGTATATAACCAAAGGAATATAAATCATTCTATTATAAAGACACATGCACACATATGTTCATTGCAGCACTCTTCATGATAACAAAGACATGGAATCAACCTAAATGCTCATCAGTGATAGACTGGATAAAGAAGATGTGGTACATATATAGCAGCCATAAAAAAGAATGAGATCATGTCCTTTGCAGGAACATGGTTGGATCTGGAGGCCATGATCCTTAGCAAGCTAACACAGGAACAGGAAGCCAAATACTCTATGTTCTCACTTATAAGTGGGAACTAAATGGTGAGAACACATGGACACACAGATGGGAACAACACAAACTGAGGCCTATTTGGAGGGCGGAAGGTGAGAGGAGGGAGAGGATCAGGCAAAATAACTAACAGGTACTAGGCTTAATACCTGGGTGGTGAAATAATCTGTACAACAAACCCCCATGACACAAATTTACCTATTTAACAAACCTGCACTATAGAGACAGAGTATGTTAGTTTAGTGAGAAGTTCTATAGGGAGAAATAAGGAATTAAAGAAGATAGAAAAAAGTTGGTCACAGTTACTCTATTAGATAAGTTGGCAAAGGAAATTTTCACTGAGAGGTAACTTTGAAAAGAATCTGAAGAAATTAGTGGGGAGCCATTTAGATCTGTATAATAAGAACATTCCTAGCAGAGACCAAATCCCAGAGGCTACAGTGGTTATTGTTGACTGTCAGGGAGAAAGTAGTAGACCAGGTCAAAGAGGTATTCAAAAGCCAGGTTATACAGGGTCTCATCATTTTGTCTGGAATAGCCCAAGTTTAAGCTCTTTGTCCTGGTGTAATTAATAATAACCTTTCACATTCAGTAGGGCTCTGGTTTGGATAATAAAATGTATAGTTACCCTGCTTTTTGTAATGAATTGAGCTTTTGGCCAGGCACAATGATGGCTCAAGCCTGTAATCCCAGCAGGTTGGGAGCCCAAGACGGCTGGATCACTTGGGCCTAGGAGTTCGAGAGCAGCCTGGGCAACATAGTGAAACACTGTCTCTACAAAAAATACACACACACACACACACACACACAAATATTAGTTAGGCGTGGTGGCATGTGCCTGTAGTTCTTTGAGCCTAGGAGGCTGGGGTTGCAGTGAGCCAAGATCACACCACTGTACTCCAACCTGGGTAACAGAGTGAGACTCTGTCTTAATAAAAAATAAATAAAAATTTTAAAAAGATTTGGGTTTTTGCTTGGATAAAATGGAGAAAAAGTGGGAGTATCATGATCTGACAGGTTTTACAGGATCACTTGGAATGGACTGCTGTGTTGGGAAGAAATGGCAGAGAGCCATAATGAAAGCATAATATATCCGGAACCTGATCAGTCTTTTCACTGCCTCCATTGTCACCAGGCTGGTCCAAGCCACCACCATGTCTTACCTGGCCTGCCTCAAGAGCTTCCCAATGTGTCTTTCTTGCTATATTTGAATACACATACAATAAAGATTAAAAATCAACCCTTGAAAAAATATATTTTCTTCCTGTGCTTCAAATATTCCTATTTTCTTTCATTTCTGTACAGTTGTAAAGAGAAAAGCCTTTTTTTTCTATTTAATTCAGTATAAAAATGTTTAGTTTTATTCAAGACTCATTTTTTGACTGATTTGGAATGAAAGTCCCTGGGTGGATTCCTGTATGGAAATAATGATGAATTGTATCTCAGTTCCCCCTTTTCTCAGGTGGAAAGACAAAGATTTAGAATCAGAGCTGAGAAACTATATTTCATTTAGTCATGTAACTCTATCTGAGTAGTAAACATCTTCAATTTCTTTTTGTTGATCATAAGTCTCATTGTCAGTTAATGTTGTTCAGATAGACACTGAAAAACAATCCTTTGTTAATATCTTTTTTAAAACTTCCTTTGCTAGGTCTCATAGGAGGAGCTAGATGTTTGCAGCCAATAGTTCCCTTAGGTACTAGCAACATCACTGATAGAAAGCATAAGGTTATATGAATCGTTATGGCCAGAAACCTGATCTTAGGAGGACTATGCATCTTTTCTACTAAAAATTCCTTATAGTGAGCATTTAAGCAGAAAACCCAAAAGACATGTGACTAAATATACAAAATAGTTTTATCTCACTATATCTCCAGGCTATAGGAAAAATGTATTGATATATAAAAAACAAATAAGAGTAGAATGTCTGAATGACTTAACATGACCTAACCATCACCATTTTTATTTCATTCATCTACATATTCCTTTGACAGATTATTTGTTAAATATTCAGCCATTCCCCTGCCTCTTCTTTATTGGTGGCAGTGAGTTGAAAAGGGCCAAATTCACACTGTCTTCCCTTCTACATGAGCATCTTCTGCAATTCATCTTCCTCAATTTTCCTGAATTCACCTTTCTTCCATCTTCTATAGAAAGTCTCTACCACAAAATTAGCGCTTTAAGGTGTTGTCTTTTAACTTTTTGGTACGTGCTACTTTAAATATTTATCCGAACTAGTGTGCAGTGTCGGGTGGAGGGAACTATATGCTGTGAGCTTTCTGTATGCATTAATAACTGAATCCCTCAAGGATTTACATAGTAACTGTATATATGGAGTGACTGACTCATTGCTACACCCTAATACTTTTCTAGATTGTCACTTGCTGCTGCTGCTGCTCCAAACAGCTGGATAGTGCCCCTGCCACTTGCATTGACAGAAGAGCCTAAGGATTTTTTTTTTTTCCTGTAGTAGTACAAGTGGTGGTTTGTGAGTGTCTTCCACTGCAAAATTGATCAGAATCAACATAATGGTTTCTAAAAACTTCCTGTAGGTCCCTTTTCCATAGAGATATTATATCAGCCTTCAAACCAATGAGTTTTGCCATTTGAACTTTTAAAAATAAATACATTTGAAGTATGTCATTTCCTAGTTGAAAACATGCAACTTTTAATAATGAAAAAATCAGAATTATACCACCTTAATCTAATTTTATGAGTTCAGTGAAAGAAAAAGGTGGTACTGTCATTTTGAGAGGGAAGTATTTTAAATTATTTAAAATTTTTATTTATATTTAATTATCTTATAAACATATCAAGGCCTCTGTCATGTCTAGAATTAGTTTAAACTGAAAAGAGCAGCAATATTTATCTTTTATCCTCAAATCTTAAATTGGTAATTCAGTTCATTCTTATGCATTTCTATTTCTATCAACTTAGATGTCATATCCATAAATAAAAGCAGTCATTGATCACTGTCAATTAGCCTTCACATGAGGAAAATTAGCCAATAACAAAATAATATAAATAATATCAGAGGAGGATCTCAGTTATATCATAAGTTTTAGTTCAACAAAACTTTGGGAGAGTGTTGGTTTGGAAACTAAGGTAGAAAGGATAGGAAGGTCCAAGCCCAGGAGCCTGAGAAAGCACTTAACATAGAGTAATCCTGTGTACCCATATCACAGGTCTATGGCATACTCATTACATTTGTATTTGTGAGGAAGGGGTTAAAACAGCCAGCCTGTGATCCACTCACTCACACCAGGGGATGCCCCCAGTCCTTTTCAATGGGACTCTGGGTAAATAATAATATGTTCTAGGAGAATGGAACCTTGTCTCTGAAATGTCCTTAGCAAAATGTCCCTGGATAAGGATTACCAAGAGTAAGTAGAAGCCAAACACGGCTCTTGGAGAATGTCACATGGTCTCTACAGCTCTCTGGAGGTAGAGATGTTTTGTAGTTGAAATGCTCCCACTGCATCTAATTAAACTAAAGAGCTTCTGCACAGCAAAAGAAACTATCATCAGAGTGAACAGGCAACCTACAGAATGGGAGAAAATTTTTGCAATCTACTCATCTGACAAAGGGCTAATATCCAGAACCTACAAAGAACTCAAACAAATTCACAAGAAAAAAATAACCCCATCAAAAAGTGGGCAAAGGATATGAACAGACACTTCTCAAAAGAAGACATTCATACAGCCAACAGACACATGAAAAAATGCTCATCATCACTCGCTATCAGAGAAATGCAAATCAAAACCACAATGAGAGACCATCTCACACCAGTTAGAATAGCAATCATTAAAAAATCAGGAAACAACAGGTGCTGGAGAGGATGTGGAGAAACAGGAACACTTTTACACTGTTGGTGGGACTGTAAACTAGTTCAACCATTGTGGAAAACAGTATGGCGATTCCTTAAGGATCTAGAACTAGATGTACCATTTGACCCAGCCATCCCATTACTGGGTATATACCCAAAGGATTATAAATCATGCTACTATAAAGACACATGCACATGTATGTTTGTTGCAGCACTAACAATAGCAAAGAGTTGGAATCAACCCAAATGTCCATCAGTGACAGACTGGATTAAGCAAATGTGGCACATATACACCATGGAATACTATGCAGCCATAAAAAAGGATGAGTTCGTGTCCTTTGTAGGGACATGGATGCAGCTGGAAACCATCATTCTCAGCAAACTATCACAAGAACAGAAAATGAAATACCGCTTGTTCTCACTCAGGTGGGAATTGAACAATGAGATCCTCTTGGACACAGGAAGGGGAACATCACACACCAGGGCCTATTGTGGGGAGGGGGCAGGGGAGAGGGATAGCATTAGGAGATATACCTAATGTAAATGACGAGTTAAAGGGTGCAGCACACCAACATGGCACATATATACTTATGTAACAAACCTGCACCTTGTGCACATGTATCCTAGTACTTAAAAGTATTAAAAAAAAAAAAAAAAAAAAGAAATAAAGAAATGCTCCCACTGTATGAGGAAACCCTGGACCTCACTTAGAGAATGCATCTATTCTGAACCAGATGGGCATGTCTAATGTGGGTAAGAAGGACCTGGGAGCCCCCTCTCAATATCCCAGACCTCTCTCTGTTCCCTTTAAGATTTTAAAAAGTGCCTATATTCTTGTAGCAATATATTAAGGCTTGATATTGGGTAAGATCTCTGCCTCACGTGAGTCTGATTTGATAATCTGATCCTTTGCATTATTCCAACAATCAGTTATTACCATTATCTAAATCAGTGGGTCTCAAACACACTATGCATATACCTTGGATGGGAAGCTTGTAAAATGAAGTTTTGTGGGCCATCTCATAGATATATGGATTCAATAGGACACTGTACTTATTTGTGGACATAGAATTATGTATATTACTAAATGATTTGGAACTATCTCTAAACCAATCTTTTGCTGGCACAGTTCTATACCTTTCTGTTCCATTTAAATATCTTCAGTATATTGACTTACTCCTTGATTTCATTATTTTTTGCTATTTTTAATGCATTTGCTTCACACACAAAAGCTAGATTCATGTAGGAAATACTAAAGGGAAAATGATCTCATCATCTTCTTTAGTATGGAAACAGTTTATTTTTTTCTCTTCTTACAAGAGTTGAGAGTTTGGTTATTCAGAATTTTGTAGAAATTTTCCAAACCATTTGATTGCTTTTTAAAATATAACATGTCTAAAAGTTTAGCATTTACCTTTGGATGTATATGTTCAATATATAATTGAACATGCAATTGTAAAGCACCTTTTAAAGATACATGCTAGATTTTTATTCTGTTTCTTTCATATACATTTAGCCCTAATGAAACCCACTGTTTATTTTAGCAATGATGGTGGGGCTATGTTCTAAGAGACGAAAGGGGGCTGCAGAGTTAAAAGATTGTAGAGAGGTGGGTAGGGATGGAGGAAGAAGTGGAAGGAACTTCTAGCAAGTCTCCTATAAATACACAGCATTATCTCAAACAGGGAAATATTTGACAATTGTAACCCTACCTTCTAAAAGAGGTATGTAATTCTTATATTACTAAGTACAACCTATAGCAAATTAGATTACAGAGGCAGTATATTCTGCAAACATACTATTTTTCTGGCCGCATCATTGTTCTTATGTTCCAGTTTTTAGTTTCTCTTCTAATGAAGTGCATTTGTTCACTCTGTTACTTTTTCTACCATACAACGTTTTACATCAAAAAAAGTAGATTCCAAATTAATGATTAGTAAAAAGAGAGAAAATTACATTTAGCTAAGTATTGAAAAAGTTAGAGGGTTTTAAACCTATTTAGCCCTAGCAAAGCCCAACTTCCTGGTTCAAGTTAAAAAACAAAAAACAAAACAAAACATACATACAGCTCCTTTGTTGTCAACTGGTTTTTTACAAAACACCATCTTGATGAATTAAGAGTAAATGAATGAGAACCATATGGATAAATTTCCTTTGAAACACACCCAGGATTAAAAAGTTTAAGAAAAGTTGCCTTTTGGCTGGGCGCGGTGGCTCAAGCCTGTAATCCCAGCACTTTGGGAGGCCGAGATGGGTGGATCACGAGGTCAGGAGATCGAGACCATCCTGGCTAACACGGTGAAACCCCGTCTCCACTAAAAAAAAAAAAATACAAAAAAACTAGCCGGGCGAAGTGGCGGGCGCCTGTAGTCCCAGCTACTCGGGAGGCTGAGGCAGGAGAATGACGTGAACCTGGGAGGCGGAGCTTGCAGTGAGCTGAGATCCGGCCACAGCACTCCAGCCTGGGCGACAGAGCAAGACTCCGTCTCAAAAAAAAAAAAAAAAAAAAAAAAAAGTTGGTTTTTGCTAATATGGTTTTGCAGTTTTTGCTGGAATGAAAATGTTTGAAAAATAGAAGTGTTTTGTTGAACCCAGACCTCACAAGTACCAAGCTTTCCAATCCATAGGCCTGAAATGACGATGGTGAAACCTCAGGAAGGTGAAGGTAATGGTCTCATTCTAGGAGGAAGGCAGAGAGAGTATCTCCTTGATCATTTTCAGAGAGTATTCAAATTAGGGTTCATTCCAGAGTTCAGATTTTGTGAACACATCTGGCCTGTTACTGTGTGGTATAGCGTAGTGATCACGAGTACAAGTTCTACCCCAGTGTTTCTCAACCTTTTCTTCATTATTTTCTTCCTAAGGAGAGTTTCAGACAATTTTTTAAATGAAATTTTATTGCTACAAATACATTGTATATCTGTTTATGTGCTGCTTATGTATCTGTGCTCCATAAATTAAAGAGTAGAATTTTTTTGTACCCCCTAGATCCAAATTTTGTCCTCTTGAGGGCAATATTGCCTGTTTTGAGAATGTGTATTCTAGAGCAGTGGTTCTCATCCAGGGGGCATTTTAGTCCCCCAGGGGAAATTGGCAATGCCTGAAGGCATTTTTGGTTGTCACAACTGGAAGGAAGAATGGTAGAAGTGGTGCTACTGGCAGCTAGAGGGAGAGGCCAGGTATGCAAATAAACAACCTACACTGTACAAAACAGCACCCCACAATAAGAATTATCTAGTCTAAAATGTTCATAGTGCTGAGGTGGAGAAATCCCACTTTACAGCCAGACTGCTTGAGTTTAAATCTGAGATGTACCACTTACTCACTGAGTAAACTTCAGTATGCTTCTGTAAAATGGTAGGATCCATAGGATCAATAGTACTGACTACATAGGGCTAATATGGGGATTAAATGGGTTAATACCTACAGAATACTTAGCACAGTGCCTGGCGCATGGAGAATGGTCGATAAAACTTAGCTATTTGTATTTTAAATCCCATTATACTGAAAATGGCAAGTTCTCAGACCAAATTGCAAAATGTGTAAACATCACAAAATCCTTCCTGAAATTTGTACACATATCTATTTATTTTTCTGAAGCATATATAACCGATTTATTCCTATTCCAACTTAAAGTCAGAAGATGTTTTTGTAGTGACTAGTAAACTATTAAATTTGGCAGATTCGTGATTATATGAACAAATATAATGGGAAAGAATCAAGGCTGCTACTGCAGACAAATGCATTTTCATTACACCATGAAAATTAAAAAAAGACTTGAATGTAACAGCATAATAAATACTTTACTTGGGCTTCAGTAGACAATCGGGAAGTGCCATTTTTGACAGTCAATATATCCTGGTGGCACTTCAGGAAATGCTATTTTTAATGAGAATTTTCAGGTTCATAGCACAGTGAAATATGAATTAGTGACTTTGATGTACTTGTGTTACAAATATTTTTGCCAAATACTCGCTGCAGTCTCAGAGTTACTTGCTATTTATTTCCTTTCTATAAGGAGTGCAGTTTTTGCACCGACAATGGGGAGGATATATATGATTTCGCCTTGTAGGACATATAACAAAGCATGGATCTACAAAAAATTGAAGATCCTCCTCATTTCCTGCTTTTCATTTTATAAAATAAAAATTAAAGGGGGTGTGGGAGAATCTTATTTACTTTCATCTCCATCCCTTCAGCAAGTCCCACTGACTTGACATTTCCTAACCTGAGCTGGTTTTCCAGGTCATCAGTTCAATTTCTCACTGTTTTCCCAGTCTGTGGTGTGTATTACAAAAATAGGCTGAAATCATCCATGGAAGATTGTTATTGCTAGGTCTTCTATATTTTCCTCACCTCCTTCAGCCTTCTACAATCTCAATAAAACTTTCAGAGAGAGAAAGGGGTGAAAGTCTAGCTGAGGAAAGACATGAGTCAGAATTAGAAAGCATGGCCTTTGGAGAAACACTGCCTGGATTTGAGTTCTGACTGTGCCACTTACTAGTTCTGTTTTTGTTACCTGGTGAAGATAAATGACCTAACATCTGATAGCTTGCATTACAGCTGCATCTAGGACATGAATGTGTTCGTGGTAGAATGTTAGCTGTTGATTATTTGCTCACCACGGCTACAACTGAATCCCCACTGCAGCGAAAACAGTGGTTCAAGGGTTTAGTAGACTCAGAAAGATCACACTTACCCTTCCTTAGAATACTACCTTCCCATGGTTAAGAGAAGTCTTCTTTTTTGTTGCAGAGGAATTTCCTAAGAGTGTTAACTTTTGTTAAATGAGGAGCTTCAAGATTTCGTCAGCAATGAAAATCAATTCCAACCAGAAATGAAGGCCAGCCACCTAGTTCTCAGACATTACTAAAAAGCATTCCTATAAACCTTTCAATGGTTGATGTGGTTGCATAAAGTCCCTGAAGGCTATATACCCTTCAAATGCCCTCCTCTTCTGAATGAAAAGTTTCTTTATTTGGGTGCTGTTGGTTCCCAGCAGTCTTTTTTGCTACTGCTGCACTGTCAGCATAAGAAGGGAAGTCACAGGAGGAGGGAAGGACGTTCTTTGTCTGGGGGCTAGATCTGTAAAAAGACTCTTTTAATCTCACCAACATAAAAGTTCTGTCCTCTCTCATTGCTATGATTTCTACTCTCGAATCATAATCTTGTTGCATGAACTTCTAGAAATACTCAGACATGAACATAACATTTTATCAAATTCCTAAGGAGATTGTTTGAAGGTTGTTTTTCTCCCCATTTCTGGAAATTTCAAAGTGAAAGGGCTAGAGAACCACTGCCCTTCCTGTATAAATCAGACTTCTTTTAAACAGTAAATTATTGGGAAAGGGACAGTGGTGGAGGTGGCGGCTATCTTTAGAGGGTGCCATACGTTTGGTTCTGTAGCAGTGTCTTGAGAAGTACTTGACTCATGTTAAGAGCATTTGTTACCAGAAAGGGGGCTGATCCAGGCTCCAAGAAAGGGTTCTTGGATCTCGCATAAGAAAGAATCTGGAGCGAATCTACAGAGTAAAGTGAAAGCAAGCTTGTTAAGAAAGTGAAGGAATAAACAATGGCTGGTGCATAGAGCAGCAGCCTGGACTAAGGATATTTATTTTTACTTCTTGATTATATGTTAAACAAGGGGTGGATTATTCATGAGTTATCCAGGAAAGGTGTGGCAATTCCTGGAACTGAGGGCTCCTTCCCCTTTTAGACCATATAGGGTAACTTCTTGATGTTGCCATGGCATCTGTAAACTGTTATGGTACTGGCGGAAGTGTCTTTTAGCATCCTAATGCGTTATAATTAGCATATAATGAACAGTGAGGGTGACCAGAGGTCACTTTTGTTAGCATCTTGGTTTTGCTGGGTTTTGGCAGGCTTCTTTACTGCAACCTATTTTATCAAGGTATTTATGACCTGTATCTTGGGCCAACCTCCTATCCATCCTGTGACTTAAAATGCCTAACCTCCTGGGAATGCAGCCCAGTAAGTTTCAGCCTCATTTTATCCAGCCCCTATTTAAGATGAAGTTGCTTGGTTCAAATGCCTCTGACACATTCATCACCATTTATAATCTAGAGTCCTGCCTCAGCCACTAGTAGTAGTACCATTTTGGCAAAACTGTCTTATCTCTTTGTACCACAATTTTCCTCAGACACTAATAAAAACCAGATTGAGAGAAGGAAGAATATAGGTGTAGCCAAGGCTTACTCACAAGGTCTTTATGAGAATCAAAATGGGATAAATACAAGTGCTCTACAAGTCACACATTTTATGCAAATGTTATATGGGATTAAGTTTCAGGAGAGTTTTGGTCCACACAGACTTGCTTGTTTTCCCCCTCTTTAACCCAACAGATTTTCTAATTTCATTTAACCTATGCCCCTTTTAGACCTGTAGCTCTTTGAAGGCTGACATTTTACATTGTGTTAATAATCCCAGAGAACAGTGTAGACACTGAATGGATGTTGCCTATAAATCTAATTTTCTAGGAGGTGTAAGAAGGACGCTCTATTATGACTCCCTCTCGAATTCACCCAATAGAAGTAGGAAAACAATGGGAAATGACATATTGTTTAAAATCATGATTGCAGCCATTGTATATGTGAAGAAATGGAAGAAGATACTTATCAAACAAGACCTATTTTAGTAACCAAGAATTTCTAATTCTGTGATTTTCCTGTGAACCATGCTTTCTACAATAGATCTTAAGTTTGCCTTTTGCCCACATCAATAAAAATAACTACCTCTTTGCTTGCTTCTATGATGCTATTTTATTCTTAGGTTATGTGTGTAGGAGATAACATTTCATTCAAGGAAAACTTGAGCTGTAAGGCAAAGAGAAGACTTTCACAGCTAGGAATTTTAGGTTAACAGACCTTTTCTTGTGCTAGAGAAAGTAGGATATATACCAAGATTTTCGAAATGTCAGATCATTCTCTCCTTTAGCTACTCAAAAATAAGAGTTGACAGCTGAATCTGAAAGCATAGTGTCTGTTATTCAGACATGTATTTAGAATACATCAGTTAATTTTAGTGTGGGTGAAGAGAGAATTCTTATTTGAAAATGTAATATAGACAGAATATAAACAATGCCAAGGCTATGGTTTCAAAAGCTGTGTATATCTGCAAATATATTTTGAATACATGTCATGTGCCAGGCATTGTGCTGGCAACAAGGGCTATTAAAAGTTTAATAAATGGTTATTGTCTCTAGTTGAAAAGATTAGGCAAAAATATAAAAAGCAAACAAGATCTGACCAAGTGAGAGATGAAAGTGAGATAAGAAATGCTATGGGAAGTCAGAGGAAGGAGAGATCAGGAGCTTACTGGCGAGGTTAGGGAAGCATTTGTTAAAAGATAGAACTTGAGCACAGTTTTTAAAAAATAGATGGTATTTGAGTAAACAAGGAAAAGGGGTAAGAGTGCCCCAAAATGCTAATGGTAGTTTGAGATAAGCTACATAAAGGCGGGGGTTCTTTTTGGATGAAATGGGAAACAGGATTCAAAAAGCAGGTGTATGTGGGGCTGGAGCGGCTCTTGGTTGTAATGGAACACATAAGTAGAACTCCTTCTTTCCCTAGAGAATCCCATGATGAAAAATGTTACTTTAGATTTGTGGGAGATAATAATGACAAAGATAATGTAGTAATCTTGGAATAAAATCATGAAGATTTGAAATGGGTGGTGGCAGGAAAATACAAAGATGTATGATATATGATATACAAATTATTAAAATTCGTGTGTGTGTATCAATAATATTATCACATTGCAGTTACTGCTGGGAAGAACAAATCACTATTCTTTTCCAAATTACTAAATAATATAGAAAATCACCCTTTTCTTCAAGATGTTAACCGCTATTTCAAGAACTTCCACCTTTTATGACTTCTACTTCTGAGACTCAAATTCTTCTCTCAAAATGTATCAAACCCTCTCAGAATGAACCAACTCACTTCTTATTGCTACTCATAAGATACATCACTGCTTTTTCCAGAAAGTATTTCATCTGTTTGGATTTAAGAAGTTAAGCATTCTTCTATTTCCTGACGGTGAGAGATACTTTAGACACTGCTAATGGCTTTACATGTAGTATCTCATTAAGGCCTCATAACATCCTTTAAACTACCCGTATATATCATTATGCCTATTTTACAGATGAGATCGTTGAGACATACAGAAAAGTTTTCCTGAAATGACACAGTCAACAAGTAGATGATTCAGGGTTATAATGCAGGTCTGTCTAGCTCCTATATGCACCCTCCTAATCACCATGCAAGCACCGCGTTTCAGTTACCTCTCATCCTGATTGCCATTGTCTCTTGGGATTTACAAAACACTATCATATTTTGCTTTAGTGTTTGTTCACCACAATTGCATGGATGAAGTGTTATTATTTTCCTTTTACAGATAAGAAAAAAGGGGGCTTAGACACATGAAGCGATAGCTAATAAATGTTGTCTCCGAAACTTAATTCTGGGTCATTCTCGAAGCATTTCACTCCATGTTTCTCCCATTATCTAGTCTCTGTACACGTCAGAACCATGTGAGCTAGTCAAGAAGAAAAGAGAGTGAGGAATTGTGTGCTGCGGTTTTTTATTTTGATTGTTAGAAAATCGAATGCTTGCCACATAAAAGAGATTTAGAACCTTTTTCTATTTGATTCGTGTAACCTTTTTCTAACATATGCTAAGGATGCTCTGAGAAGAGCCATAAAATGTTAAGTGAGTGTTAATACCTGTAAACACATCAGTTTTGTCTTCCTGTTTAATATTTAATGGAGAAAAACATTTTTAAAAACTGATTTATAAAGAAACTAATGAAACCACTAATATCATCATCTATAGATCAAAGTAAAACATGCACAGGGGCAGGAAATACTTAAATATTTCCTCCCCAAGATGTTGTTGGAAGATCCATTTGGTTTTTTATTGGATGAAGGTGCAGTTTCCTTGACAACCAGTTTTCTGAGCAGACTGCCTATACCTCAGTGTTCTACAGCTTGCTGTAGAAGTCAAAATGAGATACCATATTCTCATAAGATGCACATAAATTTACTGAGATACCACATTCCTTTAAGATGCACATAAATTTACTAAGGAGTGACTTTACAGTTTGTATATGGTTTCTATGAGATACTATAGAGAAAATATTGAGTAACAAAGAAAAAAAGGTTATAGATGCTTAGATGTGTAGGACCATAAAAGGCTCTTAAATTTGTAATTAGTACTTAAATAAAAATTATCATCTCTTTGTGAATATCTATTTATGCTTGCTTGTTCATTAACCTGGAAACAGGTCATTCTGGCTCTATAGTGGCACTTGTTTAATAATAGAAATTTAAGGAAGTCACAACTAGTTATAACAATGCTTTGGTCAGTTACCAGGAGGAGTTCCAAATTGTTCAAGTTGACAATGGATCATGTGAAACTCGAGTTTCCAGGGGACTCTTACTACCTTGGGGAACTTCTATGCCACAGGGGAGAAAGTGAAGTAAATGGGACTGGGTTTGCCAGAGCTTTTCAAGTAACTTGTTCAATTTCCAGAAATAGCGGGAAATCTGTCTAGCCTGTAGGCACTTGTCCAGAAGCATCATATTCAGGTTCACTTTTCTTCCGGGGAGTAAGACTATGTATTTTTCACTACTTTTTGCCCTTGTGTTAAGAAGAAAATTATAGCTTAATCTCTGAATCTTCGAATGTCCTTTGAAACACAACTAGGTTTTCGACATACTTTGGACCATGCTTTGTCTTTAAAATGCGTATTTTATGGCATTGTGCTAGATAGGGCACTCCTAACTTCCACTTATGAACATACATGCTAATTTTTACATATGGATAGTTACACATATTTTTCTGAAAGGAGTTTCAATTCTTTATCAAACAAGATGGGTCCACAGTTCATACAAATGCTAATAGCTGCCACTTTCTACACTTTGCTGCCAAATTCCTAGCTTTCCTTCTTCTCACTGACAATGTAGTTCTTCCCTCTTTCCATCTTTCTCAGCATTCTTCTCTGGTAAGACTTCCCTGCCTAATTTCATCTATTCCAGTTGCTCCTCACCTTGATTGCTTAGATCAGATTTTGAGTGTGTGTGTGTATGTGTGCATTTCTATGTAGATTAACCAACATGTTTTCCTTTACTTATTTAAGTAAGTACAATAAAACTGTAAGTTAGTTAATATTGTATATCAGAATAATACACATCTTCTCATCATATAATAAAGCAAAGCCAGACATCAAAGAAATTAGACAAATCCTGGTCTTTTGAGAGAACATTTCAGAGTTTCCCCTTGAGGTCAACTGGCACCTACAAATGTCTAGCTAAGCAAGCTCTTGTGAGTACTTGAATAACACAAAACATAAAATTAGTTAAATGCGAAGAGTTGCCTTCTTTTATTTAAACTGACATTCATATGACACACCTCATAAGAGAATGAGTGCAGATGAAGGCAAGTGCTGGGCAAAGCAAGACATCCTTCAGATTCTTATAGCCATGAGATTTGCGAAACAACAGAGTGTGGAGGACAATGTGGCTATTAAATTTTCAAGTCTCATGGAGCCCATGAGTTCACTCACTGAGGTGGGAACAGATCATATGGGACATGTTTTAGAAAGGTAAGCTATTTGTAAACATGCAAACATTCTGAGGATTGATTTTCTGTATGAACAACTTTCTTACCTAGAATAATTAGATATAAAAGATGGGCAACTGCCTGAGTCTGAGAGACGTACTCATTCTCAAAAAGAATGTTTAATGGTTTCTCAGATGTGTGTGTTGTTTTCATTGTGTCTTGTGATCCATATTCTTTTGTGTGAAAACATGCCATCATCAGTTTTCTTCAATGAGAAAATTGATTAACATCTTTGTTTACAACGTGTTTTAAATACACATCTCCCTGAATCCTCTCCCTTCCAGCCCCATCACACCTTTCCCACTTACTCAGCAGAGTATTGCTTCTCCATTGCTAGAGAGAAATGTGGGAAAATCAAATTTCATAGAAACTGTTAACAGGACTATATCTCAACAGTTTATTATCCTTGTGTTGATTTTCTCCAAAAACAAGGAAGAAAAGCATCTCTTCTTCTTCTCTGAGAAACACTTGTAATGGTATATTGAATCCCATTACTTTGAAAATCTGCTAGGATTAAATTCTCAGACGTTCTTATTTTTACCTAAACTTCCTTGGAATCAATTTGCTTCAAACTTTGTCAGGATTTCCTCCTTTTTTTTTTTCTTGGAAGTAGGTTCCACCTTTCTCTCTGATGCTTTACTCACATAGTTGGTTATGATTGAGAAAAGGAAATGGTGATGCATATCCTCATCTTTCTAAATTTTTTATTTTCTTACCTACCCAGAGAATGGGTGTTTGGTTCTGCTCCAAGTTCCAGATGGCGAACAGCCAGAGTCATGGTTGAAGCTTCCCTTCTGAAGAGACCCATCCCTTTCCGTATACGCTATTGGAGTTCAACACATATGGGGCAACGAGTGGGCTTTTCTGAAGGTTTGGACATTAGTGGAGTGTTGATAGAGACCTATTTGTGGCTCATGTATATTTTCTAAACCAGCTTTAACCAGTGATAAGGTAGATAGTTTGAACTCTGTCACTTTGATTTTTTTGGTCAATTTATTAGCTCATTCTAAATTCAAAAGGAGATTGGATATGATTACCCCCAAACACTCATATTTAATGCAAACAAACATACTCTGCTCATTCTGGCTTCTTCATATTGTTCTCATTCAATCTTTCTCTTTATTACTCTCATCAAACTTAAAATTTTTGGTCTGCACCTGCTTCCTTCATTGCTTATGTATTCATTTTACATTAATATAAATGTATTATTATATGCGTATATAATCACTTATTAAATGAATACATACACATAAATTTTTAGAATCTGCTAGTATTAACAGATTTATAAAGAAAAATTTTATAGCCTCTCTTCCCTCTTCTGTCTTCACACTGCCTACTCCCACTTGCTGGAACCAAATATTTTTAATTTTTCTAATTGTTTCCTCTGGAAATTATTTTCATATTACTATTGTATGCTTTCCCTGGCCTTTTAAAATCACTATCCATCATTATTTATGTTTGCTGTAATAAAGAATGACTTAGTTTACACCATGGCCCACTTCCTCTCCCCTAAGCTCCAATATAGTTGTATAATTTTTAAATTTTAAATTAATAAAATGTGTTCATGTGTTTTTTGACTCTCATACACTTCATAGACAACCCATCAGCTAGCCAATCACTCTATTTTCAAAATATATCCTGAATCCAACTGCTTCCTGCTAAGTGCTCCTGTCTAAGTTCAGGGTATTTTATCTCTTGTCTTGATTGCTATGATAGATTCCTTTTTTTTTTTTTTTTTCTTCTACTCTGAGTATTTGCAGTCTGTTCTGCACACAGCAGCCAGAGTGGCATAAATGACATAGTTCTCCTGAACTCTGCTCTCCAAGGACTTCTAAACTGCTTGGTAAATCCAAGGTCTTCCCCACATCTCCTGGAGACCTACATGATGTGGATTCTGGCCACCATATCATTCCACCTTCCCCACTGGTCACTGAATTTCTATCTCACTGGCTTCCTTGATTCTTCTGCCATTGCACTTGCTGTTTACTCAGCCTGAAATGCTCTTGCTCCAGATATTCACATTTCATTCTCACTTTGTTTAGTTTCCATTTGAATGGTCTTTCATTTGCAAGTAATCTCATTAGGGAGACCATCCTTGACAGCCTTCTCTAAAAAGCTGTCTATTCTCCCCTAAAACCTGCAATTTCCCTTTATACCCTTATCTAGATTGTAAACTACATAAGATCAGGGTAGTACTGGTTTTGTTACTGCTGTATTGCTAGCACCAACAACAGTGCTGCGGTAGAGAGGCTCAATAAATATTTGTAGAATAAACATATATATAAATAGATCATTGCTACATAGAAAACATGGATATTTTTTAATGATGTTCCAAATATGGCATCTTGAAGTCTTGCGGTTTACCTAGAGAAGGGGATTGTGCCATAGAAATATGAAAAAGAGAAAACAGTTTTACTTGGTGAACATCTTTCATCCTTAAGAAGTATAAATCTCTTAAAACTTGCCCCTTCTGAGGACCCCATGGGTGATTTCCATCTAGTGAGAAACATAGACTCAGTGTGCGTTACTTCACTCAGGTATTTTGTTTTTTTCATCTTAGACATTTAAAAAACTTTCTCCAGTACAGTCATTCTGAGTAGGTTAGAAAGAAACTCATTTGTAAATTGTATAACTATAAAATGTATCAGCATGGCCAGGTCCAGTGGCTCATACTTGTAGTCCCAGCACATTGGGAGGCTGAGTCAGGAGGATTGCTTGAGGCCAGGCATTGGAGACCAGCCTGGGCAACATAGAGAGATCTCATCTCTACTAAAAAAAGAAAAAAAAAGAAGAAAAGAAATTATCTGCGCATGGTGATATGTACATATAGTCCCATCTACTCAGCTGGCTGAGGCCAGAGAATCTCTTGATCCCAGGAGGTTGAGGCTACATTCAGCCATGATTGCGCCACTGCACTCCAGCCTGTGTGGCAGTGAGATTCTCGACTCTCTCTCTTTCTCTCTCCATATATATATGGAGATGTGTGTGTGTGTGTATGTATATATATAAATATATGTATATAAATAATATACATAAAATACAAATATATTAGCATGTGTTAACAAGAAAAGCTATGCGCTCTCCTATGCCTATGATCTTCAGTTGAGAGACATACTTGTATAGAAATATTTATCTTTCTATTGTGAAATAGTTCACTATATTGATACATAATAACTTTATCCACAGCCATTCATCCTCAGCCCTTAGTTCATCTCACATTATATACACTCCTCCCTAAAGCCATGGTATTAACTATTACTGACTCCTATACCTTTGGCAAGCTTCACATTTATCTAGCTCATTAGTCATCTCTGTCTGGATATGCCACAGAAATATCAAATGGAACAGAAAATGTGTAATTCTTTCCCCAGACTTTTTAAAACATATTTCTCATTTAAGAGACCTAGGAGGGATACCAGATCTCCCTTTCTCATGTAATCTACAAAATCAATCCGTCACCAAGTTTTATAGATTATTGCTCCCTAATAACTCTCAAATCAGTCTGCTCTTCTCCATTCCCAGCAAGACTTCTATTTTTCAGAACTATCACCATAACTCTGTCACTTATAGATGTAACCCCCCTGACTTGTACTAACATTCCTTCAAACTGTCCCCTGTATTCCAGACAAATTCAGATTCGGGCATGTTCCATGTCCTCCTACAACTCTCTGAATCTCCAGGATAGAGGCTGACTAAAGGTTACCATGTTATGCCCTTCATTGTTAGGCTCTATGCATCCCTTTAGATTAGTCTCTTGCCAGTGTTCCATGCAAATTCTTTGCATTTGCTGTTCTGAATTACTACTGGTTTGCTGAATACATCGTAGTGTTTCTTTCCCATGTTGTTCCCTCTACTTCAAATGTCCTTGGCTATTGTCTCTGTTCAGTTAATTTCCACATAAGTATTTTTTTCTCCTAGGAATATTTTTCTGAATTCCCAGTGTGATTTATGTGCCCCTCTTTATTGCTCCCATGACAACATGTATGGATCTCTTTTAAGATTTATCATGCTGTATTATCATTCTTATTATTTCACTCTATATACTGGCTTATTTGTGTATTTTGCCACCTAAACTCCTAAAGGTCAGTGATGATGTTTTGATCATCTTTATATCTCATCTCTCTAACCTGGTAGTGTTCATTAAGCATCCATGGACAGAAGGAAGAATGAATAAGTGAAAGCTTTGCTACCTAGACATAGAAGAACTTTCCAGAACTCACTGAAGCAAGGATGCATCATCAGGCACTGTGCGTGTACATTAAATGCTATCACAAGTAGTGAGAACTTAGAAATGCAGAGATACGGGGACTGACAACGTTTCTGTTTGATTTTTAACCAGAAAGTAAGCACTACTTAGGTTGCGTAACACAGTCTTGGTGTGTGTGTGTGTGTGTGTTGTGGGAGAGGGGAATTGCATAGAGAATATGACATATGACCTCTGGAGTCCTGTTCCAATTCTGTTGTTTCATTAGCTCCTTTTCCCAAGGCATTTAAATTGTTTGTTGTTGTTGTTAATTTGGATTATGTAATATGAATATATATTAATACATTTTAAATACATATTTCAACAAATAAGGCTATCTATCTATCTTCTTAGCATCAATACAATTACTAAATTACCAAGATCTAAAAAGTGTATTAAAGCCACAGATTGAGGGATGAAAAGTCAATCCACTTAAAATTCCTCTAATGGTACTTAAAATTAATTAATTAGTGTATTTTCTTTCTTATAACTGAGATTTGAAGAGCACAGATTTGACTTCAGGCATGCATTTATAGCTCCCTTTATTTTTTGCCATTTGCACTGTATGATTTATCATGAACATCACTTATGTAGGTTTGGTTCTAATTAGGGTCTGAAAATTATTATTTGACTATATATTCATAAAAACATAAGAAATAAGGAAAAAGTACTATTTAGCAGATTAGAATGTACTACAGTAAGGCATCCAATTGTTGAATAACCCCCATTTCCTTCACCTCAAAAATCCTGCCTAGAAGGCCATCCCAAACATTTATTACTTACAGAATGAAAAATTACTTCCTTATATGTGAACTGACTTTATTTTCTTTTAACTTTTATTAAAGTGTCTTTGTGCTATATAAGCTGAATGAAAAACATAACCTATATTATCTATCCTGATGATCCTATGCACTTTAATTTGATTGTATGTATCATTTCCATAGCAGGGACCATCTGTCCTACCAATCTTTGTGATTCATTCCTTTCCAGCTATTGTTATCTAGTTACCTATCTTCTTTCCTTTTTTCAAATTTGATTTGATTTTGAAAAGAACACTGGAATGGAGATATGTACCTTTGAAAGCATTTACTACAGATTTTGTGGCATTTAACTAGAATTATACTAGTAGGATGGATACATACTGACAACACACACACACACACACACACACACAAAGCAACAGCTCTGATGGACACTGATAAAAATGTTTTCTCTCTGGCCAGCATGTGATTAGGCACTAGGGCATAAAACAGCTTTTAACTTTTTTGACAATAGAGACCACCTCTTTTATGTGCTCTGAATTGTTACTGGCACCTCGTAGGTGTTTAGTAAATATTAATGCTGCTAAGTTTAATTATCAATGTAAAGTAAAAACTGATCTTGAGAAAACTTTGTGGTGGATACACATTGGAAGATATGATTTATTGTTTCCAAAAGAAACGTTTTTTTTTTTTTAAATTTCAAACAAAATCTTAAAGATTTAAAATATTATGTTTTATTTTATAAGCACAATTCATAACCAAGTTCTTCATTGAGTGCAGAGTAAAATTTCATTTTCAGATCAAACAGGAACAGAGAGACATAAACCAAAATTGTGGACCAATTCATGATGTACAATTGTATGTTCAGAATTAAGGCCAGATGGGGCTATAAAACTAGCCCCTAAATCTCAATGTATAATTCCAAATGTTTCAGAAGAATAATGTAGAATACCAATCAGGACATAGGTAGGCATTGCAATAGTTTTTCCCTAGTTTCTCACCATTCTTTCCTCCTTCATTCTGCCAACACACACTGGCTTAGAAATTAACCATCCTAGATTGAGAGGAGTGGAAAGGCAAATGAATATGACTGATGAGAGTAGTTAGAAAACAAGTTTGTTGTGTAGAGGTAGTTATTATTCACACCAATGTTGAATATGGAAATTAGAAGCAGGTCTCAAAAAATGGAGTCCAGTTTCATCATACTGCGTTTAATAAAACTAAGAAATATGCATGTATCTTATAATGAGTTATAGAGCTAGAAAGGACTTTAGAAAGTAAAATTTGTCTTCCTGCCTTCTAGTGGAGTTGGACTCCAGCACAATGAATGCTTGACTTGTTTAGACTGTTTTTGAGGTGTGTCTATATGGAGAGTCAAATGGGACACTTTTGACAAAAAGAAGGTGTATACATCAGTCAAATAAGAGGTCTGATTCATTTTACTCACACCCCACCTGCACTCAAAATTGTTTCATTGGAAAGAGAAACTGTCATGTGACGTTCATTTTTCAATGATCTCGTCTACGTATGTAAGTATCTTGTCAAGGTATAAGAGGTGTACTTAGAACCAGTAACTGCTTCACTGAGAGAGAGATATAATTATAGAGACTATCTATATATAACTTTTGAATAAGAACACTTCACTCCAAAAAAGGATGTAAAATAACTTACAAAGTGCAATTCAAAGCGATGCACTATCCCAAAACTTATTTTTTCTAAATCAGTTTTACACATTATGTGTCTGAAAATACCCGAGGCACAGATTTTTGCACAACATCTATTGTTGTTTATATAAGACCAAAGTAGGGGTAAAGTAGACTCAAGATTATACTTGAACTTTTCAATTTCTAAGGTATTCTTGGATGCATCGATTTTGACTTGAGAGAGGCTAGATTACCTAGTGTAAAATCCCAAATCGTGTCAAAGTGCATTATGGCAATTGATGTTAACATTAAACAGGCTTGAAAGTTCTTGCCAGAAATGACACTACAATTCAAGACCACACTGACTGGCTAGAAGTAGGCATCTCTCTGGAAAGCATTGCTTGTCAAAGATAAAGTATTTTGACATACTTGCGTGCCTGAAGTATAAGTTCCATGTGGATCACGAATTGGGAGACTAGCCATGGCTACTAAAAATGCTCAGGTAGCTCCCTTCTCCGCTGAACTGGAGACTAAAGTGGCAATTTTAGGTTACATGCTTATATCCCAAACACAGTCACTGTGAGTGATTAACAGCTACAGAGAAAATGACTTAGGTGCAGGTACCAGGGCAGCGTCTTTGAAGTATAACCTGAAGATCGTGTCAAAAGTCTCAAATTTCACCTTTAAAAAGGCAGTCCTTTAAGATTTGAATATTCCCTTTAAGTAAAAATACCACTAGGAAAAATGTCAAATTAAATTTTTAGTATTATCAGAATTCAGTTCTTAGTAAGAGCAGGAATAAATGTCTTCTGGGAAGGATCAAAGAAATGGGGCTTAAGAATGGAAAACAGACAAAAAGTGGGTAAGGAAACTCCCTGATACAGCATTTCACCAAGGACAGTCCTAGATACTAGGCACAGGTAGTCTAAGGCATTCAACACCAAAGAAACATAGGGAAAGGAGTAGGCCAAAAAAACTTAGGAATATGAAACCACAATATGGCATTTTTTTCTTTTTAAGGTATTATGTAATGATTTTCTGAAGGCATTAAGACTGTTCTCATGAAGCTTACGTTCTAGTCTGGGAGGCAGAGACGTATTCAAACATATATAATAAGATGATGAGTAGTGAGGAGTGTTTTAAAGCTAAATTAATTAATTAATTCAGGAAGAGGAGATAGAAAGCCAGTGGGTGAGAGGCTGTTTTAGATAAGATGGTCAGGAAAAATCTCTCTGAGGTTGAGGCATTTAAAGAGAGATGTGAAAAAGGGCAGAAGTGAGTCATGAAAATATCTTTGGGAAAAACATGGGCAGAGGGAAGAGAAGATAAAGTTCAAAAGCCTTGAGGTATAGTATAATCATGCCTCAAGTTTGGAGGAAAAAAGCAAGCCAGTCCATGTGGAATGTTTTCATCCAGTGACAGAGGGGTGTGAAATGAGGTTGGCATCACTGAGAGGCCAAACTGTATAGGACTAGGGCTGGGGACACATAATAAAACTTTGTACTTATTCATAGGTCAGAGTCTTTGAAAGTTTGAAAGTGCCTACCTGTTGAGTACTTTGTAGAGGGTTGGTCAGAGACAGAGACAAGAGAGGTTGTTTGAAGAGCTATTAGACAGCTACTGTAGTAATTTAGGCCAGATAGAAACAAAGAGTGAGATGTGAATGTAGAGGCAACGTGATTTATTAATGGGTTATTTATAAGATGTAAGAGAAAGAGAAAAAAATAAGGCTGACCTCAGGATTTTTGGCTTAAACAATTGGTGCCATTTACTAAGTCAATAAATATTTTTCAAAAAATTAAAAATAAGACTCATGTAAATATTATGAATGAGAAAATCAACAGAAAGATAGAGCTGACTCAAAGGAGAATTAGAGGGAGAGGATTTATGTAGGACTGAAGAAGGAGTGCTGGAATACCATCACTAGGTTAGATACCAAAGTAGTTAATGTGCTGTAGTTTAATAAAACTATAATTGCTTCCTTGATAATACAAACATCTTCAAGTTTACATGTACTTTGACAGAATGGGAACCTTTAGTGTGTCATATATGTGAGTCACATAAAGGCACCTCCTTGAGTGAGCTTATTCAATAATACTGCAACATTGCATTGAAAAGACAAGATGTTGTTTTTTTATTTTATTATCAAGTTGTAGGTATTTTATTTTTGTAAAAACTGAGATGTAAACTCTAGAAGAGGGGTAAATCGTAGCAGAGGGTCAGCCATCATTTCGTTGTTCACCCATTGTTAAATATTTGATATATAACAATTTAATAATTAATATTATAAATAATAGGATGTGTTACCTTTTGTCTGTTACCTTGTGGTGTGGGGGCAGTGAGGGGCTCCTAAGAATGAAGTTCCAAGAAAGGAAGTAATTGGTCCCTATGAAATTTTAATATTTTATATCAAGAAGTATTTAGATTTATTGCCAATATATTACTCCAATTTTTTTTTTAAAATTCTAGCCCAAGAAATTTACTTATTACATGTTTACAGTAATTTTTTTAGTCATTATAATTTTTTTTACCTTGTTTTCCAGATATTACCTGGAATGGTAGAAAGCTGTGAACCTTGATTTTTATATATGTGTGTGGAGAGTAAAGGGATCATTGGATTCTAATTGCAATGTTTACTTAGAACTTCTAAGTCATTGTATTTGACCCAGAGCGGAAAAGCAGTTTTTAAAAAGGCATTGTCATCATTAAATGTGCCATGTCTTAGTGATTCTGACAATTGAAAAGCATTGTAAGACATAGTAACTGCCTTGGAGGAAACTACAATTTGCTTTATCTTTACATGAGTTATGAATATGACTTGACATGTGAATATAATTTGACAGAAGCATAGTGTGGGATAGAAAAGGGAACATGAACTTTGGAGACAGTTTTAACATGTACTAGGTTTTTTTCTCAGTATCTCTGATTCTTAGTGTTATTATCTACACTAAGATAATTTTATTCAGATGGTAAGGATGTTCTAAGAATTAAATATACATGCATAATCTATCAGTTATCTTTGTATGCATGTATCTATCTATCAATCAGTATTCCACCTTATCCCACAAAGAGTTTTAAATGTCTGAATAATATTGATAATGTAATTATAGCAGAGCCTAGCACACAATAAGCAATTGATAAATAGAATCACTATTGTTTGTATTTCCTCTAACATGTTACGCTGCGTAGGATCTCTGAGCTTGAACATTTGTTCTTGTACTGGATTTCCCTCCACTCTCCTCATCCTCCTTCCCCTCAAAACTTCCATTGTTTCTAGACTCCACTCAGCTGTCTTCTTCTCCATGAAACTTTGCCGCATCCAGCAAAGTGTGTCTATCCCTTCCCAACCCAGGCTCTGTTTCCCCAGCGCTTGGCACTTACTTGGCTTGTCGATAAGTCTCATTCAATATGTCATATAAATAACAGAAATGGAGTCTAAGACTCAAACTATTAGCTGGTTTTCAGTTATTTTATAGAATCATGATTAAGCCAACACAGCACACCTGGAAGCATGTACCTACCATGAACTTTAGGCTCTCTTTGGCACGTTCATCTCTGTAAGCAGGCATGAAGAAAGTGTTACATAAAGGTCTCGAGATCAGAAAACCATTAAATGACAATTCCTGTGCCATTAGAAAAAAAGTACATCGTATGCAACAGATTTTAGACTTTCTATCTTCCCTTTTCTTTCTTTTCTTTATGGTCAAAACACTGTGTACTAGTGTTACTTTAAAGGCAGCACAGTTTATGACAAGCATCTCATACTAATAGCTATAATCACACAGAAGATTAAAAAAAGAACAGATTTCACAGTTTTAGAAGAACACTAATTAAATAAGCACAAATTTGAAAATTATAGCATAAAGGCCAGCTTGCAGGAGACTAGATCATAATGAGTATTGATTGGCCATCTAACTCATGCCCTATAAATTAGTGCTGGAGACTTGGATCTGTTATGGATAACACTCACTGCTCCTTGAGCAGTTTTCCAAATATAATCTTAATGTCATGTTCAACCGCCAATGACAAGACAGGACCACCCACAACAAAGCTCTGGAATGCAGCCAGTTCACCAACCTTGCAATAATACTTTCAACAATTCAATTCTGCTGTGGTGCACATGTAAATAGGGCCTAAAAAGCAAACAGGTGTGCCTTCAACTGGGAAAAACAAAGACCAAAATTCAGTCTGGAAAGACACCAAAGACCTTTGAGTGGCATTATTTTAAATAGCTAGGAAGCAGTAATTATAGTCCAAGCAGAGAGACATTTGTGAAACAGAGATATCGGAGATTTTCTGTGGGAGGTCAAAACAACCTGCAAGCAAAAGGTCACAACTATAAGAGTTATAACTCTGTCCCCAGAAAAGCAAAGCACCGTCATTTTCATAGAGGAGAAAGGGCTTTATGTGCCATTGATAACTTTAAATAACCTCACTGTAAAATATATACTAAGGGCATATGTACTGCATATGTCCAAATAAGCTTGGATAGTTCTAGTGGCAATAGTACATCCACTCTCAGATGTCCGGTAGTATAAGGGGTTTCTTGGATTTCCTAGAGAGGAACCTCCAAGTGGTGTCATCACTACGTGTCTACAAAAAAATCTGTGTCTACTGAGGTACCAAACCTGGGTAGCCAGAGACTTAAAACCGTGAGTCTCCAGATGACACTGATAGCAGGCATGTGAGCAAGCAAGTTATTGTCCTGAAGTTATTGGAAAGATTAATGGGGGGAAACAATCTATATTAAAGTAAACCTAAAAAAACAAGATTTTAGGCTGGGCACGGTGGCCTACGCCTGTAATCCCAGTACTATGGGAGGCCGAGGTGGGCAGATCACGAGGTCAGGAGATCGAGACCATCCTGGCTAACACAGTGAAACCCTGTCCCTACTGAAAATACAAAAAAAAAAAAAAATTAGCTGGGCGTGAACCAGGGAGGCGGAGCTTGCAGTGAGCCGAGATCACGCCACTGCACTCCAGCCTGGGTGACAGAGTGAAACTCCGTCACCTCAAAAAACAAAATAAAACAAGCAAACAAACAAACAAAAAGACAGGATTTCAGAACATTGCTATATTAAAATAGCAGAACTCTCAGACATCAAGAAATGTGCAGGTAGAATGAGTTTTAGACCTGACCCCAGGAAAAAAATAAAGAGGATAATCAGAAAGAAAGAATAGAAGGTTGAGATAAATAGAAAACGTGTATTCAGCTTCAGGCAGATGAGAGGAAAATGTTACGTGTGTGCATTCCAGGACAAATATGAAGTTTATGGGTTTCAGTTGGTGACATAATCAGTAGAATCTCTGATTAGAAAGGACCCTAGGATATATTCTTAGAATATATCAAAGAAAAGCAATTTTAAAAATATTTTCATGATTGGCCTGGTGGGTAAAGATAGAAGAGGATACACATACTCGAATCCTAGGAATAGGAACTTGACCCTAATGGCCAGTTCTATTTGATAACTGTCTGTTAATATTTTAAACATTAAGCCGGGCGCAGTGGCTCAAGCCTGTAATCCCAGCACTTTGGGAGGCCGAGACGGGCGGATCACGAGGTCAGGAGATCGAGACCCTCCTGACTAACACAGTGAAACCCCATCTCTACTAAAAAAATACAAAAAACTAGCCAGGTGAGGTGGCGGGCGCCTGTAGTCCCAGCTACTAGCGAGGCTGAGGCAGGAGAATGGCGTAAACCCGGGAGGCGGAGCTTGCAGTGAGCTGAGATCCTGCCACTACACTCCAGCCTGGGCGACAGAGCGAGACTCCGTCTCAAAATAAATAAATAAATAAATAAATAAATAAATAAATAAATATTTTAAACATTATTGTCTGCATTTACAGCCCTAGCAGGAGTTGCAAGTAGATAATGGCCCTAACCAGACGAGGCCTGGGAGGCTCCACGAACCATACAGATGGTTTCTTACATTCTCTAGCCTTCCACAGGATTTGTCTCACCCTGAGCAACTTTGTGTCATGTTAATCAAATGGAAGGAGCTAGGAATGGAGAAGGAAAGAAGCAGCAGTGAATGACTATCACTGTCACCATTACATGTCACTAAAGTATTAAAGTTAGTGGCAGGGAAAGCATGGGGTTAATACTAACGCAAGTTCTTTTCCACGTAGATGGTGAATATCTCTAGCTGCCCCCAGCTATATGTGCATCTGGTTATATTGGGAGCTGTCTAAAAGAGGTACACAAAATGCAGCTTTCAAATAGGCAGCTGTGGAGGAGAAGCCCATCAGAAAAGCATTAGAGCACAAATAAAGGCTGAGATTAATGCATTTACTAAATAATTTAGTTGAAGAATAGAAGAGGAAGAGTTATAGGTAAAATAAAATTATTTAAGCACACAGGCAAAAAAAATCTCTGAAGGGAACAAAGTAGATTATATTTTAAATTTTAAGAATATTCCCTTTAGCTGCCCTTATGTTATAGGCAAATTGTTTATATGCTACAGAAATGTTAGGGACTCACTCCTAGAGGTGTGGGAGAGAGAATTCCTGGTTTTGATTAATCTATCTGCCCCCAGGCAACTGCTATTGAGCCTGGCTTGACTGAGCTCATGATGTTTTTATGACAGTCAGGAATTTATTTCTGCTGAAAAAGTTCCGAAACATTTATGTCTTTCAGATATTTTTGGGGGAATCTCATGTCCTAGCAGAAAGAGTGCATAGTCAGGACTGGGGATTTTTTCAGTAGAAAAATCACGGAATTTCTTTTAAAAATCAAGAAATAAAAGGCATTTACAGTGGGTACTGTTTTATTTAAAGCAAACGGGGACTTTAAAAACTGCTGGGTTAAAGAACATCTGTGATACACCAAAGCCATTGCTTTCCTTAGCTAGTTCTGAATGCAGAATAAGTCGTAAAGTTATGTATATGCTTCAGTCATAGTCTTGATTTCTAATTCATTAGGAACTAATTATTCATAAATATTTCAAGTTAACATATCACGTCATTGAAACGTACCTTTGGTACATTGTATGTACATGGTATCATGTACCTTTTGTTCTTAAATACCAATTTCTTCCTTAAATTGTGGCAGGAAAATTTTAAAAATATATTTAATAAAGTAATTTATCAACAAATCAAATGCAAATGTTAATTCTAAGAAGTTATATTTGACTAGTATTAACACTTGGTTTCAAACACAAAGCAAGAATAATGATCATGGGACCTGTTTCCTACTGTGCACAGATATTACCACACATGAGCAGGGCAAGATTACTTTGCATTCACAGCCATCCAATCTTTACAGTCTTATTATAGGATTAAAAATCAAAAGGACCCACCTTTATATTCTATCCATGAAACATTTCAAGTACAAATTAGAATTTTGTACTTATGATCTGTTATTTTTTCTAGAAAGATGTCTAATGATTTGATCACAAATGTGTGTACTCGGGACACATATTACAAGCCCACATTGACAAGCTCCCTGCTGCCTGGAATTGTGAAATTCTGAGCGCCTTCGGTTTGCAAGACTCCTAATTGCTCACAGCTGAGTTACAGCATTACCAGCAGTAAAGCGACATTTCCCGCCCCTCAGATATGCTTAGTTCCCACTCCCATAAACAAAGTATCCAGAAGAAGTGCTTCTGGGAGTTTCACAGCCTCATCAACTAATTTGCTCTGCCATTTCCAGAACCAGCATTGGAGGTGGAGTGTTCTTAGATGTTACAGCATTCCCAGTGCCAAAGGTCATTGGACTGATTCAGAGTTAAAGTCTGAACCTGCTGACTTTCTTCTAGTCCAAGGTAGCTGCTGTACTAACTGTAAGTGAAATGTGTATGTTTCTGTTTTTGGATGGCTGCTGGACAAATTCCCAGGGCCTATTTGATAATTACACAAAACTAGCAGGAGGACCCAGCCAAGAGGCGGTTTGCCTTTCACCTTCAAGGGTCCTGGGTTAAGCCCTAAACCCTTGGAGATTTGCATACAATGATCTCATCCAAGTTCCTTGGAATCATTAGTGATTGGTGAAGTTCACAGCTTTGATTTGATGTGGTTAATCAACAAAACATTTGAATGCTTATCAAAACCTACATATCTAAGGTTATAAATTTAGTACCCCGAGGGTCCCTTGCATTCTTTTCTGTGGGATCCGAGACTGACAAAACAAACTTTTAGAGCATGCCAGGGCTTTTAGTGCTGACAGACATGAGAAAAGACACTGGCAAGAGAAAAAAAAAAGTCAAATATTTTCAGACTTAAATAATATATTTCTTTTTAGAAATTAGTTTGGATATTTAGAGTCAATGATTATTTTTTAAGTTCTAATTTTCCCATCTTTAACAGGCCCTTACCCATAACCACCATTATTATTCTTTTTAGTAGTCTTAGATCAAAGATATCCAAATACAGAATCCTGTTTTTATATCAAAATCTGTTACTCATTAGGCATACAGGACCCAGTTCTAATCTCATTCTCAGTACCCTTCAGCAAAGCATCCAAGCTGGGTAAAAATTTCCACTCAGCTTACATATGCACTGCTCAACCACAAAATTTAAAATAAAAATTTTCCTCTCTTGAAGTAGAACATATAAAACAATATCTCACTCAATGAGGTATGAAAATACCATGTCCTTTAGCGTTTAAGAAGGGAGATCAATTTACATTTTTTAAAAAGAATTTCTTTATAAAAGTCAATGGATGTCATTCCAAAACTGCCTGTTCATTTTTTAAAATGGTGGAGTTTATACTAAAGGTATGACTTGATTTAATAAATATTTGTCTTCATCGAATAGA
The DNA here is from genome assembly GCF_008728515.1 of Papio anubis. Lineage (NCBI taxonomy): Eukaryota > Metazoa > Chordata > Mammalia > Primates > Cercopithecidae > Papio > Papio anubis. The sequence goes on from NC_044976.1 coordinate 162,480,614, forward strand.
ATAAATGAAGTTATGGTAGATCAAAATAAACAGTAAACTATCTAGAACAGCTCAAATATCAGGAAGTACAAATATCTATATTTGGGGCATTCAGGACATAGTTTGTTAGTCATAAAAACACAATAAGGAAGTAGACCAAAACATGGATTTGTCAAAATAAAATAAATAAAATGCTTAAATATACTACCAAACCCAACACACAGACACAACAAAATCTTCAATGTCTGTCTTTCAATTATTTAAAAAAAAAAAAAATCCAGGCCAATTTTCCATACTTTATAACGTAATAATGACAATAATGACTAACACTTACGGACTGCTTGCTATATGTTAAGTGAAGGTGTCAGAACTGTAGGTAATATTACTATCATCCGCATTTTACCGATGGGGAAGCTGAGGCACAGAGCTGATAAAAATGAATGGGTGAGGAGGCCAACACAGGATGTTTGCCTCCAGTACTTCTTTACTATCCATATGCCTCTGTCCAGTTTCAGGACCTTATTTTGTAACAAGTGTTCATAAACATGACTAGATTGCACGGTGAGGCAGGAAGTACATCCTGAATCAGAGAATGAGTTATGTTCAATGTATTTGGAACATCATGGTTGTTATGTTTTAGGTTTTAAATTATTTCCTGGTAAATCAGAGTATTAGGTACATTTTATTCGAGTTATGTTTATCATCATGTTTATTATCAAGTAAAAAGTATGCACGTCCCTGGAAATTTAAAGGCAATAAACTTAATTAAAATTAAATTTTATCCTAGTATTTCTTTCTACAGAGTATAATATTAAAAAAATAAAAAAATTAAGTCTAAAAAAATTTCATCCTGGTATTTCTTTCTGCAGAGTGTAATATTATTTTCTACGACTCATCTGGAACTAAAGATTTTAACCTTGGAAATACAAATATAGAGATGCCAACTGTTTAGTAGACATGTTAATATTACGTGGCTTTTATCTTGGCAACTTGAATTTGGTTGCAGTTCAATATATATAGCTATCTAGTTTCCATTGAGGATAGAGATGTGGGAATTTGTCTTTCCTAAGGAATATAGATACATCTTGACTAGGGAGGTACATAATTGGTCCTTCCCTTTTCTATACTTTCTGGAGCCTTTTCCAAAGACCTTCTACATAACCTCAGAATTTTTCAAAACAAAGTTTTATAGGCATCCTTTGCCACTAAAATACAGTTAAAATAAAAGTATATGCCCTTCTTCCATTAGATTGTTTATTTCTGGACAAAAGTTAGTCTTCAGAATTAACGAACAAAACAAAAATATAATGGTGGAGAGAGTGGGATTCAGGAGAAGTATGTTAAACACACAATCTCCGACAAATTTTATAGTGGACAGATCTCTTATAAAAAGTGGTATTGCTTATAAAGAGAAATGCCAGTGGGGAGCCAGGAAAGTAATGACTTCCAAGGCTGTATGTTTAGGAATGTCAGAAAGAAAAGAAGGCACTGAAGAAACATAAAAATGCTATCTTTACAATGTTGAACTAAAAATGGTTAAGCATTTCCATCTGTTAATCACCTATAAGTTAAATTTCTAAGTTGTGTAATTTACGAAATAAACCTTTTTTATTATTAATAATAGTAGTAGTTGCAGTGGTAACATAAATACAACAAATGTTATTCTGGCCATAAATCATGTATTGGAAACTGTCAACATGCTAAAAGTTTCATTTCATAACATGTGCCAATACTGATAGTCATTTATGTTAGAACAAAAGAAAGTATTATGAATGATTATTAGTCATAGAAATAGGTGTTATTCACTACCAGCCCAGGAAATTAGAGTTTAGAAAGTCTCTTTACAATAGGGCATAAAGTATTTCATTTGTTTCACAGCTGCATTATATATGAGTACTGCATTTCTCTCTCACAGGAATAAAGGATTTTCTTACAGAAAAAATGAACTCCAAAGCAATGTGAATCCTTAAGCGGTAAAATAAGTAGTATAATCTTATACAAAGGAATTAGGTAAGAATGATCAAGAAAAGTATTTCAACATAGCAATTAACTGCAACAGTTGAAAGATGTTAAAGATCTGGGAGTTTTTTTTTAAAACCATATGGGAGTTATTAATAAATCAATATCATATTTGACAGCCATTTTAAGAGCCTAAGACCAGCTTCAAAGCCAGTATTTAGCAATTGGTATTTATTTTAGTATATTCGAAGACAAAAGGAAAACGTGGTATTTATACGTTAAAACATGTTCATATGTTGATACGAGAGCAATTAGTAACCTATGGGATAAAGCTAAACCATTTTTTTTTTTTCTAATGGTTTCCAGTTTGTACATTTATAAGGGCAGATGAGAAAAAGCACTCCATATTACTAGGCAGTGTAAACTCCTGTAAATTATCCTCATGAGGTCACCAGGCATTTAGTTTTCAACTCGATTTTAGCACTAATAGAGACAGGGGTTTGGCTACACGATTTTACTTTCCTATATAAACTGCATATGGTAGAAAAAAATCGTCTTTTTAAAGGTGTCTTTAAGAGTCAGACTCAAGACACTTCCCATGTTGAAATTGGTTATTTATTGCACCTGTGCTTATAAGAAAGAGACATGAAAAAAGTGATATGTTTCATTTTAGTCTCATCATAACAAATCAAACCATATTAGATTCACATCTGAGGTAATATATCGGGTCAACATGGCATTGCATAATGAAGTGCAGTACAAAGCCTTATCCTGGAAGCCTTACTTGAAGGTAAATTAAATAGAAAAAAAAAACCCTTCAGTAATACTTACAGGATACAGTTTTACATCACCACTGATTCATGCACAAATTTGGTTATTATTATTCTATAATAAATTTGGGTGATTTTTGGACAACCTCATTGGTGAGAAGAATTTTTGTAAAGTTTCCACTTTCTAATATCTTCTTAGAAGTTAAAATTTCCCCCTTCTCTAGTAATTTTCAGCTTTTTCCATTTGGTTGCTATTACCATCTTTTTTTTTTTTTATGTTTCAATTGGAAGAGCTGCCAAGCAAAGATGTCTTTTCAGGACATGGAGGTGGAGTGCAGTGCATGGTTCCAACATCGCCACTTGGTGGTCCTCTGCCAGCAGTAAGGAAGAAACGGAGTTCATTCTCTTTTCTTGGCCCTTACAGGCAGTCATCTGACTCATCTTTTCTGAGATGCTTAGCAGTATCATGAGTTCATTTTAACCTATAGATTTTAGAATCAAAGGATGTGTTTGAGCAATGTAGATTTAAAGTATCTTTTAGATGAAGTACTGGGACTAAGAAAATCAACCGTAAGTTCAGTTAGAAATATCATAAATTTGATATATGAGATTATATCAGTAGCATTGAAAGAATTATTTGGTCGTTTGAAACATAAGCCAAGACTCTGTTTATTTTTTTAGCCTCCCTTTTTTCTAAATTTTAGAAGCAGCGTATATTAATGAACAGAAGAGGTTGTTTAAAGCAGTTGCTTTTAGGCAAAGCGTGATATAAGACCAACATAGTGAAAAAGGTCATAGGGCATTTAAGGAAGCATCAGGAGGGGGTTGGTGGAGTCTTCTGTTTATGTGATTTTATGTAATTTTCAATGTGTTACTTAACCTTCCATGCCTCATTTTTTCCCATTCATAAAAATGACAATAATTACACTTGCCACCTGTGTACCTCAAAGGAGAGAGGGAGGACTAATGAAATGTCTGTCAAGGGCTTTGAACTTTCCCGAATAAAGATTTTATGACTCCATAAAGTACAAAGTAGTATCCTGAACTTGTATTTTTCCTGGCATTTACCTCCATCTCTCAAGTTCTGTGCACACCACTGACTACTATTGCTCACAACGTCCCCCTCTCTTCTGGTGACTGTCAGAGCTGCTCTAGAGAAGCGCCAGGCTGCTGCTGTTTTCCATACCCAAGGCTAAGGAGGCTTTCTCATTTTCGTCACGGTACCTGAAACTTTTGTTTCTGTTGCCCATTTCCTGTGCCTGTTAGGCATGGTGGGTAAATGACATGAGAATCAATGTGGGAAACATCAAGACATTCTCAAATGACACATTAATACTGAGAACATATCATCACAGAGCCAACTTGGAATGCCACAGAACATCTCCCACTGTTGTAGAAGAAAAGTTGATCTTGCCAGATGCAATCTTATGGCTTATATTTTAGCAATATTTATATTCTATCACCATCTCTCTCTTTTTAACTTTTTGGTTTTCCTTGAAAGTGGAGCCAGAAATAATTTCTTGACTGTTGAAATCAAAGCCTGGATCTTTAAGGTAGTCAATCCCTTTTGCGTTTGATTGAGAGCACTTTAAATGTACTTGATCTGGATCCTCTGATACTGGAAATCAGCAACGCTTTTGAGGATCCTGAGATAAATCAATGCCGAGGGTCATGGTCAAATCACAGCAGTGGGTTCCTCCAATTTATTGCTATAGTGATAAAAAAAAAAAAAAAAGTTGAAAAGCAACCTTGAGGATTCATGTGGTTCAGTCTCCAGCCTTTGAGTCTTCTTTCAGTAAGAGAAAAAAATGGGGCTCATGATTTGGGGAAACAACTTTTGAAGCATAAGAACATAACGATTTTCCTGATCCATATTGTTTCAGTAGGGAGTAATAATAAATATCAACTAATGCTGTAATTTTATTAAATGTTTGTTATGTGCCAAGCAATATTGGAGGATCCAAGGGAAATAAGAAATTTAGTACAGGTCTTTAAGGAAATTTAATTCTAATTTGTCAGAAGAGAATCCCCACAAATACAGCATTATATATAGGGGAAAAATTACTTATACCGTTTTAGGTTGCTGAAAATGGTATGCGCGTGTACACCTCCGCCCTCCCCCCTCCCCACACAAACATACTTTTCTGCTCCAATTCTGAAAATGCTTTCCTTTAGTCTTGGATACTTAAGCTGAGCTTAAAACATTGAGCCCTATTGAAATGTGAAGTCTTTAGGGGGACATTAACAATTTACATTGTTACTATTCATTCATTTGCCCCTGAAATGAATTTCTGGTCTTTAGAAAATATCTGCTTCTGGTGTAAATGAGCTTTACTGCAGTTAAGGAAGAAGTTTCCCAAAGCCCTACCCATGAGTCCTACTTGAGCCGATGAGATGGCTCGGCAAGGTTCTTGTTGCTACATAATTTAGTTTATGAATAATCATCTTTCATCCTAGTGCTATTTATCTAACCTAATTATTCTCCTTAACCACCAAATCATTTTAATGAATGCCAATACTGCAAATCATATTGGTTTTGATTTAAATATGGTGTATTGTGAACAAGTTGATGATTGAAATTCCAAATACTTTTAAATACACATTTAGTAAAAGCATTAGTTAGCTATAAATTTATCTAGGACATGCTAATTAGAAACACATAATTACATGGAGTGTGTGATGTGTAAAATCAGGCCACTTTTAGAGGACAGATCTCTGGCCTTGCTAAGAATGGTGTGTCAGGGATGGTATTCTCTAGCCCATGATGTCTTGAATTTTAAACAAAAGGAGATATCTGAGAATAATTCTAGGGAGAGAAACAACTAGTTCAAATACATATGTAAGACAGAATGAGATGCTCCAAAAACTTTAGTGGGTAGTTCATCATGGTTGAGTTGTAGGCAAAAAATGGGGGAGTGTCAATCACATATATATTATGATTTGATCAGCATCAAGGATGGCTCCAAAGTGAAGACAAGACTTGAATGATGCAGTACAGTTACAAATCAGTAACGCAGAGAAAGAAAAATGAGTTGTTGGGACGCGCAACCAAAACTGAGGTACGAGAAAAGTAGCCATTTACTCAAGTCTCACATTCACAAAGAGCCTACATTTTTAGAGTGTTGGTGTGATTTCTACATGCAATTATACGAAGAGTACGTTTTTCTCTGTGTTAGATTTGTTTAAGCATAAGCATGAAAATGTATTACAAATTTCATAAATCTGGATATTTCTTTATTTTAATATAGAGAAAGAGGACTGTACTTTCCTGGCCCTGTTGTCAAGGATAATGGAGAAGAATGGTTAAATTCGAGAGCTTTTTAACCCTATGGAGGTGCAATGTCTTGCCCACATTTGTACAGTTGGCTCACAGCAAGACAGCAATGTAAATAGACTCCTGGCCTAGTGCTCTTTTACAGCCCCACACCTTGCTTCTATATCCTTTATGTCAGAACAGCAAATAAGCTGTCTCACAATTAAATGCAAGCATTGCTATCTGATGCTTGACGCGTTGATGGAGAGAATAGAAAGAGGCAGTGCTAGAGGATTGGGGGGAGGTGGCAAGTGCTAAAAGGTAATGGAGCAAAAAAAGATGATAGTGATTTTCAATTAGAAAACTAAATATTTAGTGAAATAGATTAATATTATAAGTAATTGTAAACAAGTAGACCTCCTTTACTACACCCACGCCTGGGGCAATGGCAGACAGAATAATTTCTCGTTGTCCTTCGTCCTTCAAATTTGGCTTAACCCTTATCTTGTTAAGGACCCTTAGAATAGTCATATTTCTTACACATATTTAAGATCGCTTGATCTAAGTAAGCGTCCTATTATGGCTCTTTATTTTGCAGGTCAGCTTGTAATTGCAGTTATTTAAATGAGTGAAGCAGAAAGTGGAACACATCTAAATTTAGCCACTTCAAGTGAGTGGTAAAGGATTAAAAAGAAAACTGGCAAATCTCATTGATGGATGCAAATTTTAGGAGTTTATGCAATGATGACATGGATTTTCAAATAGGTAATATTTGGGCACCTGCAGATTAACGTTCAGTAAACTTACAACTTTAAAAGATCTGCTCAGGTTGGACAAATTATTTTCCCATCAGCAGTATTAACCACTGCCACAACTGAAAAGACAAACAAACCACAAACATCTGAGAAAGAGATGAATTAAGAACACAAGAAAGAGAACTTCTGCAGACTGCAACCAACACAACTTTCCCTTCCTTTCTACTGGATCGTCTCCAACCCATCCTAAATTGCTGAACTGACATGTGGTAAACTTGGACGACCCAAAAGAGGCAAAACATATCCAGCTGTGCATATCTGGCTGTCTGCTATTTCACCTGGTATTTTTGGATAGCAGGACTGCTGCCACACTTTTGGATCAATCACTTGTAGTAAGTTAAACGTTTTCCCAGTTTTCTGGCACACACAGGCTACAAAAAATATCTTGGGAAAGATGGAGCTCATAGAGCAGACTTGTAAGTAACTACTCAGTCACCAGCATTAGATGAGTTTAAGTTGGAGAATTGAATAATATGCTCATTTTACATATTTTATTATCTTTGCTGCTACTTTTAGGTGGAACTAATTAATAGTTTTGGGATTCTTTTATAAAACTTTTTTTTTTTTTTTTCTACAGTGCAGGTTTTTATTTCTCTATAAGGTTTAGGGAATTTTCCCTGTGTACTTACTGAGTTTGCCTGATATTTGAATAGTGAAGGTATTTCACCTCCACACTAGATTGCAAGTCCCCGGCACTCAGGGTCTCTGTCCCGTTCATCTCATATCAGCCAAATCCCAATTCTTTTCATAACCTCAGAAGCTTAATTGATCATTGTGAATGGAATTTCATTGAAATTCAATGGGACAATGTTTTAAACGTTCTTCTTTTTGCATTTTAAATATGTATAATCCTATAGGAAAGTTAAGAATATATTCAAATTCTTGTACCATATTGCAGGATGTGATAAATGTTACAAGTAAAAATAATAGAAATACAAAGAAGATAGGGTTTATTTCTAGTTAGGGGATTTAGAATGAACCATAGGTGATGAGGAAAAATGTATGTTAACAAGCAAAATATACAGGAAGTGACAAATGGAGTAAACTGCAAGCAAAGCCACAGAGCTAGAGATCTCAGGCTATGTGTGGGAAACGCTAAGTAAAGTAGTTTACTAAAGTTGGAGAGAACATGTGAATGCACAATTGGAAATTCACTTCCAGTGCAAATCAACAGACATTAATAGAGCACCTACAACCACTGTTGGAAAAGTTAGCCAAGGCTAGGTCTTAGGGTACAATGAAAGCCAAGAATAGAATTTGTGTCTCATCCTGCTGGCCACAAGCAAATTGTAAAAGTCAAAGTCCAGTAGATTAGCATGTAAGACTCTGTAGAATCTGGCCTAAACTTTCCATATATATTTTCCATGACTCTTCTTCTTGAGCCAGAACCAAATTAACTACCTATTATTTTCTCTATATGATGCAAGCTTTCCTTTCTTTCTGACTTTGCTAATGTCTTCCCCAAATCATTTTCTTATATCCACTTTTCCTTATGTGACTTGGAAGTCCTACTTTGGATACTACCTCCTCGTCCAAGCCTTGCTTCATTTCCTTCCCAGACCCTACTTTTGGAACTCATTTAGATTCATACAGAACTTTATCCACAGCAATTATTTTATAATTCCTTTTATGGTTAAACGTGGACATATCTAACCTACAAGATTACAACAACATTGACTGAGACCTCTGTTCATTTCTTTTCTGTGTGTAACTCCAGAAATTAGCAGAGTAATGTACATAATGGAAACTCATTAAATATTTATTATATGAATGGATGAGTAAGTGGACAAAGAGACTTTGGAGCTTAGAAACTGCATGATATTTTTGGAACATTAACTTTGAAACAAAATTCTATAGCTCAAAGCTTGCTCTGTTACAAAAGTGTGAATTTTTTTGGTATATAACTATAACAAAATCATGTTGAGAAGGTTGACAGTAAACCATTGGGGTAAGAGTGGATTAAAGAATATAGTTATTGAAATGTATTTTATTATTTCTAAGAAAATTATTTATCTTAAACTATAAAATGTGTACTAACAACTTGAAATCAGTTATGAAAACACCTGTTTCACAGATACGTATTATACTATTATTATTTATTTATTTTTCAAATAGGGTCTCACTCTGTCACCCAGGCTGGAGTATAGTGGCATGGTCACAGCTCATTGCAGCCTCAGCCTCCCCAGGCTCAAGCCATCCCCCGACCTTAGCCCCCCAAGTAGCTAGGACCACAGGCACTTGCCACCATGCTTGCTTGTTTTTTTTTTTTTTTTTTTTTTTTTTAATTTTCATTTTGTAGAGACAGGGTCTGACTGTGTTGTGTAGGCTGGTCTCAAACTCCTCGGCTCAAGGGATCTTCCTGCCTCAGCCTCCCAAAGTGCTGGGTTTACAGGCATGATTCACCATGCCAGGCCCTATATTATATATTATTTTCTTCAAGTTTTGAAGACGTAACACAAATCATGGAAAGATATAACACAAATCATGGAAACACAAATTTAGGGACTATGTACTATATTGAGTCCTTGGTTACAAACATTACCTCAAACTCTATGCTGTGGCTTTTACAGTTAACTTTGAAAAAGTATTTCAAAATTTTATTCAGTAAGATAATATATATTGACCTTTAATGTCCAAAATTCTGAGTCAGTGGTACATTTTTTAATATATGAAAAGCCAAGATATAATAATTATGTCTTAAATTATTTTGAAACCAAATCAGGACATGGGTAGACAGATACAGAGAGATAAAATAGGGCTATTTATGGTTTTATGAATTATATTTTACTTGAGAGGTAAACAGCACATCTTTCCATAATATACTCTTCTGTAGAGTTTAAATTTGTATATTATACTAACTATAAATTTTTCAAAAATAATGGAGTTTAAATTAGTTGAGATTAAAACATGCCAGCAAATACATATAAATGAATAACTGGCTCAATTCCTAATTGAACTGCAAAGACTCTCATTTTGCAAATTGAGAAGTTAAGCTCACTGTTTTAAAAAGGGAATTAAGTAATTAAAGAATTTTATCAAGAAGCACATGGTGGATGTATTTTAAGTGGAAGTGATCTCTATTATTTCTCCAAATGGTCTGGCTGAGACATAATATGATGAACTATTTTTCCCCCCCCCAAATGTGTCTGCCAACAAGTCAGGATTAGAGAGAATATTAGACGAAACAACAAATTAAAAAGAGCACACAGATATTTAGAATCTAACCTACAGAAATGTGAAACCTGATGACTAGAAAATAATGAATTGTAATCTATTCATGCTGTTACGGGTTCCAGTGTTAGGCAATCACAGTTCTTTGAGAGTCTAGAGCACCAGTTTTTGACACATTATGCCAAAGAGGGGAGCTGATGAACAAATTTTTAGATGTGTAAAGGCATCAGCATGGCTTAAATGAAATAGGATGTAGTATGTCTAACCATCAGAGTGCTGGCCTAGAACTTAAAATTGTTTTCTTAAAAAAAATTAAAATTTCCCATAATGATATCTTTTGTATAATGGAAAATAATAATATTTTTTCTCACTGTCCATAGAGTGATATTTGTTGTGAGTTAATTTTTTGATCTACAGTGTGCTAAGGGCCACAGAGTAGCCAATCCCTGTTTCCAGGGACTTACTGTCTGATACCAACCCAGAAACTGTGGGCTGAGACCCAGCCAGACACGCTGTGGAGGGTTGGGAGTGAGGGAAGCAGAGCATCTTTCTCTTTCTGAGTCACAGAAGTTTGTAGTGAAGGACACTCCACGGGTCGAATGGGAGAATTCCTGAGGCAAAGCAAGGAGCTTACCCACAAGCCCAGAATTTCCCCAGAGGCAGCTCTATGTTTCGATTGACTTTCTAGACAAGATAGTAGAAGAATATGATTACGGATGAGAAAAATATGATCAAAAAGTATAAAGAAGAAAAAGTGAGCCAAGAAAGGAAATGCAAATGTTTGTAATTGACAGGCATCCTAGTTTAAAAATCCTCATGGAGAAATGACAAGAATCTTTTTTCTTTTCTTTTATGTGTGTGTGTATTCCATGTGATGGATGGTGGGTATGACTATGCTGATCTGTACTGCAGGGGGCAATGCTAACAGTGCTACACAGGAATTGTCCTGTCACCCATCCTTCTATGTGCAATAGGGGACACTTTCATTTCAAACTCAATCAGCAAGTGATGTTTCCTGCCAAAAGGAAAATGTAATTCATCCTAAGACTCCCAGATATCTAACATTTTGAAATACTGCAGAAAATTAAAAGAAAATATGTGTCTTCTTCTTCTTCTTATTATTATTATTATTTTAGGAGTCTCGCTCTGTTGCCCAGGCTGTAGTGCAATGGTGCGATCTCGGCTCATTGCAACCTCCGCCTCCCAGGTTCAAACGATTCTCCTGCCTCAGCCTCCCGAGTAGCTGGTACTACAGGTGCATATGACCATGCCTGGCTAATTTTTGTAGTTTTAGTAAAGACAGGGTTTCCCCATGTTGGTCAGGTTGGTCTCGAACTCCTGACCTCGTGATCTGCCTGCCTTGGCCTCCCAGAGTGCTGGGATTACAGGCATGAATCACCACGCCCAGCCTGTGTCCCTTACATCTCTTGAATGCTTAATGGAATACTCTTTACCTGCATCTTGGGAATTCTTGTAACTGGAATCAGGGCCAAAACCGTGCTTTTAAAACCTCTAAAAATCAGTTTTCTTTTGGAGGACTTTGTTTTAAGAAATTTTTGTTCAAAGAGAGATCTCTATATGGGTCTTTCACTTCAATCTCATTGTTCTTTGTGAGTAAACTGGTGTATTTAGAGAAGAAATCTGACAATAGGAAAATTAAGCCAGTGAGAATAGTTCAAATAAAATGACCAGACTGGGATGTTGCATAATCTGTGGTTTATTTCTACACAGTGTTATTTTCTTCCCTCTTTACTTCTCTTTCCATAGCTCACTATCCCTACACTGACCCCCACTCCAAGATAAAGCGTTTTTCTGCCCCTTCACTCATCTTGCCTGCCTAACCTTCCCATCCCCACCTCATCACTGGCTTTGTGTAATGCAGTGGTTCCTCAAAGCCAATCCTCATACCCATTTCATCAGAACCACTTGGTGAATGTACTAAAAATAAATAAATAAAGCTTCCCTAGCTACACTTAAACTTACTGAATGAGATTCGAAAGGCCAGTACCAACATTAATAGATTGTATGACTATTTACAACTTCAGGGAATCGATGAGAATACTAGAGCTGAGGTGGTGGCGGAAGAGGATTTTGTATTTTGTTTGTAGGCCACTAAATCCAGAAAGCAACAGAGTAAACAATTTTCATAAATGCGAAGTATCCCTATAAGGTTTGCCTCGCCCACATTATGTTTTAAACATGAAAAGCATGTAATAAAAGTGAGTTAGCCCAACAGATTTATGTTGAATTGAGAGAGTAAGAAGGACTTTTATAGAATCTAATATCTGTTATTTGCTACATTTAAAATGCCTATTGATCATCTCAGAAATAAAGTCTTAAATGGATATAAGTCACTCAAGTGGCAAAGTAATAACTTTAGAACTAACATAGATTCACTATATATATATTCTAGTTTCAGAGTAGACTATTGACAATTATCATATAATGAAATTAGAGCAGATGGTTGGCAAGTGAAATTGTAGAATTTGGCTGTGGTCTTAAGGATCTTTTAGTTGTTTTCAAAAATATCTTTAGTAATTGAAGTCATCTTCAAATGGAATCTTACATAAGACCATGATATAAAATATTAATAAAAATAAAGTGGTTCTGGTTGAAGCCGGAGAGACCAAATCTAGTAAAATCTCTAATTTTACAGAAGGGGTGATTTAGACAAAGAGAAATTTTAGTTTACCAAAGGTAATTAATAAGAGAACTACAAATAAAAACACACATTTTTGATTCTCAGTCCAGCCTTTTTTTGAGTATTTGTGATGTATTTAGAGAAGAAATCTGACAATAGTAAAATTGAACCATTTAGAGTCAATGACTGTTTGTTTTCTGAGTCTTCCATGATAAAGTACCATAGACTGGGTAAACAACAGAAATTTATTTTCTCACAGTTCTTAAGGCTAGAAGTCTGAGATCAAGCTGTTGGCAGTGTTGGTTTCCTCTGAGGCCTCTCTCCATTACTAGTAGACTGTCTTTGTCTTCACATGGTCTGTGTGTCTGTGTCCAAACCTCCTTATAAGAACAGCAGTCACACTGGATTAGGATCCACCCATATGATCTCATATTACCTTCCTTACCTCCTTAAAAGGCCATATTTCCAAATATGGTTGCATTTTGAGGTACTAGAGATTAAGACTTTAACATATAATTTTGGGGGAGAGGAGGGATACAATTCAACCCCGTAACAATAACCAATCAAGAAATTGATTAATCCTGGATTAATTTACACCCTCTAAGGCAGAGATTTGATGTTGGCCTTTTACTTTGTTAGTGCAATGATTTCACATGATGGGCCATGACATACTGGTGAGTGACATGACTTGTGAGGGGTATGGAAAATAATTAGTTACTACTTAATGCAATATTTACATGACTACCATATTATGAAAAATAATACTTTATAGATATGCAAGAAAATATGTAATTGGAAAGGGTTTGAAGTTTATTGTATAATCCACTCATAGGCAGTGAATATTTTTTTCTTAAGAAAAGAAGGGTGTTACAATGGTGCTGCCAAGGGGCTGCCAACAGCCGGCAGCCTTTCTACAGCATGTGGAGTGTGTTACCAATATTGATGCACCAATAACTATAGTCATTACAAGTTCCTTCTAATGTAAAAGTGCTTACTTGATGTATTAATCCGTGTTCGCACTGCTGATAAAGACATACCCAAGACTGGACAATTTACAAAAGAAAGGTTTAATGGACTCACAGTTCCACATGCCTGAGGAGGCCTCACAATCACAGTGGAAGGCAAAGAGGAGCAAGTCATGTCTTACATGAATGGCAGCAGGCAAAAAGAGAAGAATGAGAGTTTGTGCAGGGAAACTCACCTTTATAAAACCATCAGATCTTGTGAGACTTATTCGCTTTCACGAGAACAGCAGGGAAAGACCTGCCCCTGTGATTCAATTACCTCCCACCAGCTCCTTCTCACAACACATGGGAATTATGGGAGCTACGATTTAAGATGAGATTTGGGTGGGGACACAGCCAAACCGTATCACTTGGTTTGTTTTTCATTTTTAAAACAGTTTTATTGAGATATCATGGAGGTATAAAAATTGCATTTGTTGCATACATGGTGAAATAACGACTAAATTCCAGACAATTAACATATTTCACCTCTACATAGTTACCATTTCTGTATGTGAATATATGTGTGTATATATGTAGTGAGACAATTTAAGATTTATAATGTTAGGAAATTTCAAATATATAACATAATATTTTTACTATTTAATGTAAAGCAAATTTACTATTTATTTCACTATGGCTACCGTGCTGTACATTAGATCTCTAGAACGTACTCATCCTGCATAACTAAAACTTTGTATCCTTTGACCAATATCCTCCCATTGCCCCATCCCTCAGCCCCTGGCAACCACCATTCTAGTCTGTGCTTCTATGAATTTGACTATTTCAGATTCCTCAAATAAGTGAGATCATGTGGTATTTCTTTTTGTGTGTTGCTTATTTCATTTAGCAGAAAGCTATACAGCTCCATTAATGTTGTTGTAAATGGTTGGTTTCTTTCTTTTTAAAAGTTAGACAGGCTGGGCGCAGTGGCTCACTCCTGTAATCCCAACACTTTGGGAGGCCAAGGCGGGTGGTTCACAAGATCAGGAAATCAAGACCATCCTGGCTAACATGGTGAAACCCAGTCTCTACTAAAAGCACAAAAATTTAGCCAGGTGTGGTAGCACATCCCTGTAGTCCCAGCTACTTGGAAGGCTGAGGCAGCAGAATCGCTTGAACCCAGGAGACGGAGGTTGCAGTGAGCCGAGTTCAGGCCACTACACTCCAGCTTGAGTGAGAGAGAAAGACTCCATCTCAAAAAAAAAAAAAAAAAAAAAACCGAGAATATTTCATTGTGTGTGTGTATATATGTATACACACACATATATATGTATGTATACACATGTGTATATATACACACACACGCGTGCATACTGTATTTATTCATTCTTCCATCATAGGTAATTTATATTGTTTCTATGTCTTGGCTTATGCTGCAGTGAACCTGTATTCGTATCTTGGTTAATGCTAAATAAACATTAAAGTGCAGATATGTCTTTTGCAATTTTTTTTCAATTATTTTTAGCTCTATACCAAGATATGGGATTTCTAGATCATATAGTAGTTCTATTTTTAATCTTTTGAGGAACTACCACACTATTTTCCACAATGGCTGTACTATTTTACATTTCCATCAATATTGTAAAAGGGCTTCCTGTATGCCTCATCCTCACCAACACATGTTCTCTTTTGTCTTTTTGATGCTAGCCATCCTAACAGGTGTAAGGTGATACCTCATTGTGGTTTTGATTTACGTTTCTCTGATGATTAGAGATGTTGAACACCTTTTCATTTGTCTGTTGACCATCTGGATTTATTTTGAGAATTGCCTATTTAAATCCTCTGCCCATTTTTTAACTCAGTTATCTGAATTTTTGGTATTGAGATGTATGAGTTTCTAATCTATTTTGAATATAATTCCTTATTAGATAGATGGTTTACAAATTTTTCTCCTATTCTTTAAGGTGCCTTTTTATTTTGCTGATTGTTTCTATTACTGTGCAAAATCTTTTTATCAGGATCCCACTGGCATTATTTCCAGAAGTAGAAAATATCAGAAAGTTCAAATGAAACTATCAAAGATCCTGAATAGCCAAAGCAATCCTGAACAAGAATAAAGCTGGATGCATCACATTTCCTGACTTCAAATTATAAATTACAAAGCTGTAGTAACCAAAACAATATGGTACTGTCATAGAAAACAGTCATGTGAACCAATGGAACAGAATTCAGAACCCAGAAATAAACCCACACATTTACCATCAACTAACGTTCCACAAGGGTAGCAAGAACACACAATGGGGAAAAATGTTCTCTTCAACAAATGGTGTTGGGAAAATTGGATACCCTCATGCAAAAAACAAACAAGAAAAACAAAAGCAACAACAACACAACAACAACAACAAAGGAAAGAAATTGGATGTCTATCACCATGCACAGAAACCAACTCAACGTGGATTGAAGATTTAACCATAAAACTTGAAATGGTAAAATTACTAGAAGAAAACATAGGGGAGATCCTTCTTGACATTTGCCTTGGCAATAATTTTCTGAATATGACATCATAAGCACAGTTAACAAAAACAAAAATAAATAAATGAGACTACATCAGATTTTTTTATTTTTAAATTCACTGTGCCCATAGAGTAAATGTTAAGGACCGACAAGTGACAGCCCTGTAGCTAAAATGTTAATGTCAGGCGGCTAGTCTTTCTTTGTGCTAGAATGCACCAGTAAATACAAAGAACTGAATATATTTGCATTCTACCCTATGACCCATTAGATTAAAACATTTCCCTGTGCCATAGTTCTAGACTCCTCTGAGCCAAGTTAAGACTGTTAATTTTTTTTTTTTTTAATGCAATAAAATAAATCTCAGACACAGAGAAAAGGCAATACAGTTTCTCAGGTACTGAACTCAGCTGCCAATTACTTTGGACCTTGAAAGCAGCTGGACAGAGAACACCTGATGGGCTGTAGCAGGTGGCAGGTGGCAGAGGGCACTGTAGCTGGGCTTGGAGGGAACAGGGATCCAGGCTTTGGCTTTGCCCCAGCAACACCAGGCCAAGTAGGAGGAGACTATCTTAGTGCAGTGGCATCACTATCACCTGTTTCCCAGTGCTTAGAGTCTGGAAAAGGGATAAGCCCTTGCTTCTAAATGCATTTGGAGGTCTCAATGTTTGCATTTGCAAATATGATAAGATCTCCCTCTAATCTCTATTTCTTGGTTCCCATGTATGTTCCAGTTCCTGTTTGAGGCTTCCCTGTGGTGGGGTCTCACAATAGCTCTTATGACTCAAATTCTCCTGTTTCAAAATAACTCAGCTCTCCACTCACCGTGCCAACTATCTTTTGCAACTGAAATTACCCCAGGGCTAGATATTAAGCTAGCTATTAAGAGAAAGCTCATTGAAATAATTTTTACCTTGATGTGAGTAACTAATGAGGAGGCTATCTTGACTCTCCAGGGGCACTTGCATTTCAAAAATGGAAATTTGTTAACTAAAGTAAATTGCCAATTAGTGGACCATGTTGTCATAAGAAAAAAGGTAAAGGAAGTTTCCAGACTGTAAGGGAAATATTTCTGGAAAGAAAAACTTTCTCCCTGTGCATTCTCGTTCCTCTTTACTCATACAGGTACTTACAAAATTTTAACGGTAAGTTTCTGGCAATATTATTATCATAAGATGAAAATATATTTCAACATTTTCATGGACTCTGATAATAGTCTTCCTGACAATGTGCTTTTTAGTTTTTTTTTTTTTAAGCATTTATTTTGTGTTATTTGTTGGGTGTTAGACCTAAGTTAACTGAAGAACATTTCGTAACTTTCAAATATTTTTCTTTTGAAAAAATTTGAGACCATCTGATAGAGAAACAATATAGAGTAGTACATACAAGACTTCTGGTATTTTACAATTTGTTAATAATGGCTTACATATTTTTGTTTTGTTTTGCTATTGGAGCTGTAATAACACAAAATAACAGTTGGCATCAAGTTGGATGCCTTGCCTTAAATCCAGGCTCTACTGCTTACTACTTATGGATTTGGGGCATGTTAATTTTCTCCTATCTGTGCCTCTGTTTCTTCTTACTTACCCTGCAGATTCATTATGAAGATTAAATCAATTAATGCATGTAAAGTGCTTATCATAGAACCTGGCATCTTATAAAGGCTCAGTAAGTCCTAGCTATATTATTGTTATTGTTCTTATTATCACCTCTATACATTCTGTGTGCTTCCAAAAGCAGATTTGATTTAATGTTTAAGTCCTAAATGTTGAATATCTATGATGTCACCCACAGAGAGGAAGAATAATCTGAGTCATGTAATTACAACTAAAAAAGTATCATAATCTACCCACAGGTACTTTCCTCTGAACAGCACCTAAACATTGTCTCATTTTAAATTTCTTGTCACTACACTAACAGTTTATAAATAAATACACAGTAACCTCAGAGGGAGGCCTGGCATGTCCAGTTTAGGCAGTAGCCAGCTGGGCTGAGGGCTGCTGGCTTTGTGTCAAGAGCAAGCACCCCCATGCCAGTCATTAGTTGCCAGGAAATGCTTTCCTTATTAGTCATTATTGCCTGAGGATTTTCTAGTGATAGAGTGTTAATACTGTAAGAAATGCTATAATTGCATGACTAGATTAGAAGATATGTACTGTACTTCATTATTCTACTTTGAAGTCTGCCACTAAAGTGATCACTTTGTCAAATTAAAAAAAGTAATATATTTCAAAGAATTTTCAATGTAAATATAGATTTAGTTGTACAATTAAGAGCAGAAACAAGTAAGTGGGACTAGTAAGTGAGATTAAAATGTTAGAAACATATTATATCAATAAATGCATTTATTGAGAGCCTACTGTGTGCCTCACATCATCCTAAGAAGAAGACATGGCCTATGACGACACAGACATTTGATATTTACAATCCTGTTAGAGAATCAAAACTAAGGGGTATAAAACAATAGAAGAAAGAGCACTGTTCATGTCACAACTTTGTATTGAGATAAGCAATACTAATTTGTAAAAATTGCTTGGCAAACAAAGTCATCTGAACTTAGACAAGGTATGTGAATATGGTTAAGCAATCGGCAATGCTATTTGAGAACTTTTAACCTTGACTTCAAATGTTCCACTTGAGAGCTAGGATTGCAGGTGTTTCTTGCTGCCAAAGCCACTTGGTAACCAGATCTCAAAACAATAAAAGGCTAAAAAGAACCTATTGGTGATATGAAACTTTTCTGCTCAGAAAACTTAGGATGGCACAGAAATTACCACACAGATACTCTGTGTGCAAAACATTTTACTAGGAGTCACCAGAAATAAAGGTGCCTGATAAACATTAGATGAGTGAAGAAGGGAGAAAGAAGGGATGTAGGATGGCTAAAGTCTACTGGCCACCTGGGCCTACTCTCTACCAGCTTCCGGACAGCAAGTTAATCATGTAAACTTAGGAGGAAGAGAGCCTAATCTGCAAGGTTATTCTGGTACCATCTTGATACTTTAGACCTTATCTTCAAAAATCCATGAGAATCTCTAAAATGGGTCTGAACTTGAGCTTTTAAAGCAAATGTTTAAAAATTAAGCTAACTTATATGATATCATCAATGACTGATGGACTGAAACCAAATTTATTGGTTTCTAATGACCATTTTATTTTGTATAGTGCATTTGAGGAAAATGTCTGGACCCCAAACATATTTGGTTCTCTATTGCCAGTAGCTGTGCTTTAGCAGAATATCTGTTTTTGTATAGATACATTTTATGAAGAATGTTCAAAACTAAACTCTTTAGCTAATAAAGATGTTTTCTCTCCTTTATGGAGGATATGAACAGTGTCTTAATAACTTAAAGGGTGTGACTCATAGCATATACTGACTGTGATGGCTTTTAGCAAACTTAAAATTCATTGTGATCATCTCAGTTATCTGTGGTAATGGGGCAAAGGAACAACATAGATAGCTGAACTTCAGAAAATACACAGAGTATTTTGTAGTTTCAACTACTTCTGCAGAGAATTTGAGGAAAAAAAGAGACTCAGATTTCCATTCCTCTCCTTATTCTTCATGATCCAAAGTCCTTGTATCCCAACAACATAGTACAAGCAATAACAGTAAGAGTATGAAGAAGTGCTGTATGGCAGACAGGCCCCAGAATGCCCCCATGCCCGGGCCCTGTATAAATCCTCTTCCTTTGAGTGCAGCAGATATGTGTGACTTGCTTCTAATCAGCGGAATCTGGAAAAGGCGAGGGGTTATCATTCCTGCGATTACATTATGTTGAGGATTTTGTCTTCTCAGTCTGGAGTAAGAGATTCTCCTTGCTAGGCTGATGAAGTAAACAGCCATGTAAGCCATTCCTTACTTCCAAGTAAGGAAGCTCACAAAGCCAGAAACTGAGGTTCTGGAGCTGAGGGTAGCTCCTAGAGCCTGGGGTAACCTTGCAGTTGATGGTCAAAGGCTAGTCCCTCAATCATATGGCAGCAAGGAAATGGATTGTGTCAATACCCTGAGTGAGCTTTGGATTGAATTGTTTTCCAGTAGGGTCTCTCGATGAGAATACAGCCTTACTGACACCTTAATTGCAGCCTGTGAAGCTCAGCAGGGCACACAACTAAGCCCTTACCAGACTCCTGATCCATGGACACTGTAAACTAACAATTGTGTTTGTTTCTTAAGCTAATTTTGTTGTAATTTGTTATACATCAATAAAACAAAAATGTAGATTTGGGTTTCTGAATAGTGTTAGAAGGTTCACAGCTGACACTCTTAAAACAAATGACAGGTTAGCAAGAGAAAAAGCATGACAAATTCATTTAATGAAAATTTTACATGACATAGGAAACCAGAAATGAAGACTCAAAGGCCCAAGGAAAACTGTGTTTTTAGGTTTAGGTTCAATGAAGAAGGGACAGTCATGTAAATATGCGATTGGAATAAAAGGATGTGATCTAATAATTGTTATATGAGGGGAACTCAGCAAGGCCTGATTTTTCGGATTCTTCTTGGCCTCTCTGTGTAGCATACCTCACCCAGATATGCAGCAGGACCCTTCTGGAATGAGGGTCTTAGGGCCTACTTTCAAGGGAGGTAGGTCAGAGAATGACCTTTCTGGGTTTTTTGGCTTGTGCTGGGGGAGAGGAATTCTAGTTTCTAGGACTTGCCCTGGGGAACAGGAATTCTAATTTCTGTGACTCTACCTTGTGGGAGGAATGAGGGAAGAAGAAAGGAGGGTAGGAGAAATGAGGGAAGAAAAAAGGAGGGTGGGAGAAGATCAGAGAAAATTTCTTGCTTCTGAAGCCCTTCCAGTCTCCTTCAGTTCAAAGTACTCAGCATGTCAAAGTGCCCTACTTTGCGGTATTGTGTTTTAAGCCCCAACAAAGCAAAGTACTGCTATAACAAATACCTGTAATGTAACAGCAGCTTTGGAACTGGTCAGTGGGCACAACCTGGAAAAATTTTGAAGAGCATGATAGAAAAATCTAATTTGCCTTGAACATACTGTTCATAGAAATCTGGACTTCGAGTATATTGATAGTGTGGGCTCAGAAGAACATGAGGATATTTCATTGGAAACTGGAGGAAGGGGATCCTTGCTATTATATAGTGTTAGAAAGCTTGTCTCCTGTAGTTTCATGGAAGGCAGAACTTGTAAGTGACAAAGTTGAATATATAGCTAAGGACATTTCCAAACAATGGCCAGTTGGACTGCCATTGGGCTGCTTGGTTTCTTCTTGCTGCTTATAATAAAATGCAAGAGGAGAAAGATAAATTGAGGAAAGAACTGTTAAGTACAAAGAAACCAGGATTTCATAATTTGAAACTTCCCAGCCTTTACAGAGGGTAAAACATTCTAACATGAGGAGATGTTTTCCTGGCAGGAAAGCATGCTTTAGAGAAAGAGTCAAGAATGCGACTATATAGACTTTTGGTGAAACCTTGGAAAGATAAAGAAGTCAGAGTATTTAGTCACAAGAATTAAGCATATGCTTCTCAGATTTTCTCAATCAAACCAAAGGGCCTTTAGGAAATTGAATGGAGATGTTCCTTAGACAGGTCAGAAGGAGGCCAATGTATGGAAGGATTTATTTTTATTTTATTATTTATTGATTTATTTGAGACAGAGTCTTGTTTTGTTTCCCAGGCTGGAGTGCAGTGGTGCGATCTCAGCTTACTGCAACCTTCGCTTCCCAGGTTCCAGCAATTCTCTTGCCTCAGCCTCCTGAGTAGTTGGGGTTACAGGCGTGCATCACCATGCCCAGCTAATTTTTTCTTCCTTGTACTTTTAGTAGAGATAGGGTTTCACCATGTTGGCCAGGCTGGTCTCAAACTCCTGACCTCAAGTTATTCACCCACTGTGGCCTCCCAGTGCTGGGATTAGAGGTGTGAGCCACCACGCCTGGCAAGGAGAATTTATCTTAAAAAGAAGTGTGGATGGAACTTTTGTCTAAGAGAGTGAACCCCATTAAAAGCCATAGGAAACACCCAAAGTTCTTGAGAAAATTATTTCAGCCGAAACATTGCTAAGCTTGGACTGAGAAAGATAGAGATAGAGATAGAGATAGAGACAGAGATAGAGATAGATAGACGTAGAGATACAGATCGAGACAGAGATAGACAGAGATAGAGATAGAGGAAGAGAGACAGAAAGAGAGAGAGAGATGGAAAGAGAGAGAGAGAATAAAGTGAAAGGAAGAAAGGAGGCTACTGGACCTCTACATTTCTACTGGCAGATTCCAGCTGATTACTATTCAGCTGCAAACATGTATCTTTTATGAAAAAGGAAGGACAACAAAAAATGTAGAAGCAAGAACCCAGATGTAGAGCCAGAAGCCATGGAGGATTATTCCAGGCCTTGAAACTTAATCAAGGTACCCAGGCTGAAGTGTAACCAGCTGGGTTTCTGAACTGCTATCCAACAGTGATTGTTTTTCCACTTCTATTTTTTGCCCTTTTTGAACTGGAGTTTCTGAAGCTGTTACCCTATGCCTGCTCCACCATTGAATGTTGGATGTGTTGAGGCAAATAACTTGTCTCTCTGGTTTTACAGGCCCAGAGATGGTGAAGAATTATGCCTAGAAGCTGTTCTGAAGGAATTATAACCAGGGACCTTATCCACATGTGCACTTGATTTAGAGAATGAAATTTTGTACTTTTAGTGGATATATAATGGGATGAGATTCTTGGACCTTGGGAGTGGGGAATGTATTTTGCATGTGGGAGACATATGAATTATTGAGACCAGAAAACGGGCTATGGCAGACTACTCTTAGGGTGGGCCCTATGTTTACAGCCTATAATCCCCTACTCCTAAGTGAATGGAACCTGTGACTTTCTTCCAACAAAATATGGCAAAAGTGATGGAATGTCACTCTGTCATTAGTGTAGTATGTCTTCAGACAAAGATGCTGGGCTATCATTCCTGTGATTATATTATCTTACCCGAGACTCTGCTTTGGCAAGCTGGAATGAGAGACTCTCATTGCTAGCTTGATAAAATAAGCAGCCATGTTGAGAAATTAAAAGGCTGCCCAAAAGTAACTGAGGGTGGTCTCCAGCTAATAGACCGCTCAAAGCTGTAAATGAGTTCTGCCAACAACCTGAATGATCTCGGAAACAGATTTTCCTTTAATAAAGATTCTAGATGAGAATGCAGGATGGCAAGCTACCACAAACATCACAGCTTTAAACACCACAGACCTATTATTTCATAGTTTCTATAGGTCAGAGGTCTGACCCACCATGGCTAAATTCTCTACTCAGGTATTATGAGACCAAAATCCGGGTGTGCACAGGGCTGGTTTCTTAACCAGAGGCTCTAGGGAAGAATCTGCTTCCAGCCTCATTCAGCTGTTAGCCGAGTGCAATTCCCTGCAGTTGTAGTACTGAGGTCTATGTTTGCTGACTGGTTGTAAACTGTGGTCTACTCTCTGCTCTTAAAGACTGTCCATATTCCATGTCATGTGGTCCCTTCCATCTTCAAGTCAGCAATGTTGCATCGAATTCCTTCTATTCTTGGAGGCTGCCATCTGGGGAAGAAAGCTCTCTGTTTTTAAGGATTCATGTGATTGTATCAGGCACACCTGGATAATCTCCATATTTTAAGGTCAACTGTGCCATATGTTATGGCCTCACTATGGAAGAGATATCTCATCATATTCATGGCTTCCTGGAACTAGAGTGGGACATCTTTGAGTGGGGGAATTTTAGGAATTCTGCCTACCACAGCATCTTCAGAAAATAGGAAAAATAAATAGTTCTTTTCTTTACAGAAAAAAATGGGGTGAGGTGCTTTGACAATGTTTATATTTCATATATAAGCCATGCATGTCTTATGTGTTATTTTCAAATTGGTACTTTTATTAAGAAAACAGTGTAATTCAGAAATCCTTTCTTTTTTGAATTCAAAATGATTACAGTTTGCATCATTTATTTGTACAGCAAAATTTCTAGTTCATTAGGCTCATCAGTAATAGACATATTGCTCTTACTATCATTTCTTTTTCTCTAACCTTCTGCTCAGATTAAAAGATAACTAAGGAGGTTCAATTAGATGAGAGAGTTGTGTAAAATAATTGCTTTCTCTTTCAAAATTTTAAGATAGAACATTCCAGATTGCAAAGTGTCTGTTTTTTCAGTTCACTACTCCTCCTTTCATGGTAGGTTCAGTTCTACTGAGTCTGTCTGCTTTGCAATTACCCCTAATGGTTGGGACCTCCTATAGGATTTTGTACCCAAAGGAGGGGATGCTTATTCCTTGGCACAAAGGTGCCGTTCACTGGCTAAATTGTGTTCCAAGGATTGAACCTACCTACAGTAGACTTTTTTCTTTTTTCACTTTTTTCACAGTGGATCATATACAGAAGGATCCCTATGAATAACAGTGGCAAGAGCTAATATTTAAGGGTACTGTTTCTCTTTCAGGCACTGAAGTAAGTTCACTACTTAACAAGCACAACCCTATAAGTTAGGTAATGTCTTCATCTACATTCTACAGTTGATGGAAATAAGGATGCAGGAGGGTAATTTGGCCAAAGCCACACAACTTGTTCTTGGCAGAGATGGGGTTTAAGCTTGCTGCGTTTGATTCCAAAAATATGTGCTCTTATATACTCTGTTCTACTCTCTCTCTGTTCATTTGCCCATAATGGACATTCTTTAAATCTATACCTATATCTATATATAGATATGTATGTATCTATGTATATTAAGGCTTAGAAAGGGTTTACATTCAATAGGTGAAGATACCAAAGTCCAGAGATTAAAAGTCAAATTTGGTCACATTTGCATCACAACTTAGTGGAAAGGCCACAAAGAAAACCCAGATTTCTTTGCACTAACCTGAGCACGATCAAAGGAGGAGAATGAGAGAGAAGGAAAAAGATGAAGAAAATTACTAGTACCAGGAAACCCCGAAAGATTATATACTTACCTGCATTGTTTAACATAATAATAAAATGTATGTAAACCAAAGTCCAAAATGTAAAGTATACACGAATTTATAATTAGCATTTAGAACAGCTATCTGATGGAATTACCTCCTGAACTATTTAGGTTTTTAACTGATACTGAAGACAACTTATTTATCAAATGTCCTTAGCTAAACATTTGTTTCCCAAATAACAATGCTGGCCTAGGATAATAGAAGATAATATAAACTTAAATTCTAGGATCCCAGATATAATTTCCTAAAAGCAAAACTTTATGTCTGCAACTCAGAATTGTTGGAAACACACCTCTCCCTGCTTGTGTACCTGTGAGGCCTCTGAACACTGCAGAGTCCTGGATGGTCACTGTGCTTATGAGGCATTTAAATGAATCACTAGATAGTAGGAAAAGGTGGAATGCTTTACCTAAGTTTTACACTGAAACATTTCTTGCCATTAAGTTCTGAAATCACTAGCTCTGAGGTCACCGAGGCCACTGATGATTTGAGACCAGGAAAATATGCATTTAATAATTTAATAAATAAGACCTATATATACTCTACTATATATCATATATGCTACTATACACAGTATCTTCAGAATCACCTATGTTTTTAAGTAAAGTGAAAGAAAAAATATGCCGGAGGCATATTTAAAATATTTTGAAAAAATTTTTTTTTAATTGAATAGATAATATCTTGTGACTCAGTTATATCAGAGCAGTCAATTACAATTTATCACTTGTGGCTAATAGTTGGCCTAGACATGGAAACTATGGTTAGAACACATTCCACTACATATGTGATAGAAATGACATTCCGAGAGATTAAGTAAATGGTCCACCATTTTTCAGTCAATAAGTGGTAGAACCAGGATTGGAATTCAAAACATCTGAGAATAAAGATTAAATCAATGCAATTTTTGATATACCACGCTGTTTTCTTCTCTCACGGAGATGCTTCCCCTATGTATTCTTTTCACTGTGTTGTCCTTCCTTTAATTTTCTCTCTTCTGTAGAGAATCAGTAAATTTCAATAATTTTATATTCACAACAAACAGGAAATACAGGAGGGAAGGCAAGTAGGGGTGAGTAAAAATGGTAAGTTCAGTTATTATGTGAGTTTGAGGTTTTTCTAGGACACTTCACAGAAATACCTGAAAATACAGCTCTGAATTCCTTGCTGAGACCTATAAAACCTTACCTGATCTAGTCTTTCCCTGACCTCAGTTTATACCACTTACACCATATACTGGTTAAGGTGTTGCTATCTGCTGTAACAAACTTAATATTTTAGTGCTTAACACACAAAAAGGCTAATTTCTTTCTCATTTAGCAGTCTAAGGTAGGACAACAGGATTCTGTTCCACCCAGTCATTCAGAAATCCAGCCTGACTAAGCTCTTCCACCCTCAATAAGAAGCTTCAAGGTTTGACCTGGGGATAGTCAGCTGACAAACTGAAGCTAGTCAGATGGCCCCATCAAGATGCAAGAGCGGAGGGAGGTGGCTGGTTGGACAGTGGCTTTCTAGCTACAATTGCGCACTACGAAGGGGAAACACAGATCTTTGGTAGGGAGCTGTTGTCTCTACCACACCCATTGCTCACTTCGCTCCAGCCATGGGTGGCCTCGTTTTTGTTCCTTGAACACACTGGGCATTTTGCTACCTCAAGGCCTACATGCTTGCTGTTCTCTTCCCTTGGCCTGATCCCTTTCTCTCCCTATATGGCAGCCTCCTGCTCTTTGTTCTGGTCTTAGCTCAGATGTTATATTCTCAGAGAGTCTCTTCTTGACCACTCAATATAAAACGTCCCAGTTCCCTGTGATCCATCATATCACCCTCATCCTCTGTAATTATGTAATCAAACATTTTCTTAATATATTTTCACATTGTTTATTTTCTTTCTGCCATTAGTGTAATGCAGATTTCTGAACAAAAGGGAACTGGTCTCACTTATATACTCTGTATCCACATTGCTTAAAATAAAAGGCACTCAATAAATATTTACTGAATAATAAATCAACATGCATTTCTCCTCCCCTAACACCTTTGATGGCACCCCCATCGCTAATGAAATAAAATTTGCACTTCTGAGGGAGTCATACAATATTCATTATGCAGTGCATCTATTTCGTGTCTGCTTTTCAACATAAATTCCTACTGTCTACCCCTTGCACTGAGCTTCCTATGCTCCAAAACCATGGAATTATTTGCTATTGCTTTATACTACATTATTCAAAGTCTGCCTTTGCACACACTGTCTTCTATCCAAATGCATTACATCCTTTCTCCTAAGTCTGCACCTGCCCATTTCCTTTTTTTTTTTTTTTTTTTAATACAGAGTCTTGCTCTTCTCCCCATGCTGGAGTGCAGTGGTGCTATAATAGCTTACTGCAGCCTTGAACCCCTGGGCTCAAGTGATCCTCCCACCTCCACCTCCCAAAGTGTTGCAATTACAGGAGAGAGCCAAGGTGCCCAGCCCATTTTCTAGTTATTCCTCGAAACCCTTCTCAAACTTCTTTCAGAAGTCCTTCTTCTCCTCAGGATGACTTAATTGTATCTCCTCTATGTGTAGCCTTTGCTTTAGTCCTTAATAGTGCTAGCAGACACTTTGTAACACACACTCTATGTGGGAACTAAAGTATAGAGAAGATAAATAAGCCCAAGGTTACACAAGGTAGCAAAGGTGCTGAGATCCAAGCCCAGGCAGTTTGGTTCGAGCTCATGCTTTCAGCCACTACACTGTCCTGCCTGCCACTCATTTTTCTATGAACATACTTCTATTAGTCTACATCTGTGATGGAACTTAAGCTCTGGTTTTGTAATATACAAGAAGAGTTACAATCTCATGTGTTAGGCACAAACATTTCCTTGAAACAGCTGAGCTTGTGGTTAATTCATGCCAATTATGAACTAATTTCAGGTCCCTTTAGCCCAGCACAGTGGCTGACAACATGGGAGATTAGTAAATATTGGATGATAATTTGAATTGATACAGTTCAGTGCTTACTATATACCAGGCAGTGTGTTAATCATTTTATATTATGATCTCATTTAATCATCATAAAACCCATAACAGTAGATACTCTTATTATCCTCAGTTTTCAGGTGGTGACTCAACTCAGGTCACACAAGTAGTAAATTGTCAGTTCCTAGAGTGTAATCCCAGCCAGTGAAGTCCTGCCTCCTCAACCAATACACAGAGCCAGGTGAGTGGCTGCTTTAATTCTGGGGGGAAGTCAGGTGGCAGACTGACTTCCAGTGGTCTGCTGGAATTGCCAGTGGTGGGCCACATACTGGCACTCAGGACTCTGAATATATGGGCAGGCCAGAGAGAGAGAGCTTTGATATATACTAGATTGAGTAAACACACATATTTTATTTTTTAATCTGATTACCACAATCTGATACTTAACAAGTGGCCCTCAGTAGTGATTTTAAAAGACAAACTCAGATTTGGGGAGAATGCCTCCTGTACTAAACACAATCTACAGTCCACAGGATTTCTTCTCCCTGAAACCATCCATAAAGACATAGCAATAAAGTGTTTGTAATAGACATATTTATTTATACTGCTTTATGTAATTTTGAATGAAACCTGTAGATAAGTTTACATTCCATGGAGTAGAGAGGAGTTTAAACACAAAAACTACAACCAATGGAATTTTTTTCTAGAAACTTTCTAGAATACTTCTATTTAAAGATAATTTCTTCAGTATTAGTTTAGTAATCTGGATAATATTAATATGTTCATATTATTATATTGTTTAATGCAATCCATTGCTTTTCCAAACTGTTTTAAATGGGACAAGGCCTTTTAAACATTCATAGCTACATTCATTGGCTCATATAATCTCGAGCATGCTGTGTACAATAGACTGTCACCAGTATAATTTCAATTTTCATATTACTGAGTACTTTTTCCTTTTTTTTATAGAGATTTCTGTAATTATGTCATCAAAGAGTCCTGTTTCAGGAAAAATTTTCCATATTTATTGAAATAGTGATATTATTAGATCTCAGTATGTGAGACAGGAAAATCTGGTCTCTGAAGGAAAAGTGTAGGACTTCAAAGCAGGATTAACTGAAATCATTGGATAGGCCTAGACAATTTTTTTTTTTTTTTTTAGAAGACGAACTCCAGGCAAATGAAATCTTGATGTTATCAGGCCTAGCGTCTTCAGGGAGACATGGACTTGCAGTGCTGTATTAATTTCTTAGGGCTGCTGTAACAAAATACCACCAACTGGGTAGCTTACGCAATAGAAATATATTGTCTCACAGTTCTGAAGGTTGGAAGGCTGAGATCGAGGTGTTGGCAGGGCAGATTCCTTCTGAGGGCTGAGTCTGGTTCCCCCACCGTCCCCAGAGAGTGAATTTGTCTCATGTCTATCCTCCTAGCTTCTGGTGGTTTACTGGCGATCTTGGGTGTTTTTTGCCTTGTAAATACATCATCTTGATCTCTGCCTTCATGTTCACATGCTGTTCTCTCTGAATGCATGTCTGTCGCTGTGTCCAAATTTCTGTGTTTTAGAAGGACACCAATCACATTAGATTAGGCTCCACACTAATAATCTCAACTTGATCATCTGCAAAGACCGTAATTCCAAGTAGGTCACATGCACAGGTGCTGGGGGTTAGGACTCTGATCACTTTTTGGAGTGGCACAATTCCCCCCATAACAAGTGGACAGAAGTATGGCACCTTTCCACTGCAGGGATTGCTGAAAATATAAAACATATGAGTCAGATTGAGGTAGGAAGCCCGTGCTCCTCCTACCCCTAGTCTCTCAGGTTCAGCAAGGTGAGGATTATGGCCTTCGGCTATCCAAGGACACACAGAATGAGTTAGGACAGCCTCCTGAGGAGTGGTATGGCCCATTTTCTTTAATGATAAGAGTAAAATACTCTGTAATAATGAGGCTCCCCTCATGAGGTGACAGATTTTCAAGTGACAGCTGTGATACCTTCCTAGTTCCTAAGGATTAGCTTAATGTTTTTACAACAGTCCAAATAAATTATTTTTTCTATGTGAAGCCCAGTTTCTACAGTCTCCTTTACATTACTCTTGGTTTAGAGGACTGGTCTAGACACACAGTTGAATTTGGAGTATTTCATCCTGACTTTCCTAGGCTAAGGCTGAGAAGACGAACTCTCAGTACCGAGTTTGTGTCAACCCTAATCCATAGAAAAAAAAAGTATTGTCTTATGAATTTGGTGACCAGAGAAAACTTTGTTCACCATTGGCCTGATCAGCAAAATAATCAACTTCCAGAATAATGCAGATTGGCAGATTTGAGGAGCATTCATAAGAAAGAGTGAGGTGTTTGTGCCAGCAATATCCAGGGGAGAGAATATCAGAGGTTTAATCTATTCTATCCCTGGTAAAATGCAATGTGGAAATAGGTGTTTTAAATTATCTCCATTGCCCTACCTCTGTGAGTACCAAGCAACTTTCAAATCATATTTAGCTTATTTTCATGCTTGTCCTGATGCACAGAGCAGCCACAGGTTAGACAGCACACAGGAATATACACAGGGTAGACTTCAGGCCTTCCTATCTTTCACTGGGTGTTGCAACACCATTCTGATTTAGGACCTCAATATTCTGTAAAGTTGTGATTATTACTGTAGTCATTAGTTTTTGTCTGTTTTTTGGTTTGTTTGCTTTGTTTTAAACTGACTTAACACAACATATATTATCTCACAGTTTCTGTGGGTCAGGAAACTGGGTATGGCTTAATTGGGTCCTCTGATTTAAAGTCTTTTTGAGGTATTAGTTTCATTCATCAGATAGACCTTATGCTGCTCCTTCCAGGTACAAGGTAGAATTACACTTTCCTACACCTTTTGTGAGAATTTGCTTTGAAAAGGACCATGTGAGTAGACATGATTTATGTCATTTCTAGGCAGAAACTTTAAGTCAGGACACTATTTGTCATCTCCCTGTTTTCCTGCTTCAGCAATGGTGAAATCAAAGAGATTGAGGCTTCCTGAGCTTCACTTTCTAAAAGAGAACAACAATGAACTTGTAGAGTGGTAATGAGAAATAAAGCTGTTGCTGTTTAAATCACTGAAATCCTGAGGACTGTTTTTCACTGAGGCAGCCTATCTTGACTGTTACCAAAAGGATTTATTATTTTTGGGCAGCCAAGGACATGTTTCTCATGAACTGAAGACTAAGTCCTATCAACCCCGCATGGCATATTCTACAGTTGATGACACTATTTTCTGCCTTGTCTCTGATCCTTGTCTTTGGTTCACAAGTTGTTGTTATTTTGAATGGCAGGTAGTATAGTAGACCACAGCGGTTAAGAGCAAAACTTGAAGCTAAAATGTGTCAGGTCTTTATTGTCGACTTGAATGCTAAATGATGCTGTCGAATGAAGAAGGGATTGTGTTATCCATGGAGCCTTCCTATAAAATTATTTCTTCTCTTTATGTTCAGGATACATCTACCTCTTGAGATGACAATTAAACATTCATAAATTACTTTGCAAATTAGAGAGATGTATCTGAACCTAAAACCTTCTACTTCCTATTGCTCCTTCTAAACAAAGTTCCCAAATTCCACCTCCAGTAAGGTAACAGGAAAAGTTTTATGAGGGCTGCCAAACACAGGAATGATGAACCTTCCATTTTCTAATAAGTTGATTGTGTTAAATTTGTTTCAGTCACATTGTGTCCTCTAAGATGCCTTGGATTTAAAGTTGATTTTCCCCCACAAGCAGCACTTGGGCTGAGCATTGGTGTATATATATATATTTTTTTGAAATTAAGAAAATGGCAAGTGGCTTCATATATTATTTTACTTTATATTTTGCATATTTTATTAAGTATTATTGTCCAGAATTTAGTAATATGTGTTAAGTACTTTATAACCATTTGATTTTGAACTATAGAAGCAATAGTGAATATGAAGAGAATTGGATAGATTTAAAGTATGCTTAGGGGATAAAATCAACAAAGTTTTGTAATAGATTGAACATGGGAAGGCATAGGGAGAGCGAGTTGTCAAGGAGGCTTCTTAGTTCTGGCTTCAGCAACTGAGTTAGTGAAAGTATCTTTCACTGAGACAGTAGAAGAGAAGAGGCTAAGTTTGATTTTATACATATTGAATTTGAACTGTCATTGAAACTAGGCAGTTTTGTATACACATCTGAAACAGCGACTTCTGGGCTAGAGATTTTAAAGTAATGTGCACTGCATAAAGGTGGTAAAGTTATGTGTGTAGAGGAGATGATATAGGAAGAGGATGCAGAATGGGAAAAACCTAAAGAAGAAACTAGAAGTTAAGAAGGTGAAGATCTAAGCCTTTAGACAATGGATTATAAGGATAACTTTATACAATAAATGGAGAAGGAATGGCCGGTGAGATAGAAG
Organism: Papio anubis; assembly: GCF_008728515.1. Taxonomy (NCBI): domain Eukaryota; kingdom Metazoa; phylum Chordata; class Mammalia; order Primates; family Cercopithecidae; genus Papio; species Papio anubis. Next base: position 162,512,966 of record NC_044976.1, read on the forward strand.
GAAATCAGGACAGTGCTGTGTGACAGAAACCAAGGGAAGAGAGTGTTTTAAAAAGTAAGGTATGGGTTTGGGGGATTAAGATGGTGGATAAGAGGCAGGACTAGCTTATAGCTCTTGCTCAGACAGAGAGAGCAGCATGTGGAGACTCATGTGGTGAACTTTTGCTCCACGAACGACCACAGCGACACACCAGAAAAGCTGAGAGACTCCACAGATCCTTTGAAAGGACTGGATCACTGCTTTAGGCTCCCTGAGATACCGACAAACTGTGAGTTCGCTTGCTTTCTCAGCAGGGAGGCTGGTGGTCTGGGGCAAGTTCTCAGCCCTGGTCACTGGCTGCCTGGAAATAGACTCAGTGCTGTTGGTGGGGCAAGGTGGGAATGACTGGCCTTTAGGCCTGCGGGCTGTGTGGGAGTGGGATGAAGCCTGTGACTACCAACTTCCCCACACTCCCCTGGCCACCTGTATGACTCAGCAGAGGCAGCCCAATCCCCCTGACTTACCCGTAACTCCATTGACCTGGTAACCACATCCCCATCTGCCACAGCAACCCCAGCAAGCCCCACCCAAAGAGTCTGAGCTCAGACACAGCTAACTCTGCCCCCACCTGGTGGTCTTTCTGTACTCACCCTGGTTGCTGAAGACAAAGGACATAATCTCTTGGGAGCTCTATGGCCTTGCACACTGCCTGAGAAACCTGAATACTTAACCAAGTGACCCTAAGGCAAGTTTGCTTCCTTTCTAGAGTACCACAACTGAGGCACTCTTGAAAGCACCACCTCCTGGCTGGAGGCCAACCAACACAAAACCAGTGCACTAAACAAAAAAAAAATGACCAAGGATCCTCAGAGTCCACTTTACTTCCCTGCTACCTCCACCAGAGCAGATGCTGGTATCCATGACTGCAAGACCTGAAGATGGATCACATCACAAGACTTTGCAGACACTCCTTAGTACCAGCCCAGAGCCCAGTAGCTCTGCTGGGTGGCTAGATCCAGAAGAGCAAAAACAATCACTGCAGTTTAGCCCTCAGGAAGCCCCATCTCTTAGGGAAGGAGAACACCACATCAAGGGAGCACTCCGTGGGACAAAAGAATCTGAACAGCAGCCCTTGATCCCAGATTTTTCCTGTGACATACTCTACCCAAATAAGAAGGAACCAGAAAAACAAGTCTGGTAATATGACAAAACAAGGTTCTTTAACACCCCCAAAAGATCACATCAGCTCACCAGCAATAGATCCAAACCAAGATGAAATCTCTGAATTGTGAGAAAAAGAACTCAGGAGATTGATTATTAAGCTAGTCAAGGAGGCACCAGAGAAAGGTGAAGTCCAACGTAAATAAAAAACATGATACAGCCTATGAGAGGAAAATTCTTCAGTGAAATAGATAGCATAAATAAAAAACAAAAACAATCACAACTTCTGGAAATCAAGGACAAACTTAGAGAAATGCAAAATGCACTGGAAAGTCATAGCAATAGAATTGAACAAGCAAAAGAAAAAACTTCAGAGCTGGAAGACAAGGTTTTAGAAGTAACCCAACAAAGACAAAGAAATAAAGAGTTTATGAAATGAACGAAGCCTCAAGAAGTTTGGGATTACGTTAAATGACCAAACCTAAGAATAATTGTCATTCATGAGGAAGAAGAGAAATCTAAAAGTTTGGAAAATATAATTGGGGGAATAATTGAGGAAAACTTTTGTGGCCTTGCTAGGAATCCAGACATCCAAATACAAGAAACTCAAAGAACACCTGGGAAATTCATCATAAAAAGATCATTGCCTAGGCACATAGTCATCAGTTTATCTCAAGTCAATATAAAGAATCTCAAGAGCTGTGAGGCAAAAGCACTGGGTAACCTATAAAAGAAAACCTATCAAATTCACAGCAGATTTCTCAGCAGAAACCCTACAAACTAGAAGGGATTGGGGCTCTATCTTAAGTCTGTTTAAACGAAACAATTATCAGTCAAGAATTTTGTATCCAGCGAAACTAAGCTTCGTAAATGAAGGAAAAATGCAGTGTTTTTCACACAAACAAAAACTGAGAGAATTCACCACAACCAAGTGAGCACTATAAGAACTGCCAAAGGAGTTCTAAATCTTGAAACAAATCTGGAAACACATTAAAACAGAACCTCTTTAAAACATGAATCTCACAGGACCTATAAAACAAAAATACAATAGATAAATAAATAAATAACTCCAAGGTTTTCAGGCAACAAACAATGAATGGAATAATACCTCACATCTCAATCCCACCATTGAATGTAAATGGCCTAAAGGCTCCACTTAAAAGATACAGAATTGCAGAATGGATAAGAATTCACCAACCAAGTATCCCCTGCCTTCAAAAGACTCACCTAACACAGAAGGACTCACATAAACTTAAAGTAAAGGGGTAGAAAAAGACATTCCATGCAAATGGACACCAAAGTGAGCAGGAGTAGCTATTCTTAAATTAGACAAAACAAACTTTAAAGGAGCAGCAGTTAAAAAAGACAAAGAGGGACATTGTATTAGTCCATTTTTATGCTGCTGATAAAGATATACCCAAGACTGTAATTTATACAGGAAAAAGGGTTTAATGGACTTACAGTTCCACGTGGCTGAGGAGGCCTCACACTCATGGCAGAAGGCAAGGAGGAGTGTCACATACTTACATGGATAGCAGCAGACAAAGAGAGAAAACTTGTACAGGGAAACTCCACCTTATGGAACCATCAGATCTCATGAGACTTATTCACTATCATGAGAACAGCACAGGAAAGACCTCCCCCTATGATTCAGTTACCCCCCACCAGGTCCCTCCCACAACATGTAGGAATTCAAGATGAGATTTGGGTAAGGACACAGCCAAACCATATCAGACATTGTACAATGATAAAAGGAAAATATCACAATCCTAAATACATATGCACCTAACACTGGAGCTCTCAAATTTAAAAAAACATTACTAGTAGACCTAAGAAATGAGATAGACAGCAACACAGTAATAGTGGGGGACTTCAATACTCCCCTGACAGCACTAGACAGGTCATCAAGACAGAACGTCAACAAAGTAACAATGGATTTAAACTATACCCTAGAACAAATGGACTTAACAGATATTTATAGAACATTCTACCCAGCAATCACAGAATATAAATTCTATTCATCAGTATCTGGAACTTTCTCCAAGATAGACCATGTGATAGGTCACAAAACAAGTCTTGATAAATGTAGGAAAATTGAAATTATATCAAATGCTCTCTCAGACCACAGTGGAATAAAATTGGAAATCAACTCCAAAATGAACCCTCAAAACTATGCAAATACATGGAAATTAAATAACCTGCTCCTGAATGATCATTGGGTCAACAATGAAATTGAGTTGGAAATTTAAAAATTATTTGAACTGAATGATAATAGTGACATAATATATCAAAACCTCTGGGATACAGCAAAAGTGGTGCCAAGAGGAAAGTTCATAGCATTAAATGCCTACATCAAAAAGTCTGAAAGAGCAAATAGACAATCTAAGGTCACATCTCATGGAACTGGAGAAACAAGAACGAGCCAAACCCAAACTCTGCAGAAGAAAAGAAATAACAAAGATCAGAGCAGAACTAAATGAAATTGAAAAAAGAAAATACAAAAAAGGAAACAAAAAGCTGAATCTTTGAAAAAATAAGTAAAATTAATAGACCATTAGTGAGATTAACCAAGAATGGAAGACAAAAGATCCAAATAAGCTCAATTAGAAACAAAATGGGAGATATTACTAATAATACCACAGAAATACAAAAGAGTACAACCCTCCTAGATTAAACCAGGAAGATATGGAAACTTAGAAGGGACCAATAACAAGCAGAGAGATTGAAATGGCAATTTTAAAGTTGCCAACAAAAAACCGTCCTGGACCAGACAGATTCACAGCTGAATTCTATCAGACATTCAAAGACAAACTGATACCAATCCTGTAGACACTATTCCACAGGATAAAGAGGGAATCCTCCCTAAATCATTCTGTGAAGCCAGTATCCCCCTAATAGCAAAATCAGGGAAAGATATAACAATAAGAACAACAAAACTACAGACCAATATCCTTGATGAACATAGATGCAAAAATCCTCAACAAAATACCAGCTAACCAAATCCAACAGCATATCTAAAAGATAATCCACCATGATCAAGTGGGTATTATACCAGGGATGCAGGGATGGTTTAACATCTGCAAGTCAATAAATATAATACACCACAAAAATGAAATTAAAAACAAAAATCAAATGATCATCACAATAGATGCAGAAAAAACATCTTACAAAATCCAGCTAGATAAAATCCAGCATCCCTTTTTGCTGAAAATCTTCGGCCGGGCACGGTGGCTCACACCTGTAATCCCAGCACTTTGGGAGGTTGAGGCGCATGGATCATGAGGTCAGGAGATTGAGACCATCCTGGCTAACACGGTGAAACCCCATCTCTACTAAAAATACAAAAACAAAACAAAACAAAACCCAGCAAAATTGGCATAGAAGGGACAAACCTTAAAGTAACAAAAGCCATCTATGACAAACCCACAGCCAACATTATAATGAAAGGGAAAAAGTAGAAAGCATTCCTTCTGAGAACTGGAAGAAGACAAGGAAGACAAGGACATCCACTTTCACCACTTCTATTCAACATAACACCTGAAGTCTTAGCCAGAGGAATCAGACAAAAGAAATCAAGGGCATCCAAACTAGCAATGAGGAAATCAAACTGTCACTGTTCACTGATATTACTGTCGTATACCTAGAAAACCCTAAGGACTCACCCAAAAAGCTCCTAGAACTGGTAAATGTATCCTAGAAATAGCAAAGTTTCAGGATACAAAATTAGTGTACACAAATCAGTATCTCTGACACCAATCACAACCAAGCTGAGAGTCAAATTAAGAACCCGACCTCTTTTACAATAGCTGTAAAAAAATTAAAATGCTTAGGAATATAACTAACTAAGGAAGTGAAAGACCTCTACAAGGAAAACTGCAAAACACTGCTGAAAGAAATCATAGATGACACAAACAAGTGGAAACACATCCCATGCTCATGGATGGGTAGAATCAATATTGTAAAAATAACCATACTGCCAAATGCAATCTACAAATTCAATGCAATTTCCATCAAAATACCACCATTTTTCTTCACAGAACAAGAAAAAGCAATCCTAAAATTCAAATGGAACCCCAAAAGAGCCCACATAGCCAAAGCAAGACTGATAAAAAGAACAAACCTGGAGGCATCACATTACCCAACTTCAAGCTATACTGTAAGGCTATAGTCACCAAAACAGCATGGTATTGGTATAAAAATAGGCACATAGACCAGTGGAACAGAACAATGATCCCAGAAATAAACCCAAATACTTACAGCCAACTGCTCTTCAACAAAGCAAACAAAAATATAAAGTGGGGAAAGAATGCCCTATTCAACAAGAGGTGCTGGGATAATTGGCAAGCCACAAGTAGGAGAATGAAATTGGGTCCTCATCTCTCACCTTATACAAGAATCAACTCAAGATTGATGAAGGACTTAAATCTCAGACCTGAAACCATAAAAATTCTGGAACATAACATTGGAAAAACCTTTCTAGACATTGACTTAGGCAAAGACTTTATGACCAAGAACCCAAAAGCAAATGCAACAAAAACAAAAATAAATAGATGGGACTTATTAAATTAAAACCTTCGGTACAGAAAAATAATCAAAAGAGTTAACAGACAACCCACAGAGTGGGAGAAAATCTTCACAATCTATACATCTGACAAAGATTGAGTCCTTTCTAGATTCTAATAACCAGAATCTATGTAGAACTCAAGTCAGCAAACAATCCCATGCAACAGTGGGCTAAGTACATGAATAGACAACACTCAAAAGAAGATATACAAATGACCAACAAACATATGAAAAGATGCTCAACATCACTAATTATCAGGGAAATGCAAATTAAAACCACAATGTGATACCTCCTCACTCCTGCAAGAATGACCATAATCAAAAAAACAAAAAATAATAAATGTTGGTGTAGATGTGGTGAAAAGAGAAGACTTTTACATTGTTGTTGGGAATATAAACTAGTACAACCACTATGGAAAACAGTGTGGAGATTCCTTAAAAAACTAAAAGTAGATCTACCATTTGGTTTAGCAATCCCACTACTAGGTATCTACCCAGAGGAAAAGAAGTTATTATATGAAAAGATACCTGCACATGCTTGTTTATAGCAGCACAATTTGCAATTGGAAAAAACATGGAACCAGTCCAAATGTCCATCAATCAATGAGTGGATAAAGAAAATGTGATACATATATACACACACACACACACACACACACACACATATACATACACGCACACATGCACACATATATGTGTGTGTATATATATGTGTGTGTGTGTATATATATGAATACTACTCAGCCATAAAAGGAATAAAATAATGGCATTTGCAGCAACTTGGATGAAATTGGAGACTATTAGTCTAAGTGAAGTAACCGAGGGATGGAAAGCCAAAACCAAACATCTTATGTTCTAACTCAGGAGCTAAGCTATGAGTTCATAAAGGCATAAGAATGATACAACGGACTTTGGGGACTCAGGGGAAAAGGTGGTAGAGGTGAGGAATCAAAGACTACACATTGGGTACAGTGTACATTGCTGCTTGGGGTGGGTGATGAGTGCACCAAAATCTCAGAAACTACAACTAAAGAACTTATTAATGTAACCAAACATGACCTGTTCCTCCAAAACCTATTAAAATAAAAAATAACTTTTCTTTAAAGGACGGTGTGGTCAATAGCATTCATGTGACTAAGAAATGTGGAAGGCTGTGAAATGTTCATTTAGTAACATGAAGATGGTTGTTGAGTTGTTTCAAAGTAATATAACTGAAAACTGTTTTAGAGTATAAATGAGACAGAAAGCCAGATTTTTGTGAGTTGAGAAATGTCAAACCTGTAATATTAAATATATTCAACTCATTTAAGAAGTTTGGCTGTGAATGGGAGATGAAGGTTCAGGAGTCCGAGACTACTCTGAGCAATATAGTTCCAGGAGTTCGAGATATGTCTGAGCAGCATAGCAAGAACCTGCATGTAAAAAGAAAGTTAAATATTATTTGGGAATGGTGACAAGCACCTGTCATCCTAGCTACTCAGGAAGCTGTTTTGGGAGGACAGCTTGAGCACAGAAGTTTGAGACTGCAGTGAGCTATACACTCCAGCCTGGGCAACAGAGTGAGATCTTGGATCAAATAGATAGATATATAGATGACAGATAGATAGAGATAGATAATTGATAGATAGATAGATAGATAGATAGATAATAGATGCAGATAGACATAGATATATAGATAGATAGATAGATAGATAGATAGATAGATAGATAGATGATAGATAAACAGCCGAAGAGTTTGAAAGGTAGACTCTTCTATGGGAAAATCTTGTCCATATTTAAAAGCCCCTGGGAAGCAGCCATTACAAAATGGATTTGAATATATATAGAGGAGACAAGAGATAATCAACAGATTATTTATGAGAATGCCGGGGTGATGTGATCTAAGGTACAGAGGAAAGGATTAGCTTTACATAGTGGCACAGGGACTTTTATTTCTGGTACTGATTTAAATCAGCATACATATCAAAATACATTTTTATTTCTATTTTGATTTCCTCTGTGTCTAAAAAGTAATGTAAGAGAAAGTTCTTTTACAACTTATATGTATGCTGTAATTTTTTAAGTTACCTTTATACAATATAAGTTTCAGATTTACTGAATTGTGATTGGAGTTACTGTATTCTGTACTGTATCTGCTTGGAGAATGTTTTGAGATATTTTTGTGACCTAGTAAACTATGTTCAATATTTGGGACAAATGTGCGTTTGCAAAGAAGGTATTCAGGCAAAAAGTTTGGTATATACCAAACACACCTACATTGTCATTACTTCACTTACCTCTTTCTACATGAGAGGCAGTTGTAGTTAAGAGGTCAAACCATAAAGGTATTCTCGTGAAGTTCAAATTTCTAACTTACCTGCTTACTATTTTACCTTGAACAAGATATTTGACCTCTCTGTGTTTTATTTTCCTCATCTTTAAACTGATTGTGATTAGAATTCTTGCCTCATTAGTTTCTTTAAAAGATTAAATCCATTAGCACGTAAAACGCACTTAAATTAGTGTTTGGTGCATAGTAAGACTTAAAAGTGGTTAGATAGTGTTGCTGTTATCCTTGCTTCTAGTTGTGTCCTTGTTCTTCATGGGTTTGGAAAAGTGAATTAAAGTTTCCTACAGGTACTGTTTCTCTATTTTAGCTTATTATACCCATAATCTTTGTTTTATTAATCCTAATGCTTCAGTGTGTCATGTTTTGGTATTTGTATTCAGTGTACTGGTTAGAAATGTAGGTATGTATTTAAAACTATTATGTCTTCATTGTAAGGTGCTCCTTGTTGAATTACATTTTGAATTCAACCTTGCCTATCATTAGATTCATGACTCCTGCTTTCCCTTGGTGCATTTGGCTATGTCTTTATTCACCCTTGTATTTCCCAACTTTCTCATCACTTGTGTTTTATGTGCAGCATGCATACACAGAATGTAGCTTGGTCCTGGTTTGGAAGCTGATATAAGAACTGTTTACTTTTAATATTATAGTTTAATCAATTCACATTGATATTACACTACTTTAGTCTTTATCCATTCATTATAATTTATATTATTCTTTCTGTTTTTACATATATATATATGAAAAATATATATACATATATGTCAGAATCAATATATGGTCTGTTTATTTAATTAGCTATGCTCTTACATATTTTCATTGCTGATTTAGATAAATTTTAATCTTGTTCTATTGGTTGCCAACATTCCCCGCCAGCATGAGCTATCACTATGAAGATATAAGAAGCCCACTTGATTATTTTTCCCTTATAAGTGACTTAAATCTTTTTGTCTGGATATTACAAGAATTCCTTAATTTTGAAGTCCAATAACTTTATTAGGATATGCCTCAGCTTTGATCTTTTTATGTCAGGTTTTCCTCTGACATGTTAGGCCCTTTTATTTCCAGAGAGTATCTTTGAATTATATTTTTGAATATTTTTATTTTTGATCATTTTGGTTTTCTTCTTTAGGGGTACCAACTATGCATATGTTAGATCTCCTTTATTGGTATTGTATATTTACATTGTCCCTTGAATCTTTTTTCAGTAATGATCCTCTTACCTTGTATTTTGCTTGTTTTCATCACTGCTGTTTATATATTTATTACTGTGTTTTTAGCTAGGTTTATATTCCATTATGTTGTTTTCAACATGGGCTTCGAATCTGTAATGGTTTGATTTGTTTTCTAATCCACTTCTTTCCTAAACTTTTCTAGCTTATGTTATTTTGCCATATCTTCTTTGAGTTCTTGTACTTCTTCTTGCTTTCCAATAAATTTTTTTTCATTAAAATTTTTTCTATTTATTGCATTGAATTTATTATTATATTTATTATAATTTCTACTTTATGTCTTGATATCTTTCTTCCTTTATTTTTTAGTCATTGTGTATAGTTCCTTAATTCATTCCTTTTATTTTATACTTTTAAAAAATTTTTAAATAAATTTTATAATGCATATTTGAGGATTTACATCATGATGTTATGGGCTACATAGATGGTAAAAGGATAACTGTAGTGAAGCAAATTAACATATCTATCATCTCACATAGTTACTTTTTTGTAAATTCCAAATACAATTTTATTACTTATAGTCCTCATGTCGTACATTACATATCTAGACCTGTTCTTTCTACTTATCTGATACTTTTTATTCTTTGACCTACATCTCCCCATTTTCTATCCAAACCTTTTACCCCCTGGTAATCACTATTTATTCTCTATCCTTTTAAAGATTCCAAAAATAAGTTAGATTACAAAATATTCATTATGTGTCTAGCTTACTTCACTTAGCATAATGTTCTCCAGGTTCATCCATGTTGTGGCAAATGACAGGATTTTTTTCTTTTTTAAGGCTGAATAATATTCCATTGTGTGTGTGCTTGCTTAGTCCATTCATCCACCAGCAGATACTTAGGTTGTTTCAATATCTGGGCTATTGTGAATAATGCTTCAATGAACAAGAGAGTGCAGATGACTTTATGAATCGGTGATTTCATCTCCTTTGGGTATACACTCAGAAGAAGGATGGTTGGGTGATACAGTAGGTCTATTTTTAATCTTTTTAGGAATCTCTATACCACTTTCCGTAATGGTTATACCAATCCACATTCCCAATACCAGTGTGCTAGGGTTTCATTTTCTCCACACTCTCATCAACATTTATGTCCTGTCCTTTTGATATCAGCCACCCTAACAATTGTGAGGTGATGTCACATAGTGGTTTTAATTTGCATTTTCCTCATTATTAGGGATGTTGAGCACTAGTTTGTTCCTTTTAGGTTATTAGTTTGTAAGTGGTGTGTTTCTCTTGTAATAGCAAGAAGTCCTCTTAGTCTTCTTAGCCTTTACTTGTCTTGGCTACCAGAGATTGGAGCCACCTTGCAGATTCCCTCACCTCCATCTCTTTGCTTCCTAACTGCTACTGCAAATGGAGCTTCTTGTATTTCTTATTCTCCTCTTCCTACCAGCTTCTTTGTCATGCCAACTGGATTCAGGAAAACTCCAACCATCAGCCAGTGATCACAATTCTCTTGTTTTGAAAAAGGAAAGTATTGGCCCTCAGTAAATGTCACTTGCTTGAGAGATTTGTGTCTTACCAGTTGTATCTGAGATGTGTAATATCTGATATCCGCTAAGGATCCTCTTGCATTGCAGTTTGTCCTTTACTAAGTTGGGAAGGCTTTTGATTCACATATTGTGATTTGAGATTACCACTGTCTCCTAATTTCATCAAAAATGGAGCTTGCTTTCCAAATTGCTTTTGGATATGTTCTAAAAGAAGAATAAGAAACTTCAATCTTGGACTATGTTAAAATCAGATGTTTTCTGAAATTCTGTGGTTCACCTTAGAAGAGAATTGTCCACATCATTAATTCTCTCAGGAAATGTATGGTTTGTTTTCTTATGAAAACTGCTCTGGTTCTTTTAATTTTTATTCATAAACAAATAATCTTCACCATATTACCATGTTCAGTTTTATGGATATTATATAAATAAAAATGTATTCTTTTATTAAAACTGTTTTTATTTTTAAACATTGCATATTTCCTTAGTGATGGATTTTAGTCATGAGTCTATTTCAATCAAGTCTAAATTGTACCTTTGCAATGGCATCTAATAGGATTCATTTCCTTTTCTGTATTGTTTACTTTGTTTTCTGACTTGAGTGTATTTGTCTGTAGACCCATGATAACATTTGTTCCCCATATTTCATCATCTTAATTTTTATGAGAAATTCCTGGATCTCCCCTTCACCAAATGACTTCTTTTTATAGCTATTTCTATTGTCCATATTTGCATTTTTATCTGTTTATTTCTCAGCTCCACACCTAAATTCATTTCAAATACCTTTTGATCAAGCTAGTACATGAAATAATTTGTCAGACACATTTTTGCCAGCTTCTTGATATGCACTCATGCAACTCTTGCCAACAGTCTATGCTTATGGTATTTTTATGGTATGTTTCAAAAATTATATCCAGCTCTGCCACGCTACATATGTAGGCAGTCATTCACTTTAATTTTCTACTAAAATGTAAATATCTTCAGATACACATTTCAGATCTGCCTACTATTTATTCCCCATGAGGAACAGCAGAAATGTATAGTAATTAGTCTGGTAGATGTATCATGGCAGAATAGCCATAACACTTCAGACACTCTAGGAGGAATATCATTCAGTGATGACTGCTTTCATATCTGTCACTAAATTACCGTGACCTCTCTCCATTTGGGGTAAGCAGCAAGATTCTTCTCACTTGTTGCTAGGGCTTGTGACTACAGTATATTATTTTGAATGACTGGGTTCAACCAGAATGTTATAACACACCAGCGTGTCTGACAGAGCTATGAAAAAGAAGTGCAGTTACAGGTAGCAAATGATAAGTGTGCAGTACATGTTCTCTTTGCTTAAAACAAGGCATGCTTTAGAAGATCCACTTGAGGATGATGGTTTATGGTGTGCTGGAATGAGTAAAGAACTAACTGCCTTAGAAGGCAAGAGGAATCTCTTTCAGAAAGTCCAAAATCATTGTGTTGCAGATCCATTTTTTAATCCCAGTATCTTCTAGTTCTCTGCTGAGTAATGTTATTTCATGTGTTCTTCAATCACTGATATTTTTCTTGATTTTTGGGTTTCCTCTTAAATTATGTTTTCATTTGGTCTCAAATCATTATTGTCTCCTCCTTAATGAACCAAACAAAAGAATATCAATTAGAGTTTTTCCATTACAAATGCATTCTCTTGTGTTTGTGGTGGATATAATTAGTAGTTTAATTCAGGTAGGGATGTAAACAAAGTACATAACTTGTACCACACTGCAAACTTCAAATAGTCGTTTCTTAGCTATATACATACTATACCCTCTGCATAACAGCTCCCATCCTTTACCTCTGCAAAATGCCTAGAGGTATAATTGAAAATGGATTTTGGTAATAGCTATACAGTAATCTGATGTGGTAACCTGATGCCCTACTCATGGAGAGTTCAATTTAAATAATTATCTATCACCAACCCTTTGCTCACATCTGGTATTAGATTTAAATGAGCAGGAAGAGATCTTTGCCTTGACATAGGAAAAATCTTACTAAACCAAGAAATACTTAGGTTAAAGAAATTAGAGCATTGAAAGGATACAGTTTCAATCAGAATAGATAAATTTAGGAAGAATATATTGAATTTAGGGGCACAACACATTACAGAAAATAGAAATACTAAAAGCAGAAAAGTAAAAGACATTGAAAACAGCAAGGCTTATCAAAGTTTACTTGTTGCAAGTCTTACAATTATTTTATGGGTCTAATTTTATATTATTTTTTATGTCATTTAACAAGGGATTATCATTTTCTTATGAAATATTGGTTATGTTAGAAAACAAGTCAAATTCTTACTATTATCTCCCTCCCACTTTCTATGGAAAATTAAATTTATTTTCCTTTCAAGTTATTCTTTCCCCTTCTGTGCCTTCCCTCTTAGATAATGAAGCACTAGCTTCTTCTACATTACCTGACATTTTTCTAGTGAAAACAAACTTCCCATTGATTAAAATTCCCTTAGAGATGTTTTGTAAAAAAGGAGTAAGTTTGAGTGGGTTTTTCTCCCATTTTTCTCCAGGTGGAGTAACTGCATTGATAGGCTGTGTGGCTTCAAGGTAATGGCATTCCAGCATGTCACGTGTTGCTATGGTGCTGAGAATCATATTCACAGGCTTCCTTTTCATGACATCTTCATCTCTGATCTTAGATACACTACATGCATTGCTAATTTACTCCTGGCTGCACACAAACATCTGCGTGTTCTCAGTTTTTCTTTCCCCCTACCTTTAAGAATGCCCATCATTCTTTGTCTTCAGTTATTAATGTGACTCATTATGTGCTTCTCCAGCTGTCCTCAAAATGTATGCTGAATAAGACATGAGGAGGGAAGCTTAAAAAAATAAGATAGCTTTTCCAATCTAGGCAAGTCATTAGATGAATGAAAGTCAGAAATGAGAGGAAAATTTTCCATACTATATAGTTGGCTTTGCAGTATGAGATGGATAGAAAGATACAACTTTATTCCAATATTATTATCAATGATCACATACATTCAGTTTCAGAAGATGCTTCTACATTTCAAGTGTTTTTTCTAAATGATGGGATTAAGTAAAGAAGATTGCCCCGATCTGCAGAATACTATAGACTTATAGTAAGCATTACAACTGTTACAAAATGTCTAGATATTAAATTTAGCCATTTGCTTTTAATTGTATTTTTACAGATATATCATTGGTACATATACATATATGTATCACCATTAATGATAATGGCATCTAATTTTAGGTGATGATTTGTTTCACAATATTTCACATATGGGTGCTTTACACAAAAATATTAAAGAACTAGAAAACATAGGACTTCTCATTGCATTTTCATTATAATGTAGTTTATAATGTTACTCTTATGTATGACAACCATCATCATTGATGACCATGTATGTGGTATAATTTCACTAGATATTTGAAGACATCAATATCTCCCTGCTGACTTTTCTTACCCAATGGTTAATACCAGAAATTTCAGTGTTAAACTCTTATTTTCCCCGTTAGTTTATCTGTCTTTCTATTCATCTTCCTTGTTTCTTTTTCCTTTATGTCTTCAATTCAATCATTTACTTTTAAATTCTTGTTTGTTCTCTATTTGTTCATTTAATGAAAACCAGGGACTTATGCTAGGAATACAAAGATAGTACCAACAAAAGATGTTATCTGTATTCACCTATAAATTCTACTGGGAAGATGTTCATTAATCTGAGCTGGTATCAGTAACTGACTCCTCAGTATGGCCAAAGCACCTGAAAATAGGCTTAAAAAAAGGGGTTACAGAAGAATATGAAGGTTTCGGATGGTTGAGTAAGGGAAGGCATACCAAATATGGCAACAAATAGAATTCTAGGCACTGAAGATAACTTCATCAATTTCACCTGTTTGTCCAAAATTGACTCCATATTAGAAAATCTAGATTATTTAACATCATTGCAACCATTTCTTCATTTAATCATTTTTCTAAAAACTTATACATATACATTCCCTCCAGGAAATTTCCGTTATCCAGGTTTAGTGCACAAATATTTAGATTTCTTGGCAAACATTATTTTCTTTTATTCCTTTTTTTGAATGAACATATATTTATTTATGTATTTATTATAGAGACAGGGTTTCTCCATGGCCCAAGCTGGCCTGGAACTCCTGAGCTCTGGCAATCCGCTGGCCTCGGCCTCCCAAAGTTCTGGGATTACAGGCGTGAGCCAACTCGCTCGGCCATAGACATTCTTTTCACACAACGTAACTGTCTATTTATTTCTTAAAGTGACTGCATTGTTCCCAAATAAAAATGCCTAACTTATCATCTAGAAAATATCAATCTAGCCCTTTTGCTTACTTTGCAAAATTAAAACAGTATTTTGCAAAGATTGAGTGGGACACAGATTGGAGGATGACTTAGAGAGAACAGAAGCTGGAAACGCAGAAGCAATTTAAATACTCATTTTTCAGACTTAAATGCCACCTCTTTTCATCCTATCCTTGGCTTCCTTTTGCCAGGCAGATAGGAACACATATTTCTCTAATTTCCTTTAGCACATGGTGAGATATATGTCGAACTGTCTTTATATTTTGTGTCAATATTCTATTCATATTTATTTAACTATATATAGTTGTCCACGATCTACATCAGAGGTAATAAAGTACTAATTTTACACTACGATAGTGGTAAAGGAAAGAAATTTATAGGCAGAAATGAGTTTGGGAAAGATCGTGAAGGAAGAATTGACAGAATTTGATCCCTGATTATATGCCAGGTGGAGGGTGGGGAGAGCAAAGTTTTATGATAAGTTTTATGCATAATGTCCTGGGAAAATAGTGGTACCCTATGAGCAGAAGTGGGGACAAGATATTTGTTGGGAAAATCTTAATACTGAGCTGGACAAAGTCAACATTTGGCAGAGAGGATTAATGGACTGTTAGGGCAAAATTCAGAAATGGAAAGTTCAAATAAAATTCCCCATCGTCAGGTGTCCTTTTTTCTCACCTGGAAGCCAGGAGGAGGAGGATGCGTGTTCAAGTCTCTCAGGCTTTCCTCTTTCTTCAGCAGAGGCTGCAGCCGCCTTTTTTCGGCCCCCATGGAATCCTTCACTCTCACCTTGGTGCCCGTCTGCACCATCTGAGCAGTGTCCAGATCCTCCTCCAGATGGTGCTGCTGCCTCCTCCACTGCCACTGGTGCCCAGAGCCTGTGCTGCAGCTGTGCCACTCCTGGAGGTGTGGACAGGGCCTGGGCGAGCCCTTAGACCATGAAGAACTCTCCCGGGCCTCTACTCCTCTACCCCTTTGGGCCTTGTAAGGTCCTTAGGGGAGTCCTGGAGAACAGGCTGAGAGGAGGGTGAAGGCCCTGACAGGTGATGACTTCTCTGACCAGATGACTGAGCTCTTGACTTTACAGCTCTCCTCCCTCGAGAGCCCCCCATGTGACCCCAGCTAGCCTCCCTCCATTTTCCCTGCTCCCACATGACCTGGAAGCCATGGCCTCCCTCCTGAAGTAGGAGCTGGAACAGATGGAAAACTTTTCCTTTGATGTCCTAATTCCCCCACCACCTATTCCCATGGCCACCACAGCCACTGGTAACGCCTCTCCCTCTTCCCCTCCCCACCTTTGACCTTCTCTAACCCCCTGCCCTGTATACCCTTGACTTGCAGGCCTCTCCTGCCTCAACAAGTCTGTGCAGGGGAACAGGCTTGATGTCCTTGTCCTCACCACAGTAGCCTCCTCCCCCTCCACCTAGCTCTCTAGCCTGGTCTCCTACCCCAACCCTGACACCACCCAAGGGTACCACATGCAAAAGAGACCAGAACAAGTCAGAGCCTCTGAGGATACCACTGGAAGAAATGGGCAGAGGGTGAGGCCCTGGGGGAGAACTGCCATGTCCTGGAGTCACAGGGCAGGAGCTGAGGGAGAGGGCTGAGTCAGTCGAGCTGGAGCTTAGGAAGTCAAGGATCTGCTCACCAGGCCACGGACTAGGTTCCAAGCCAGAGGACCACCACAGCTAGGTGGGCAGGGGCTCTGTGTTGTAAGGGGAGCTGGTTTTCAGCCATGGCTCACTTTTGGTTTTGTGTTGAGGTGAGAGGGGCCCCTCTGTCATCCCTTTGTCTCCAACTTCATTCCTACTATCAAACCCTTGCCTGTTTTGGGGGCAGGGGTAAACAATGTCTGATCGTTTTTTCCAGGCTTGTCTCAAACTCCTGGGTTCAAGGCATCTTACCTCTGCCTCCCAAGGAACTAGGGCTACAAGGTGCACAGGCCCCTACCTCTGATTTTATCCATCTCTCCTCTCCGGTCCCTTTCTGAATGTGGTTCCCCTTCCTTCCTCAGAATGATGGAATGTTTGCCCTCAGTCAACATTTACACTCCCCAAATAACCCAGGAACTAAGGTACACAGGGAATGCAGAGAGCAGGACAGAGCTTGGAAACCTGATCCCTTGAAATTCAAATCAGTGGTTTCTTGCAAGTTGTTTTTGGTGGGTTCTGGACTGTCTGTGGGATACAATAAGGAAGTAGGGTCGGGAAGCTATGCAGAAATACTATGCAAATGAGAATAGGAAAGCTGCCTGGTTATGTAAGTCAAGGAAGGTTGTAAGAATGGAACCCATATAATAAAAGCAAAAATGCAAGCCAAGTGCCCTTGGGGAACTACCTTTGGAGAGGGAGCCAAAAGATGGTCAAGTTCACAGAGCAGGTGAATATACAGGCAAATGAGGAGAAATGGGCAGGGTTGAGAATGGCCATAGTTGGAAACTATTCACTTTAACTTTAGGAAATCAGTATTTTTAAGGTGATGGGGGAGGGGTCTGCATCAGGTGCAGGAGAGCAGGGATGGATCCTTTGTGGGATTATGAACAGAAATAAAATGAAGAGTTTCTTTTTGAGAAAAAAAATCAAATTAGAGCAAAAAGGATGTATATCAGAGAGTTTTGGAGTGATAAACTACAAAGTGGTTATGTTCAGCTATTAATTTCAAAGCCAGGTTCTGTGAGTGCCACTGGTGCAATTAAAATATATCTAAGTCACAACTACATAGGAAAATCACCTCTTTTACCATTGCTTTTAGTGGCTTTCTATATTCTAGACTTTGCTAGATTTTAAAATTCATAATATATTTAATATTCATAAAAAGTATTAGAATGACTAATATTAAATTATTACTACTTTCTCTTTAAAGATGAAGAAAATTAAGTTTGAAGATGGTAAATTTTATTTTGCAGACTCATAATATACTAAGTGGTAAACATGGATTTGAAAAAAGATAATTTTGTGTCTGAATGATGACAGTTTTATTGTTTTTAAATTTTTTTTTAAATTAGTAAGCTGTGTATATTATGTAGTCTAAGCTCTATAGTCTTTAGTTGCTCACAGTTTATATTATGTAAAAATATTTTTAAAATTATTACTTGATAATATATTATTAATATTATTAAATAAGAATGCTAGTAGTTTAAAGCAATCTCAAATGTTTAGATATTAAACCCTTTATAGATTGTTTGTAACTTCCCATTTAAACAATTAATCCTATAAACTTCAGCCAAAAAGTTTTGTTTTCCATGTAAAGGTTCTTGGTTGCAAATGACAGAAACCAATGCTACTTATTGGAAGTAGTAAAGAAAAAGAAAGTTGAAATAATGTATAGTACCTTGCATAACCAATAGAAAGACAAGAGAACACATTACAGAAAATTGTATTAGAAATAATTGAGGCTGGGCACCCAAGAAGTCAACCATCCAGTGTCAGCACTATACTAACGATGACTTATTGCTCCCAATTTCACCACTGTCACATAAATAATATCTGTCTGTCTCTTCATCTATGCAGCCCTCCCTTGAGATTTAAAGATATGGTCAAAAGCCTAAGCCACATACCTGTCCTTTAATTACCAGGGAATAGATAGAGAGAACCACCTCTTTCCATTTGATTTCCAGAGTGGGAGAGAGGGCCATGTCTCCACACCATTTGAAGATCCCATCAAAATAACAAGTGTTTGAATGTTGATTAGGCACATCCCAACAATTTGGAAATGAAGTTGTATATTAGTTGAGACAAGTGCCTTTTCTAAGAAATCACTGTCATATATTAATTATGAATAGCTTGGAGTAACACAGCCTAATAACAAAGGAAATTCTAGCATCTAGGTCTCTGGACCCTCTTTCCTTTTTATCATGTTACACATGTTTATCCACATCTTTATGGTATATAGTAAATACAATACCAATTACAGTGCCTGGCATAGTACATGTACTCTAAAAGTTTCTCCATTTTTCTCTCTTCTCTGTTTTGACTGCTGACTTAAGAAATGAGTTTTCTCATGCATCTGCATTGAAGATTATATTTTATTATACTTCTAATATAAATCTTTAAGAATGACATCTTTGAAATTGTCACCTTACATTTAGCATCAGCATAAGCTTATGTGTCAGTGAATGAAACAGGATCATTAGGAGAACTTGGAGTAGTCAGCCGTTTTAGACATTAAAGCAGATAACTGATTTCTTGCTTCACTTGTGAGGAAAAAAAAAAGCTAGGTTTCTCAATTTGAACACGTGTGTGAATCGGTAATCTAAGAAAGTTGAAAATTCAGGTAAGTTCTGAAATTCTTATTCTAGTCAACTCAAAATAACTATATGTTTTATCATAGTTTTGCCCTGTTTTGCACAAAAAGAAGAGACTTTAAAACTTGTGTTTAAATAATTAAAATTTAGTTTGTATGATAAACAGCCTCACCATTAGCATCAACAACAGAGATATTTACCTGTGTTTATTCTTTGTAGGTGCTGTGCTGTGTTTGTTCTTTGTAGGTGCTGTGCTGGTCTCTTGCATAAGCATGAGACAGGTAATTTCCCTCAAGTGTTTTAGTTATAGAAAAGCTATTCAAAATATAAAGGCAGTGCAAAAAGGGGAAAATCCAGTAGTCCTTTCTTTGTTAGATATGTGCATAAACACATATATACCTACCTACACACATATGTATATGTACCTAAACACATACATACAAGTATTGATACATATCATTCCTGTATTTTACAATACAACCAAGAAAACAAGAAAGGACAATGTGACACTATATCTCCACTACATAACAGCTGTTTAAAAGATTTTTCAATGTTATTTCCATATATCATTCATTGACATAAATAAATGACAAAAGGTTAAAATGTTTCTTTATTTAAAAACTTTTGCTGATTAGAACAAGATGGCAAGAGCGGGTTTTCGTGTTCCCTCACATCGCCCCATTAAAACAAATAGAGCAACTGGAGTAGGATAGCAAAATTAAAAATAGCTTTTGGAAAATCTACAACAAATTTACAATAAATCTAAAGCAAAACTAAGATATCTCTGCAGACCTTACAATATAGATACAAGGGCCAAACTGCTGACAGCAACAAGACCCATGTGTCAGCAATTGTATGCAGGCTGGAGAGGTGAAGCAAAGGGACTACAGATGATTGCCAGAGAATGCCAAATAAGCCAATGAGTACCCAACTGGAATTCTAAGCGAACCAATGTGAGAACAGCAGTTAAAACTGGGAAGGGGTTTTGCAGGCTCAAATTAACAGATGAATGCAAGGGCATTGTGGTAAAATTGTATGGTGCTTGGTGGATCTAGGTGTATGAACACTTAAAATTAACCTAGCAAAATCCCTTCTAGGTTAAACCCCTGCACCAATCAGAAACTACCAGGACTAAGAGCCACATTTAGCAGGATAAGGACAATAGGGGCAAAGGAGAGAGATGGTGGAGATATAAGTGAGAGAGGGGGAGAGGGCCAGCATATCTCAGAAAGTATGCAGTCATATTTCTAACACTTCCTGGAAACAAAAGCGCTAGAGGGAGGGAGTGCTAGAATGATAGTTAATTAAGCCAACCTTGCCCACCCTCCCCTCGTGATAATAAAGGAAAGCTCATCTTACTTATTCATGAATAATGGAAAAGGTCTGTGGTCAGATATTGTATATAATTATAAAAAAGATATGCCCATATTATGTTTGAAAAGTGTAACTATTTCAAAATTAGCTAAAAATTAGGAAAATTATAGAACTATAAAATAACAGCATTAAGGAGAATTAGAAAACCTACATATTAGGTTATGGGGAAAATTATTTTAAAAGGCTAATGACGTGTTGAAAATAATTAGAAACAATAGAAAAAATCTTTTTGAAATGAAAACTAAATGATAAGGAGCATCAGAAAAAATAAACACAATAAATTATGTCTAAAAATATATGGAAGAAGGGTAGGAGAAAATTTTGTTTTAATTTTCAAAAAGAGAAGAAAGAGATATGAAAGATTTGAGAGAATGTAGTAGATGTAAAAAATAAGCCAATCAGATGTGGCAAAGGTATGCAAGAGTCACAAAGAACAATACCAACAAAATGGAATAGCATCAATACTAAAATTATTACTCAATACACTGTCAAAAATAAAGACTTAAAACTATATATAAATGGGAATAAATTTAGCCAAGGAGACAAAAGACTTATACACAGAAAACTAAAAAGCATTACTGAGATAAGGACGACACAAATAAATGGAAAGACATTTCATAGACTAAAAGTTTATGGACGGGAAGACTTAATATTTTTATACTCCTCAAAGTAATGCACCAATTTAATACAATCTCTATCAAACTCTCAAGGATATTTTTTGCAGAAATAAAAACTTACCCTAAAATTCACATACAATCTCAAAGGACCTCAAATAACCAAAACAATTTTGAAAAACTACAAAGTTGGAGGGCTCACACTTCCTGATTTCAAAACTTACTACAAAGCTACAGTAATCAAAATAGTGTGGTACTGCCATAAGGATAGAAATGTAGGTAAGTGGAATAAAATACGGAACTCAGGAATAAACCTTGGCATATAATGGTCAATTAATTTTCAATAAGGGTGCCAAGACCATTCAATGGGGAAAACTGTAGTCTTTTCAACAGGTGGTGCTGGGAAAACTAGATATCCACATGCAACAGAATGAAGTTAGATCCTTGCCTTACAGCATATAAAAAAAAATTCAAATAGATCAAAGAGCTAAACATATGAGCTAAAACTATAAACCTCTTAGAATAAAATATAGGGAAAATCTTTATGATATTGGATTTGGTGATGATTTTTTTGGATGTAACACCAAAAGCACAGACAATTAAATAAAAAATAGGTAAGTTGAGCTTCATCAAAGTTAAAAACTTGAACATGAAAGGACACTATCAAGGGAGTGAAAAGTCAACCCACAGAATGGGGGTATTATTTGCAAATCATATATCTGATAAGGGATTAATATTGAGAATGTATAAAGAATTCCTTAAATTCAACAATTAAAACACAAACAAAAGACCCAATTTAAATATAGACAAAGAACTCAAATAGACATTTCTCCAAAGAAGATATACAAACGACCAATAAGTAGGTAAAACGATGCCAAATATCACTAGTCATTAGGAAAATGCAAATGACAATCACAAGACAGCACCCCACACGCATTAAAATGACTTTTATCAAAAGAATGGAAACTAGTGCTAGTAGGAATGTAAACTGGCAAACTGGCACAGTTGTTGAGGAAAACTGGCGTTTCTTCGGAAAGTTAAAAATAGAACTAACATATGATCTAGCAATTTCACTTCACTAGATACATACCTAAAACAATTTCTGTAATCCCAGCACTTTGGGAGGCCAAGACAGATAGCAACACCCTGTCTCTACAAAAATAAAACGAAGGGTGTGAGTGCCTGTAGTCCTAGCTACTTGGGAGGCTGAGTGGGGAGGATCTCTTGAGCCCAGCAGTTCAAGGCTGCAGTGAGTTATGACCATGCCACTGCACTCCAGCCTGGGTGACAGAGCAAAACAGAGCAAAATCTTGTCTCTAAAAAGAAAATTAAAAATTAAAAAATAATAAAATTGAAAGCAAGGACTCAAACAAATAGTTGTATACAAATATTCATAGCAGTGTTATTCACAATAACCAAACGCTGGAAGCAACCCAAATATCTATCAACAGATTGGTGGATAAAGTATAGTAAATGCATGCAAAGGACTATTACTCAGGCTTAAAAAGGAGTGAAATTCTGATACATGCTACAGTGTGAATGAACTTTGATGAGATTATCTAAGTGAAATAAGCCAAATGGAAAAGGACAAATGTTATATAATTCTATTTAGAGGAGGAACCCAGAGTAGGCAAATTCATAGAGACAGAAAGTAGAATACAGGCGATCAAGGTGGATTGCTGAGTAGAAATGGGAAGCTTGAATGGTGGAGAGTTTCCATTGGGGAGGATGATGAATAAGTTCTGGGAATGGGTAGTGGTAATGGTTGCATGACATTGTGAATGTGCTTAATGCCACTGAATTGCATACTTAAAAATTGTTAAAATGCCATGTTGTAATATATGTTTTACTACAATAAAATAAAATATACATCAGGTATCTAATAAAAGATAGAAAAATGGGATTAAAATTACATATAAAAATTCCATGTCATATATCTGGGAAAATCAACTCAGACTGGATCAACATAGAGATATGTTTTGGTAAACTGTTGGACTTTACAAAAAAGAAAAGAAGCCTTTGGCACTGTGACTAAACAAACAACTAATTTATTAATAAAAATAACCTAGATTGTTATCAGATTTTTAACAACAATTCTTTATGCGAGAAGAAAATGGGAGATTTTTTTGAAGAAGGAGAAATAAAGTGTGAGTCAAAGTTTTTATTTCCAGCCAAACTGAGCTTAAATTATAAAGTCTCCTGACAAACTAATATGACAATATGAGAACTCAGAGAATATTGTCCACATAGGCCCCTTCTGAGGAATGTTCTAGAATATAAATTTGAAACAACTAAAAGACTAGAACAATTTAGGCCTAAGGATTGGGAGATAGCAGAAGGATTCATTCAGTCTCCCAGGAGTACAAGAGAAGTTAGCTGTCACATGACAGCAGAGAATTGAGATACATACCAACATTAAAGTCTATATGTTCCAGAGTGAAGTATATGTTCCATATAAATCTATATGTTCCAGAGTGAATTATAGGATTTCACACTGGAGAGCTCTTTTTATTTATTTATGATACAGGCTTTTAAGAACCCATTGAATTAGGTTGCATGACATCTAAGGATTCATTTTCCATTTCAAGAATTCCTTGTCATTTTAATTTTAGTAAATATTTCTTCTTTCCCACAAAATAGGGTGAGATGCTATTAGGGACATAGTGTTTTCATAGTTTAATAATGGACCTTTAGATTAAATTCACATCGTTATTTATCATAGCCTTCACTAGAAACTCAAGCTTTAGCATATAATTTTATGAATTCCTTCTGTTCCCCATATCTCTAAGTATCTCCTAAACGGCCTCAAACCTCCACCCTTTTCTGCCCTCCAGTCACTTTCACTGTGTTCTCTGGAATGCATTACCTTGTATCATCTTCAGTTCCTTAATCTCTTGGTATTCAATGATATATTTTTTCATCCTCAGCAACATACACTCAGCATTGTAACCTTGTCACATATTCCTCAAGTTCTCTACCCAAGCTTCCCATTCTAACAGCCACCTCTGATTCTACATCACTGAGTCCAGAATTTTTACTTCAGCAATGAAATGTTCAAGTCATTGATCCCACTGCCATGATAGTCTCCGTCTCCCCTCTATGTCATTATTAGTTTAGATTCTGATTACTTATATATTTTTCTGCCTTGCTCTTCTTTTCCTTTTGTCACAGTCATCTGATAAAACCCCAAACCTAGTTAAGCCTACCGTATCTGCCTATCCTGTCAATGCACCAGAGCAAATGAACACTGAATAAAAATTACACAAACTTTTCCTACCTAGTCCTAGATGAACTTCTCACTAGCTGTCTATCTCTCTTGTTTCATCTTATACAATTTTCTTCCATCACTTTCTAGACTACATTGGCATTCCTTCTGTTCCATGAACAGATCATTATAAGCCTCATCTTTGGAACCTCTAGCTCATTCTCACTTCAGGGTTTTTATACTTAGCAATTCTCTCTGCTTTAAATGTTTCTCCTTATCTTGTCATGATTGCCTTTTTCTTGACATCTAGGGATGAGTTCTAAGATCATCTTCCCAGAGAAGCCTGTCCTAGCAACCTCATCTAAACCTACTCACTATCACATCACCGTGTTTTAATTTTCTGCATAGTTCTTATTGTCATCTGATCATTGTTTTCCTTTTAAGCATTGGTTTACTCCTGTTTCCCCGCTCAGAATGCAAGATCCATGTGGATAGGGACTGGTCTTTTTTAATGTGCTGAAATATCCCTAGGTCATGTAACTATGTAGCAGGATAGATAATTCTTGAATTTCTGAATGAAAATATCCAAGCTCATGAGATGTTTGTATAAAGTCAGAATTACAACTCATTCATTTACCATAAGAATATTATCAAAGAGAATAATATTTAAAGCAACATAGTGTTTTCATTTTCATTCATCAGGCTAGCTTCAGAGTCAAGTTAGAATTAGAATGCCAGTTCATTAATTTGAAATGAGAAATAATCATCACAGAGAATGGACTAATGGACTATCATGATACATCTGCTATCAGGATTTTTTTTTTTTTTAAACCAGTGAATCTAAATGAGAAACAATGAAAATCAAAAATGAGAAACAATGAAAATCTTTGTGAACAAGGAATTAGAATAAAGAGAATTAGGGGAGAATCAAATAATGTAATACCATCGAAATAAGAGATAATATCAATATGTTTACAATAGAAGTGGTCTTGCGAATCTTGAAGTGCTTGAGGATGGTTTGCTAAACTTATAAAACAAAGTGTTTATTTTAAAAATAAGATTTATTAAATACTACATGCTAAACACTGTATTAACACTTTAGATGAATTTCCTCATATAAGCCTCACAAAAAAACTAATTTTGCATATTTATAGTAATTAGAGTTTCAATAGGAAGCAGGTTTTATCCCAGATAATCCATATGGAAAGACCTCAATGAAGCGCCTGCTTCCTGAGATGTGGGCTTGTTTAGGGAAACCAGAAAGAGGCAGGCATGAGACCCACAAACCAGAAACAACAGACATTTGTTATCTTCACAAGGGAAGGAACAAGGTGAGGAAGCAGTGTTTCTGGAGATCAATGAGAGCTACTATAGAAGCACAGAGGATTGGAGGAGCATCAGCTGTACGACAGGAACTGTAATCATACTCAAGAAGGGACATAGCTACTGCCAGAGACATAGAGCAAATCAAGGAGAGAGTGGGGAAGAAATGCTCTGATCTTGCTACCCTCTTCTTCTCTTTCTTCCTTCCGGTGCCCTCCATGGGCTGAGCCTAGCTGGCAGCTTGTAGGCAGCTCACAGGAGTCAGTCTCCTGAGCCATAGTGCTGCATAGAGAAGGATAGAGAATGGATAGGGGGGTGGGGCTATCATACGAAGAATAAATACTACGGTAGGAGTAGCCTTATTAAACAGAAAACTATTGATAAGAGAAATTAGTAACTTGCCTAAATTTACACACAATCCATAATTGGAATGCAGCCATCTGCCTTGTGCAAAGGCCTTCCTCTGAAACCTGTGATGTGCTTTTGTGGTCCGTTATATGACACCAGGTATGTCACACACTTTAGTTCTTCTGTCCCTTACTAATATGTTGGTCTTTAGTAGTGTAGTTTGGGGCTTTATCTTTATATTCAGTTATCAATTTTTATTTTTTATATTTTTTCGTTCACACTAAAAATTCTCCTTTTCAAGCAGATTTAATAATTGCTAGTTCTTTCAGGTTTTACTTGTTTCCGTGCCCCAAATTAGATAATATCTTCAAGTAGTATTTTGAGGATAGTGCATATAATCTGAATCATATTATATCTGAGAATGTGTTTAGTTTTCTTTTGTTTTAGCTGTCTTCACATACAACATGCCCTCCCCCAACACACCCTCCTCCTAGCCCTCCCCCTCCCTAACAAATAACATTGCTTTGTTGTCTTCCACAGTAAAGTATTGGACATTAAAATGATTTTAAAATTGTTTTTTAGGTAAGAAAAATTAACATTATTCATGATGATTATAAACATTTTAATGTTGTTGTAAAAATATGAAGAAGAAAGTGAAAATCATTTGAAATTGTACAGCCCAGAGATACAAAACATTCATATTTTTATGAATATATTTTAGGTATCTCTATGTCTATAGTTACATACATAGATGTGTGTGTGTGTATACACACACAATTCTCTCTATATATATTTCTACACAATTTCACATAAAAACATTATACTATATATTTTCTTCAACAGTTCGTATGTATATTTTCGAACAACGTAATGGATGTCTTCTGTGTCAATGCATACTATTGTGTTGTTGGGATGTGTTATACTGTATTGACTGGTTCTTTATTAATATCTAGATTGTTTTCATTTTATTTACTACTGTATTAGTCCATTCTCACACTGCTAATAAAGACATACCTGAAACTGGGTAATTTGCAAAGGAAAGAAGTTTAATTGACTCACAGTTCATCGTGGCTGGGGAGGCTTCACAATCATGGCAGAAGGCAAAGAAAGAGCAAAGGCATGCTTTACATGGCGCCAGGCAAGAAAGAATAGCACAGGAATTACCTCCCACCAGATCCCTTCCATGACACATGGGGATTATGGGAGCTACAGTTCGAGATGAGATTTGGATGGGAACATAGCCAAACTATATCAACTACCATTATAAACAATGCTATAATATACATTGTTGTGCCTATTATTGTTTTCATGCTTATATAGTTATCTGATTAAGTTAAATTCCTGGAAGTGGAATTGTTGAGTTTTCATACATTTTACATTCTGTAATATGTTGTAAAATTGCACTTCATGCATATACCCTATCCTCTACCCCCTTGCTAATATCGGGTTAGGTGATACATTGACAGTCAAAACATATATGCTTTATTTAGAAATTTGCTTTGAGTAATTAGGTTAAAGAACTCTTGTTATATTGATATGCAATAGTCAAATTAAATGTGTCCATTTCTAAAATTAGATTGCCTATTTAATTTGTAGAGGTTCTTTATATATGCTGGATAAGATTTCTTTGTAGCTATATGAAATGTTATGGCTTTCCTTTTCATTGTCTTACTGATGTTTATTTTTTATTTACCAGAAGTTATTGATGTTTTTAAAATTAATTTAATCAATTTATTTTTATAGGTAGTTTTTTGTGCCTTATTAAAGAAATATTTACCTGTCCCTAAGTACCTGAAGATATTTTTCCTATTTTTTTCCAAAAGTTTTATTGTTTTACTTTTGCGATCTGTCTTGTAGTAAGTATTATAGTGCCCTTACCAGATCCTATTTTTTTCAGCTTAGTGCATCCATCTATCTCAAGTTGCTGTGTTAGTTGCTAATGGCTCAGAGACTCACTTGGGAAGTTATACCTCTCCTTCAAACCATGACAACAGCAAATAACTCACTCATACAGCTGTATAAAATGCCAGGTTCCTTGACAAGGGAAAGGTAATGGGGTAATACAGTCTATGCTTCAGAGGCATAAACAGTGGATCAAGTCAAGCCTTGACTTTACCTAAGACCATATCCTTGTCAGTTTTTTACTCTCCCTTATTTTGCTTCAGTCTCTCTCATACTTTTCTTTTTTTTTCTGGAGACCACTCTATCAGTAAATCTCATGGAATAAATCATGATGTTAGTCTCTGCTTCTAGAGACCTTACCTAAGACACATGTCAAATTAATTTTTATATACTGTGTAAGGTAGAAATCAGGTAGTTTGTTTTTTCTTTGCTTTTACGTGGATGCTCAACTACTTCAGCATCATTTAGTTAAATAATTGCCGTTTTCCTACTAAACTGTCATTGAACCTCTGTTATAAACTGTGTGTGCGTTTTTTATACTCTGTATTCTATTTCACAGATCTCTGTGTCTATATTTGTACTAACTGCTATCTTAGTTACTGTAGTTTTACAGTAAATCTTGGTATCAGAAAATGTAAGTCTGCCAAGTTTGTTCATCTTCCTGAAGTTTCACTTGGTTATTTGAGGTATGCCCATATAATTTTAGAATCAGTTTATTAATTTCCAAGAAAAAAATCCTGTTAGGTTTGTAGTAGCTTGAGCGGTGGCCTCAAAAATGTGTCTGCATCCCAATTCTCAGAACCTACAAATGTTAACTTATTTGGAAAAAAGGCCTTTGCAGATGTGATTAAGTCAATGATCTGGAGGGAAGGAGATCATCCTGGATTATCCTGGTGGGCCCTGATTCCAACGAAAAATATCCTTCTAAGAGATAGGCAGATGGAGATTAATATTCAGGTCAAATATTTTCTAATTTTCATTTTGATATTCTGATATGCTGCCTAATTTCCAGTCATGTGGGGATTTTCTAGCTATAGTTCTGTTTGATTTTAATTTTGTTGATTTTTAAATTTCTATTGTCATAACATGCTTTTAATGTTAGTCTTTTAAAATTTGTTCATACTTGTGTTCTAACACTAATTTACTCTATTATTTTAAATGTTCCATGGAGTATTACAAAATAATATCTATTCTTCAACACTTGGATATAGGGTTTTATAAATATTAAGTCCAGTTGGTTAATTATATCCTATATATATTCTATGTTCTTAGTGATATTTTTATCTCTTCTATTAGGTTTATAAATATACTTTATTATAATTTTCTGGTTATGATAAATTTTAAAATATGTATCCTTGACTTATTACAATCTCCCTTCTATTAGAATGCTTACCATTTTTTGAATGATATTAGAAATTTGAAAACATGTAACTCTATTTACTTACCATGCCCATCCATGCTTTTTGATATCATGGACATATAATTTATTTCTCCTTATGTTAGAAAACAACAAGGCATACTCATTACTGTTGCTTTAAAAGTCACAGTCTTTTGTATTTCTCAAGTTTACCATTTCTGGTACTCCTCCTTTCTTCCTGTGGCTTTAGGCTTTCATCTGTTATTTCAAGCTGAAAAAACTTCATTAGTAATTCTTGCAGTACAGGTCAACTGGCACACATTTTTTAGATCTTTCTGGTGGTGGTTGGGAGGAGGAACCTGAAAATAAGTTTAAACTGCCTCAATTTTGGAAAGATGTATACTAAGGAGTTCGAATTATAAATTGGCAGGTTCTTTCCTATTTGGACACTTTGCAGATATTACTGCATTGTTTTCTAGGTTCCATTGTTTCACTTCAAAAGTCAGTCATACGTTTAACGTTGAATTTTCAAAAATCAATCTCTGGCCGCCTTTAAGATTTTTGTCTTTGTCTTTGGTTTTCGGCATTTGAATTTTGATGTGTCTGGGTGTTTTATTTTTTCTAATTATCATTCTTGGTATTGTCTGAGCTTCTCAAATCTTGGATCAATAATGTTTTCATTAGTTTGGGAAAATTCTTAGCCATTATTTCTTCAAATACTTCTTTTGTTCCATTCTCCTGCTCCTCTTATTTATTCTCTTTGCCTTGCATTGTATATTTTTTATTTATCTATCTTCTCATGTTTTGTAAGTTTTTTTTGTAGGGAAGACATTGCTTATAAAAAATCGTAGAGGCTTCAGATTGTAATTTCCCCCCAAAAAAGTATTCTTTATTTCTTTTGTTACAAATTAATAATTTAGCTGCATTGGTCCAAAGTTGAAATTTTTATAAGAATTAATTCACTTACGGTTTGTCTCTTTCCTCAGACAAAGAATAGAAAACCTCAGGAGACTTATATGAATTATAAATTCATAGTAACCAGGTCTCTCTCACTGTTTCTGTTCAGCTATGAAAAAGGGATGTCAGCTAGGTCTGACATAACCAAGGGAAATTTAGTTATGTCCTACAGAAAAGTAAAGTAATGCTTTTTCATTTATAATCTTTAATATCAAATTCCTTATATGCATTTATTATAGGTAATTGTGAGAAATTAATGAGCTAAGCACAGCTGGTCATATGGTAAACTCTCAAGAAATATGAACTTTTATTACTGTTGATTATGGATATAGTTCTTTCAATCTTCTATGGTTTTAGTGATTATTCCCTCAGAAAGATTTCATGAGCTGAAATTTTCTTGCACTGGTGATAACATGCAGGTATAATTATGCTGACTATATGGATGGATGTGCAAAGGTTGGTAAAGCTAAAGTTGATATCTAAAGCTAATCCTAGGCTACAGCACATTGTATGTTCCAAAGATGACTGCAACAGTATTTTCCATCTCATATGCTTTTCCTGCAGTGTGACTTTGACTCTCTTTCTATTTAAGAGGCTTTTTGTGACTTATTTAAACCAATACCTTAGGGCAAAAGTACTATACTGTGATTTCTGATGCAAAATTATAAAAGTTTATTCAATTTTGTTTGCTATTAGACCTATTAAACCTTTAAGCACATATAAACAGTCTGGCCTCACTTATGTTACCATGCTTCATGCTAAGAAGTTAAAATTAGTCCACAC